>NW_006399864.1:3388855-3437877 GCF_000299155.1 Elephantulus edwardii
TACACTCCCACCAACAGTGAATAAGGGTTCCAGTTTTTCCACCACCTCACCAGCATTTGATGTTTGCTGTTCTGTTAAATTTTGTTATTGTTACTGGGGTGAGGTGATATCTCATGGTTTGTATCCACCAGCTGCTCTGCAGGAGGAAGACGGAAAGATGGACAATTTCCTCCCCTTGCCATTTACTGCCTCTGATCACCCACTGGACCACTAGCTATGAGACAGTTCCAACTTGCTGGCACATAACAATAACAATAACAATAACAATAACAATAACAATAACAGCATTTCAAAGAGAGAATGAAATTTGAAGTGTGCTCTGCGCATGCTAGAACCATGTGGACAGGGATTAAACACATGGCTGCTATCCTGCAGGCTGGCACTTTAAACCGGCAACTGCTTCACAAAGAGAAGATGAGGCAGTCTGCGTCTGTAAAGATTTACAGGCCTGGAAACCATGTGCAGAGGTTTTACTTTGTTCCACATGTAAAATTTTTAAGTTTGCTATGGACTGAAATAGGTCAAGAGCAAGGAGCTCTTTAGGACTGTATACGTGAATTGGATAGTTTTCTGTGCCATTTCTTTCCCTATTGAAATTAGGAAAATCTAAAAGGTGTTTGTTTGCTTATTTGTACAGGAACATTAAAGATTCATAGGAAGAAATTGTCAGATAATTATGAGTCCAGATTGGCCCAAAGAATTTAAAAGTCTTATAAATTCCTATGAAGAAAGATTTGTTTTGAAGGAGACACAACTAATAATTAAATGTTTCTGACTATCTGTCCTTGAACTGACCAATATGACAACAGGTGGGCATTTAGCACATGAAATATCACTAGGAAAAACTGAAATGTTCTCTAAGGGTAAAATAGAATCTGAATGTCAAAGACCTAATATGAAAGTGAAGAAAACATTAAGAACTTACTGCAGTCAATCAAGGAATCAGACTACAGCCTTCAATATGGATTACATCTTAACATCAAAAAAACAAAACCCTCACCACTGGAATCATAGGCAACATCATAATAGATGGAGGAAAGGTTGAAACTGTCAATGATCTCCATTTACTTGGATTCACAATCAACACTCGTGGTAGTAGCAGTCAGACATCAAAAGACATGCTGCACCAGGGAAATTTGCTTATGGACCTCTCCAGAGTACCAAAGAGCAAGGATATCAGTTTAAAGATTAGGTCACCTGACCCAAGCCATGGTATTTTTAATCACTTCCCATACATCTGAAAGTTGGATAATGAAAAAAGGAGACCACAGAAGAATCAATGACTTCAAGGTGTAGTGTTGGCAAAGAGTATTAAATATCCCATGGACTTTCAAAAGAACAAGCAAATCTATCTTGGAGATAGTACAACCAGGGTCCTCCTTAGATTGGTGAAACTTCTCACATACTTAAGGTCTGGTGTCAGGAGGCACCAGTCCTTGGAAAAAGGCATCGTGGTTGGAAAAGTCAGCTAAAGCGAGGACAACCCTTAAGGAGATGAATTGAGGGCAGAGATTGTGAGGACCGTGCAGGTTACAGCAAAGTTCTGATATGTTGTTCTTAAGGGTCACTTTTAGTCATAGTCAACTGGATAGTACCTAACAGCATCAACATTTTAAGTTTAAATTATTTGTGTGTTGGTGGTGTGTACCACCAAGTCAGAACTGACCCTTAGCTGACCCTCCAGCTGGGTTGCAGAGGCAGTTTAATCTTATGCACAGAGCAGCTGGTGGATTCGAACCATATGCCTTCAGGGTTGCAGTGCAGTTTCTCACCACTTGGCCACCAGAGCTTCACAAGATATTTCTATTGAACAGTACTGCTTTAGTCAAACCTGCCATGCACTCAATAATCTTGGGTGGACGAATTTTGGTGAGAAATAAATAATGGGGAGGATGACTCAAGAATCACACACATAAGATGAGAAGACTATCTACAAATGGAAGACTAATGTGCATAAGGCTCAGCTTTAAGGGTCTTACAACCATTGATTTCTTTAGTCTTCATTACAATATTGAGAGGGGCCCATTTTTCAAATGTGTAAACAACAATTTTGCTAGAGACATATTGTGGTGGAGGGAGTGTTGGGTCTAGACACTCTGGCTCTGGAAACAATGCTCTTCTATGAATGCTTTGTGGAATTGTTTAATTCCAGTAGCAATAGGAAGAGCTTAGAATTATATAGACCATGATAAGCAAGCACACAGAGAAACTGTAAAAACCATATGCAGTGCACTGACTTTTCCACATGTCCTGGAGGAACCATTTGAGTTTATGCTTCTAGATTGTAAAACAAAATCGTTTTCTCTGGTTTGCCAATAGACTTGCTGGTGGTCAAGCATGTAGTGAGTTGTGCTGCTAAACCAAAGGTGGTGTCTGTTCACAGAAGAAAGAGGGGCGACTTCCTCCCGCATAGTTTACACCCTCTGAAAGCCTGACAGAGGGTTGAGTTTGTTCCTACTCCACGACACACAACAGCTACAACGATGTTATTACATAAAACTGGGAATCCACATTCAATTCTCTTTCTGGGAGCCTGTGGATAATTGCTGGCTTTGGAGCAATGATCCATAAGGGCAGGACTGTGGCTTCAACTACCATCCTGAGTCAACACTTCTCGGCAAAATTAAACCATAGACCAGAACATGTAGTAAGTAGAAATTGACTTTTTGACTTTCATAGGTTGGCTTTATCAGCCTCTGCAAAGCAAAAATATTCTTCAGTGCTGCTGTAGCTTTTCTAAAATAAGAATTATGGCAGTAAAAAAAATATAAATAACCAACCCTCTCTGAGATGGAAAACAGCTCCTTCCAGACCTGGAGTTGTGTTCCTGCAATTCTAGACATTTTTGATAATCAGAGCACCCTCAGCAAACAAGCTTCTTCCTAGAAGGGCCAAGGAAATGAACTGAACCCACATTACAGACAACACTGAGAAAAGTGGTAGGAAACTAAGCATAAAGAACAGTTGTTTTTAGTGACAGATGGTGGACTAAAGGAAGCCTCTGCTTAGTGGTGAGCTTCTTTCATGTTCCAAGCACCGATGACCACCAGGCGCAAGGCAGGAGGTGAGGTCAGCAGGCCACTTTTGATCAGAGAGTGCTCATACAAGGAAACAGTGTGTACTCATGCCCCGTGGTGTGTACAAGAGGAGACAAAAGGAGTTCCTTTTCATTTACAAAGCCTCAGCTACCTTCCTCTTGCTTCTTTTGCATGGTAGCAGCAGGTCAAAACTAGTGGAGGAATAAAACCAAACAAACCACAGGAAAACAAAAAGTAAGATTTGTGGAGACATGCAAACTCAACTCCTCAGAGGATTGTGAAATGATAAAACCAATACGGAAAACAATATCGTTCTTCTTACAATCTTCTTACAAAAGTTAGAAATAAAAACACCATATGATCCAGCAAGGCTTGGGTATCTATCTTAGAAAACTAAGACCAGTGGCAAGGATCGGCATACTCATGTTCATCGCAGCATTATTCACAAAAGTAAAAGTTATGGGAAACCCTAAGTGTCCGTCAGCTGATGAATAGATAAACAAAATATGGTACACACATCCATGTAGGAAAAATAATGGGTCTGTGAAACATGGATGAATCTAGAAAATAACTTCCTGAGTGAAATAAATCAATCACAAAAGATCAAATAATGTATCAGTTCATTATTGTAAAAAAAAAAAAAATAAAGAATACGTTTACACCAGAAATTCCGTCAGAATTGCAGCTTTGCCCAGCCAAAGTCCGCCTGATCAAAGTCTAAGTTCCTTTCTGTTCCAAAGCAATATGGTAACCCTCAACAATCAACTGATTTTTAAAATTCTTAAGGAAGAACAGGATCCCATAGGAAAAGATTGCAGTTGTTGAGGTTGGTATTGTTGGAATGTCTATGCCATCTCTATCTTAATTAAAGACTTAGCAGATGAAGTTGTTCCTGTTGGTATCATGGACAACAAATTAAAGGTAGAAAGAACAGATTTCCAATGCAAGTTTTTTCTTATTGTTGTTTTTTAAATGCCATCTAGTCCTAGGTGACTCATAGTGACCCTGTGAACAAAGACCTGAATACTTGTATAACTTCTATCATTTCTCCAAGTTCACAGGGTTTCTGGAGGCAAGCTCTTTCAGAAGTGGATGCCACTCCTGCTTCCAAGTTTGTTTTAATCAGGGAGCTCCACCAAACACTGTCCACTACGGCCAGCCATTATCTCATTTGGCACATCAGTGTCACAGTGTTTAGCATCACAGCAATCATGTGTTACCTCTATACAGTAAATGGACAGACCAGTGCTATACCACTTAGAAGAATGACCAAAAACAATTAAAACCAGGCTGGAGGGGAACAGATTAAAATCACCCACCTTTGGCTTGGAAGCATAACTTTCTATCCACTAGGCCAACAGAGCTCTCTCGTTGTTGTTTCTGTTGTTAAATGCAAAGATTGTAATGTTACTATAAATCCCAACCTGGAGCAAGTTTATCAGCAAGAGAGAAAAGTAATCTTAATTTGACCCCATGTATAACATGACTATATTTAAATTCAGCATTTTTGATGTTGCAAATATATTCTAATATAATCCAGCTTCTCAAATTATCTGTTCAGCATATTTATTCACATTAAATAGATATGGAAAAGAGATAGAACACTGACATGTATTTTTTTTCTGATTTTAAACTCTATAGCATTTCCTTATCTCCATGTTATCTCAAGCAACTCCTTTTTAATCTTTGCACAGATTAAGCACAATTAAGTGAATCAGCACAATTAAGGGTTCTGGAATTTCTATTTATTCTTCTCAAGTTTATAATGTATTATAACTCACATAGTTGAGTGCCTTTATATAGTTAAAAAATTTAATATCTTTGTGGTATCCCCTACTTTTTTCATGATTCAATGATATTAGCAATGATGTCCCTCATTTCAACTTTTGTTCTGAATTCAGTGTAAGTTACTGGAAGTTCTCTTATGATGTCACTAGCATCAGTCATTTTTAAAAAAAGAAACTTCATTAAGTGTTCACTTGGATGTGATGTTAATAATGCTTTTCATGTCATTTTTAATGTCATTCCTGTACTCTTTTGGATCACTACTTGTGAAATAAAAATAAAAAAATACAGATCTTTTCTAGTTGATTAACCTTTTAGAGGCTCCATAGAGGCAGGCAAATGAAACTTTGTCATGTTATACTTTGGGCATGTTATTAAGAAGTCCTTGGAAAAAGATATCATTCTGGAAAAAGTAGAGGATCTGAGAACAAGAGGAAGACTTTTAACAAGATGGTGTGACATAGTGACCGTAACAACGAACTTGAGCATGGGGAGAGTTTAAGGATGGTGAAGGATTAGGCAAGGTTTTGATCTGTTGATCGCAGGATTGCTATGAATCATACCAACTTCAAGGCACCTAACAAAAACAGCAATGTTGTAAAGCATAACCTAAAGTTTCAAATTGCTTATGGTTTCTAATCTAGTGGATTGTTGTTGCTGAGTACTGTCAAGTCAGAACCAACCCTCGCTGATACTCCAGTGGGTTTTCTGAGACAGCAAATCCCATGGGAGGAGACTGTCCAGCTTTCTCCAGTGGAGCAGCTCATGGATTCAAACTGCGTGACTTCAGGATTGTAACGTAGCATCCTTACCTGTTTGTCTTGAAAGATGAGTGTTTTTATAAAAAATCATGTCATTAGAAGTGGTTGCAATCTGGATTCAGAGTGATACCACTATTTAATGAAGGAAAGGCTAGGATTTCACCCATTAATCTGTCTGGACTAGGCCTTAGGGAGCAAAGAGACTAATGTGACTATATGGAATGGAGGAGAAGTTGCTGGTGTCTCCTTGAACAACCTATATCCTGACTTAAGTTCTTACGCAGATAAGAAACACCACATCTTTTTGATTGAGACCAGAAGAACTTAGATGGTGTCCAGCTACCACCACTGAACCCAGGAGTACATACAATCAAAGGTCCAAGTCAGACAAGCAGAAAATGTAAAACAAAATCCAGATTTATTTAACCAAACCAAAACAACTGACTGGGTTGACAGAAAGGAAAATCTATGACACAGTTTGTAGGAAGTTGCTCTACTATCGCAAAGGCAACATCTCTCCAGAAATTTTAACCCATCAGTGACTCTTTGGGAAAAAGAAGACTAATCTACACTCATACAATTTACAGTCTTGAAAACCTGCTGGAGGGTCAGCTATGAATCTAACTCTGAGTGACTGAGTAAGTGAACTGATAGATACAAGAGAAACATCGAAGACTGTATAAAACCAAATAGGAAGTATTTGTCCAAAAACAAAGATAAAGAGGCAAAGAAGGGCAGGAAGAGTAGAGGGTGGAAACAGGAAAGGGAAGTAGAAATGGGAAGCGTGGTGACACACTGCATGCAGAAAAACCATTTTCACAGAAGAATTTGTGATTAAACTGTTGAATGGGAAACTAATTTGTTCTGTCAATGGCTACATAAAAACAATACAATGTTAACAAAAATAATAGCAAATTTTTGTTTTCAAGCAACAACTCTGGAGATGCGTGGCTTTATATTACTTGGATTTCGCTGCTGAAATATTTAATCTACTCTCACTTCCTAAAATAAGACTATAATCACATGAGATGAAATATATAAGCATTTACTCAGGAAAATGTTCTGATGAACCAAGAATCACATATATTTGTTCTATATGCTTCATTCATTTCTTCTCATTTCAACCAAGAGTCAAGAAGAAGTTGTCAACACTCATTAATTCCTCTTTTCTTTTCATTTCACAAATTCATTTATCTCTTTCTGCGTTCATCAAAGCCACTAAAGCTGTTAGGCAAGGGCTCCAATGACCAGTACCCTTTGGAGCCATTATCTCAGAGTAGCTCTGCTACTTCTTATTTAAAGTGAGTTTCTCCCTCTTCCTTGAAACCCTCTACTGCCTTAAAGCTTGCCACACATTCTTGGTTTTTCTTCTTACCTCTAGGTTGTTGTTGTGTGCTGTTGAGTCATAACCAACTCAAAGCTGATCATCCAGTAGGAATTCAGAGGCCGTTAAAGGCATGGAAGATGATTTCCCATTCTTCTCCCAATGAGCAGCCGGTGGATTCCAGGAGCCTTGGGATTTCAGTGCAGCTTCTTACCCTAGGCCACCAGAGCTCCCTTTTACCTCTATGTTGTTGTTATTATGTGCCATTAAGTTGGAACCAACCCATAACTGACCCTCCAGTGGGTTTTTAGAGGAAGTATTTTTATATTATTGCTATTATATGCCAAAGAGTTGACTGCGATTCATAGCGACCCTGTAAGCAACGGCTCTGAATCTTGTCCTATCCTGAGCCAACCTTCCTGTCTCAGACACACCTGACCCATTGCCACAGTCACTATGTCAATCCATACCATCCGTGGTCTTCCTCTCCTGCACTGACCGTCTACCCTCCCAAGCATGATGTCCTTCTCCAGGGATTGGTCCCTCTTGGAAATATGCCCAAACTATGTGAGATGGAATTTCACAATCCTTACCTCCAAGTAACAACTGGATTTTACTCCCTCCAAGATAGACCTGTTTGTTCTCTTGACAGTCCATGGTATGTGTTCGATACTGCACTCCAGTATCACAACTCTAAGGCGATGATTCTTCTTCTGTCATCATTATTCATTGTCCTGCTCTCAGATGCATAGTAAGCCATGGCTAGTCCTTTTTATTCTCTTGTTTGCTTCCTAAAATATTTTTCATTCTGTTGTGTTGTTGTGTACCGCAGAGTCGGGACAGACTCACAGTTGAACCGGAGCAGCTGGTGGCCTTGAACTGTATGCCTTCAAGATTGCAGTGCAGCTTCTTGCCTCTAGGTCATCATAGTTCCTTTTTCATTCTACACTCTTTAATAAAACCATTCTAATACTTTCTATTTTTTTTTGTTTGACCACCATTTGTGTGATTATATTTCATAAGTCTATAATTCAGAATTTATGCTCTCAATAAGCTCCAAATTTAATAACTAACTGCTTATTGGGTACACCTATATGTTTGTGCCATAGGCCCTTCAAGCACAGCATATAGAAAAACAAGTGTGTTATTCTTTCTTCCTCTGTTTTATATATAATTTTCTCTTACAGGAAAAAAAATGACTGAAATTATTTAATTTTTTTAAAAAGTATATATAATCTTTCTGGCATCATGTAACTTCTTACCTAAGAGCATTCAATCAACTCCACATAGTGCTTTCCCTTTAGTTAATGGGTTGTAGGCATGGTTCCTGTTTTATATTTGATTTCCTCCTGAAATTGTTCTATTGCTTCATGTCACCTTAGTGTTTTGATAATATTCCAAATTATTAAGTTCTTTCTCAAATGTGAAGAATTAGGTAATGTATCACACAAAGGCAATATATGGCTTCCACCCTTTCCACTCTTTTTAAATATCTATTAAAAAATACATATGCATTGCTACTTTAAATAAAAGTAAACAAGTAGTTCCAAAAGAAATAGTCAATGTCACTGAGTCACTGCTTACTTAAATGTCACAAATATGGCCTTCTGATTTTAGTGAAACAGTTCCATTCAATTTCCTTTGTGTTTGTTTACATATTTTTATTTTTTTATTACAATACTTTAAAACTCTTATGCACAAGTTTTTAACCAGATAATGTAATCTTATTTTTGAACTAGATTCTATTTCTAGAGTTCAAATAAGTATCAAAAAAACTCAGACCCAAAAAATACATAATATTCTATATACATTGACCTAATTCAAAGACTATACTATGTTAAATAAGTTCAGGTACTAATTTTTTCCTATAATAATTTAAAAGTTAACACTGAAACAAAAGTATAAAGCACGTTATTCTTCAGGATCACTACCTGAAAATTGCCTTTACCTTTCCTTCCCTTCAGTTACTGCACCTCTCTGGGCCTCAGTTGTCTCGTCTATAAAATAAGTGACGGATTAGCTAGCCTGCAAGTTCCTTTTGGCAATAAGATGCAATGATAAAACTATTTTTTGGTACCATTTGAGACACCATTGTTTTTGTTTCTCTTACTCTTTATTTTAAAATTCCTTTGCAAATATTTTTTTCTTTCTTAGTTAGCTTACATGTGTTAACACTCCTGTACAAACTCTTCCCCAACTGAATTTGTTAAAATGGAAATAATTTACATCTTTTGAAATCTGAAGATCTTAAAATCAGCAAAAAGAGGAAGAACTTGAATGAGATGGACTAACATAGTGGCTGCAACCATGATCTCACACACAGCGGTGCTGGTAGAATGAAGGGCGCTCCCGTGGCGCAGTCCACCGCGAGGGGCGCTGTTAACCCCCCTGTGCCTCTCGGCTGGTTTGCATCAACTGGCAGCTGTGAGGGAGGAAGATGCGAAATCTCCTCCTGTGTGATTTTCAGCCTCTGAAAATATACTAGAGGGTCAGCTACGAATCGTTTCAGAATGGATGGCAATGAGGTGGTGGTGATATTGGCGACTAAGTCAGAAAAGACCAAATGACACCTAACAACATACAATAGCAAATACATCAAGATTTAAAGAACTTTTAATCTTTTCTCTTCCAGATTTAAAAAAACACCCAAACACAAATCATAACTCTGAAGTCAGGGGATGAAGTAATTTGTCCAAGGCCATCCATAGAACCTGAGTGGCTGATGTAGAATTTGAACATAGTAATCTTGATATATGACATTCACCATTATGTATTTTTTTTCCCGTGTGAGTAAAGTCCCATTCCTAATATCTCATACTATTTAGAGTGTTTTCTCCCTATGTCCCGAACAAATGGACACAATATCCAGCACCACATATGCTTTTTGGTACATAACTTTGACATTTCTCTCTTGAATATGCTTTTTGACTTCTTCAACAAATAGCCCACGATGAAAGTGAAATAACGTGACTTCTAAGCCTATGTCTTTTTTTTTATTTTGTATGTGTGCACCGTCAAATCAGATCTGACTGGTACAGGAGAAGATTGCCCCTCCTTGTACAGCAGAGCATCTAAGCCTATGTCTTAAGAGATGAAGCTTCTATCACATTCCCAAGATCACTTGAACTTGGAGCCCTGTGTGACCATTTAAGTTTGATCCTCTTAACAGTACCATTTTGTAAGGAAGCCAGGTGGCATGGAGAGGAAATCATATATGTGACTGAAGGAACTTCCAAATGGTGTTAACTCAGTCTTTATCTTCCCATTGGAGGTTATAGGTACAAGTAGCGGAAGACAAGGCATTTCTTATGTGTCCTGAATGATGTTCTGATGCTCAGAATCCATGAGCATAAAAAAAATGTGAGAGGCAAAAGTTGTTTTAAGACTCATTTATTAGTAAGTTTACTACACATTAATAGGAATCAGAAACTCCAAGAATACATTCTTAGAAACCTTTACATATGTTTAGATAGTCCTAACAGAAACATTTTAATTTTTTCTTACTTTTAAACCATGCTGTATTCCCTTGTTCTACAATATGGACTGAGGCTCAATGTCAAGAAGACAAAGATTCTCACCACTGGACCAATTGGCAGCATCAGGATGGATGGTGAAGAGATTGAGATTATACACAGCTTTAGTTTGCTTGGCTCCATAGTCAACAGTCTTGGCACCAGCAACCAGGAAATTAAAAGGTGCATTGCCATGGGAAAGTCTGCTGTTAGGGACCTCTCCAAAGTACTGAAGAGCAATGGTGTCTCTCTGGAGACTAAGGTGCGTCTGATACAGGCCATGGTCTTTGCAATCACTTGTTATGCATCAGAGAGTTGGACAATGACCAAGGAGGATAGAAGGTGAATTGATGCCTTTGAGCTGTGGTGCTGGAGAAGAGTATTGAGAATACCATGGACTGCTAGGAAAACAAACAGATTCATCCTAGAAAGGGTTAAACCGGGTGGCTCCTTGAAGGCACGGATTCTGAGTTGTGAGGAGAGACCGGTCCTTGGAGAGTGACATCATGCTTGGGAGTGTGGAGGGACAACGCAGGAGGGGAAGGCCCCCTATGAGGTGGATGGATTCAGTGACTGGGATAATCGGGATGGGAGTGTCAGAGACAGTGCGATTGGCACAGGACAGAGCAGAGTTTAGGGCTGTTGTACATAGGGTCGCTATGAGTCGCAAGCGACTCGACGGCACATAACAACAACAACAACATTCCCTTGTTATGTTTGGGTAACAGCTTCTTTGTCTAGGTACAGATTTTGCATGAGGCATAATTAAGTGTTTGGGGATTACAATTTTTCTCAACGTTAACTATAATTTGTCATGATCCTCACTGTCAAATGCCTTTGCATAGTCAATAAAACACAAATGTACATTCTTCTGGTATTCTCTGCTTTCATCTAGGATCCATCTAACAGCAGCAATGATATTCCTGGTTCACAGGGTCACTATTACTTGTACTCAACTCTATGACAACAACAACAACAAAGGAACTGTAGTTCATACACCTGAGCATCTTTGCTGCTCTATGATCCCACTCGCTCTTCCTATATATGATCCTCCACAGGGTGACGGCTTCCACTTTGAGGTGCTCCACAGAAATTCAAAGTGAATTCCATACATGTCACTTAACCTGCATTTCAAAAGATGCAAGGCCGACTACATATTTTGTATTCCTGTCACTCTGTGGGAAAATCTAACTCTATTTGTATGTGTTTTTGAAAGTGTTTTCCTTTCCTTTCTTCACATACGTGCCATGTCCTGTGTGCATTTACATCCTTTCTGTAGCCAAGAACGAAATCCCCACCTCCACCCCAGGGAGAAAACTTGTGCCAACCATTTCTCTATCATCTCTCAACTTCAAACCTACCCAATTACTCTGGACTCTGTGATCCTGGCTGATGTTGTGGGCCACTGAGTCCATTCTAATTCGAAGTAACCCTACAGGACCACCTCGCCACCTCATGTCCCTCCAATGACACCAGCAACAGTGGCAGTGTTTTTCTTCAAAGATTTGGGCCTCTCAGAGCATCTGCTCTGAGCTCCAAGGTAATCTCATCTCTGTCTCATTGTCCCTCAACTCCCATTCCTTGGAGTATGAGAAGATTGCTTTTTCTTGAAAATAATACTTTTGGTTTATTTTAGAATCTCTTAGTATGTTTTCTCTTTCCATCACTTGCGTAGCCATTTCCCCATATGACATCTTGTTGAAATACCTGGTGTTTTTGTCCTTTTTAACTTCCCCCTGCCTAATAAAATCTCACTGCCTTAGAGTCTGGACAGACTCATGACCAATTCTCCAGTAGGTTTTCAGAGGCTGTAAATCACATAGGAGGGGAATGCATGTCTTTTCCCCATGGAGCATCTGGTGCATTCAGACTGGGAAAAATGTGTCATCTTTACAATAGCAGTGCAGCTCCTTGAGGACCAAGCTGCCAGAGCTCTGGCAAAAAACCTCATGGCAGTTGCTGTACATTTGACATAAGCCAAACAGAAGAGCTGGCAATGGCCCTGGAAGGTGTTTATTCATTCAGCTGCCCATATTGAACACCTGGGACTGAGAGTCAATATACTAGGCTTTGGGAAGAAAAGGAGGCAGCAAGCATGCCCTGCTATCTGGGCATTAAAGAAATAGTCAATTAAAAGCCCATTGTAGATGGATTACGGGCCTGTAAAATGGTTTTTTTAATCCAGTTCCTCATTTAGCCACCCACAGAACAGTGATAAGAGGTGCTCTCTATTATCTTCATTTCTATTAATTTTCATTGTTCCTGGCACATGTCCTGGCTTCTTCCAAATTAAAGATAAACACGTTGTTACTACTTTTTCATCCTTACAAAAACAAAAACAAAAAAACACAAGTAATTGAATTACTTTTTAGTTCCAGGTCTTCAAAGATACAGATTATTAAACACGTGCTTTTTGTACAAATATGTTTGCAACAACATGAAGGAAAATAAGCCAAATTTGTTCAGAAAAATGTAGGAAGAACGAAGGAAAGCATAAGCTGGAAATGAGTGAGGTTAATGGCTTAAAGCTTCACAAAATCCTTTACAATTGATGTGAAAATAACCAGCTTAATGTGTGTTGGAATGGAAAATGTAATACTTTCTCTTTAAATCTCCCAGTTTTGTAATAATGAGTCTTTTAATTAAAATTCCATATTTCCCCCTCTGCCTGAACATACCTGGCGAGGCAACAAAAAGGCCCTAGTTAGGCATCAGCTTGCATTCTGATTTCTTTTATTTTGAAAAAGGGTAAAATTGTCTCCTCTTGTTTCCTTTTGTGGTGGAATGGCTCTGCTCAATGAGGACTCTCAGTAGCAAGTACCAGCAGTCGACTAACAAAAGGAAATCGGAGAGTCGATTGGAAGGATATTAAGGGAATCTCACCAACACTAGGACTAAGTGGGGTGTCGAGAATACATGAATTTTATTATTGTTGTTGTTGTTGCGTGCCACTGAGTTGGAACCGACCCATAGCTAACCCTCCACAGGTTTTCAGATCCAGTAAATCACACAGCGAGGAGATTGGCCACCCTACTCTCACAGATTAGAACTATGCATCTTTGGAACTGCAGTGCATTTTCTGATAACTATTAAGACACTTTATGTTTTCTCTCCTTCCAGCACATCTGTGCCATTTTTCTCTCCTTCCCCTGTAGATAGACTTTTTTAAAGGGGGGGGAGTATTGTTGTTAGGTGTTGTAGAATTTACTTCAATTCATAATAGCAATAACAAGAAAAAAGTATAGTTAACAAATACTCCTGTTTGGTATCATTCTGCTTCAACTGTCAGAGAGAAACCACTGGGCTATGTGATCTCTTCCCAGGTCCACAATCATACAGGATTAGTTACAGTGAATAACCCAGTCTTTCTGTAGTCAATCATTTGTGGCCAAGATACAGGATTATTTAATATATTTAGTAGTTACTGGCCTCCTCTAATAAAGAAATTTGTCAGGATGACAGGAATGAGAACAGGGATACACTTGGCCGGAACATTTAGGAATGCCCGGAAGTTCCCAAGGGAACCTCACAGCATGCATAGGAATGAAGGATCAGCATCCTGAAAGGTGCAGAGCCCTGGAAGGACCTTGAGGAAGGACAGAGTTCTGTTGGTAGTGTGACTAGAACATCAGATGCTCCAATTAGGACCAAGAGACTAAGTGACAGAGAGGTTGGAGTTAGTTTGCAAAAGGTTCTATGTGCTGTTATGAACCTTCTGTGTTGTTAACAGAGTTCAAGCTCAACAAACTTTAATCTTGTGGATACAAACTTGAGAAATAGAAAAGTGATCTCAGATAAAGAGCCACTGAAACAGTCTCCCAAATCTAGTCAAAGGCAGTTGTTTCTTAAACTGAGCGATTTTGTAGTAAAAAGTTATCCACACCTGGAGACCTTATCTGTTCAACATGAGAAGCGTTACTGGCATCCAGTCAGTAGAAGCCAGGGATGCTGCTTCCCCACAATGCACAGGACAGACAGCATCCTCAACAGATAACCGTCCAGTCCAAAATGTCAAATGCCAAGCTTGAGCAGCTGTTTTGAGGTCATCACCGTGTGTTTGGAAATGAAGCTCTTCTAAAGTGGGTTGGATGTCCGGGTAAGATAATTAAGAGGAACCACAGTGAATTCGAGATAATGGCCTCAGGAACCCAGGTCATTATTGATGTAAAAAAATTGAGATTAAGTGGAGGAAGGTGTGAGGAGTGGTAATGAAACAGTTTGTTAATTTCCTAGGCCACTAATCTGATCCCTCTATCGGAGCCAAAATGAAGGTGGATATCATTCAAAGGGGACATGATTAAGGGTTGGTTAGATATCGGTTTTTGCTAGACTGATACAAGGTGGCAGAAACTCCATTATTCCTTCAACCTCTACATCGGCCTAACAGATTCTGTAGTGAACAGAATCCGCAGAATGTTGGTCACTAAATGACTAAAATGAAATACTCTTGAGTTCTCCATTCAGAGAAAATTTGAACATACCTAGTGTTTATGATGTTTTTGCTCACCTACATATAATACATTTACTCCTAAGTAAGTGGAATAAATGAGTCACTGTGATTGGAATCAACTCCATAGCAGTGGGTTTACTTTTCAGTTTGGTTTGCTGTGCTTTAAGTAGGTATTAAAAATGGTCTTATTAGACTGCTACAAAAAGCTTTGTTATCATTATACAGAGTAATCCTCTGTATTGATTGCTGAAAAATATTATCCTATCGCCCCACAGTACAAGTTTAAGCAACAAATCCAGGCAATTAGTTACCAGGTACCATTACTATGCTATGCCGGTTATGTCAATCAGGAAAATTAACCAGGAAACAAAGCATTTGAGTATTTAAGATGGGAAAGAGAATTGGTTCCATAGAAAGTAAAACAGTTGAGAAAATAAATAAGGAAGAGAGGCAGACTAGAGATTATTAAAGCAGGAAACCACCATTACTGTAGGCTCAGAGGATGGAGAGAGAACAAGGGAGTGTCTAAGTCCAGGACTCAGGGCTTCCTGGCAGAAGTTGACACCACAGTACAGCAAACCAGATGATTCTGGGGCTATGAAGGCAACAGAGTGCTCTTAGATACAGCCCCTAATTAGAGACTACAAAAAGATTACCTTGGCTTCTCATCTCCCGCACCTCCAGTCCTCCACCACTGGCCCACAATCCTCCATCATGGGCTCCACCATCGGCCGCTTCAGTGGAAAGCCAGGGACCCGAGAAATGGAACCTACCAGGAACTTCCCAGCTGTGATACAGAGCCGAGCAGGGAAAGGTAAGGAATTACCCTGAGGCAGGAAGGCCACACAGAGTGGCTCATTCACTATCTTATTTCCTTTTTGAAGCAACCAATAATGTGCTATCATCTCCTTTGCCAGGTGAAGAAACTAAAGTCTCACGGAGGTTAAGCAACTTGTCAAGGGTTACCAGGCCCTTAAGGGTGAAGATTTAGAAGGTTTTCCATATTCTATCCTTATCCTCAGTCCCTGATGCTTTTTACCACACAGACTTGAACATCACAACTATGCTTTCCAGACTGCAAATTCTGAAGAACAATTCCAAGGAGGGCAGACTCCTTCCTGGGAAACAAGAAAAGGAGATGGTTTAAGTCACAGAGAGACACTTCTGCAGTGTTAGGCCTCAGGGCCCAAGAACTCTGCAGACTGTCACACTTCGTAAGGAACAAAACAAAGATTCCACCCTCACGTCTTGCATAAATCATAATTGTTCTGCTAAATGGGCTGCCATAAACCTAATGACCTGATGGATTTGTGAGCATCTTGTATGAAAAATACACTAGCATTTTAGAAGAAAGTAATTCTGCCCAGGGGACAGGCTTTGGATATGGAGGTAGATGAGATTTATCCTAGGTAGTCAACAATGCGCTCTGTTACCTGGGCGATGTAACACATGAGCACAGATAAGTCCGTGTAATAAGCTCCTGCCTGCCAGAAGCAGCACCAGAAGACAAGTGAAGGGCACGGAACAGCAGCTTTTTTATGGAGGATGACAACAGGCAGAAAGAGGGAAAACGAACTGTCAGGACCGAAGACAAACACTCCTCTGAGAATATTAAAATGAAGAGAGAATAGATTGGATATTTTGGATTTATGTTATCAGTTTCTCGATGTTTAATAAATGTGTTACATGATCCTTTTAGTTTATATCAAAAGAAAACTGTTAACCACAGAGGTTAACTACCTATGAAAGATCATTTTGTATTGGTTTATAGATATGGAAAATCACTCTCCCTGGATGCTTGTAGATCACATGTCCACATATTCTCATCTCCATAGGTTGATAACGTTTAAGATCTTCCAAGATTTCTGTTATTTCCCCTCCTCTTACTTTCTTTTACAGTTGAAGAACCTTGGGCTCATGGAGTGTTATTAGCTTGCCCAAGGTTACAAATGTCTACAAGCTAGACCTGCAAGTTTTACCAAAGTCTGCCCTGCTCTGTAGTCCTGCTGCTCTCTCAGCATAGGTCTAAACATTCCAGCTGGGCTCTTGAATTTTTTTCTTTCTTAATACATTCTTTCCTTTACACTGTATTTTATATAATTGCAGGGGAAGGGAAAGAGAACACAGCCAGGTTCCTGGATGACTCCACTCTGGGGGTCTGTGACTTCTCGCTGCTTTTGCATGGCGATCCGGATGGGCCTCTGGAAACTACTCACTTGGAGAAATGACAACAGGTATGGAAAGGCATTAGGTCTTTTGTTCATAGTGTTGGAGTGAGTAGAGCTTGACTCAACGGCAATCAACAACAGCTATTGATCTATGTGTACTATCACCCATCTTTTCAAGTTCCCATTGGAGCTTTTCCTATTCCTTCACTCACCTCCATTTACTCACTAACCTCTAATATCCTAGTGATTCCCCCTTCCTCTTTTTCTGCTATTTTCTTCCTTTCCCTCTCCCCCTTCTTCCTTTGAAACATTTATAAACATCTTTCCCAGTTATCCTTCTATTTTTAAAATAATGGTAATATGCAGTATTTGTCCTTATGAGACTGAGTTATTTTATTCATCTTAATGCTCTCTAGACTCTTCCATATTATATAATATTCTACAAATCATTGTTTCTTAGTGCTGCATAATATATTGTTATTGTTAGGTACCACTGAATTGAGTACAACTCATAGCAACCCTATGAACAAAAGATCTGAATTTTGTATTATCCTGTGCCATCCTCATACTTCCTGACACATAAAAGCCTATTGGGGTAGTCATCGTGTCAAATGACCTGCTTGAGAATCTTCCTCTCCTTCGATGACCTTTTACCCTTCGCAGCATCATGTCCCTCTCCAAGGAATAGCCCCTCCTAGCAACATGCCCAAAGCATGTGAGGCAAAGCCTCATTCATCCTTCTTGCCTCCAAAGAGCACTCTCACTGCACCATCTCCAAGACATGCCTGTTTGTCTTTTGGCCATCCATGGGATGTTCAGTGCTCTTCTCCAACACCACAATTCAAAGCCGCTTATTATTTTTCTATCATTCTTAGTCATTGTCCAGCTGTCAGATACATAGCAAGTAATAAGAAAGACTGTGGCCTGAATCAGACACACCTTAGTCCTCAAACTAACATCATTACTCCTCAGAAATTTGGAGACGTCCCTAGCTGCAAATTTTCCCACTGCAATGTGTCTCCTTATTTCCTGACTGCTGGTGCCAAGGGTGTAGTTTATGGGTTAATCAAGGTTTTAATCAAGTTTAAGCTGATTGACTGTTTTGATTTAGTTAACAATCAGTTGTAGGCTAGAAGCCTCTTGTTTAAGTAATCAGGACCTGGTGGGCAGGTATTTGCATTTAAGTCAGTTGGGGTCAGCCAAAAAGTCTCCAGTTTTGAGCAGTTAGATTCTAGAGGATAGGATGTTTTGATTTAATTGAAAATTGGGTGTAAACTGTTTGGGCATTTTTTGTTTTGTTAACAAGTGTTAAGTTGATTGTTTGATTTAGTTAACAATCAGCTGTGGGCAAGAAGCCTCTTGTTTCAGCAAACAGGACCTAGTGGTAGTCCTTTGTATTTAAAAGTACGTGGAGGGTTTGAGCCTGCGGCCTTGGGGTCTGGTGTTAATTGTGTTTGGGGAGAAAGAACATTGTTGGTACACCACTTGTCTGTCAGTTTGCTGTATTGAGATAACTTGGTGTTGCTGTGATACTGAAAGTTATTTGTGTTTCAAATAGGGTTACCCATGGTGGATAGGTTTTGGTGGAGCTCCCTGATTCAGACAGACTAGGGAGCAGGATGGACCATCTACTTCTTAAATAACAGGCCTTTGAAAACTCTATGAACTCTAAAGGAATGAGGATTCCATTGTATGAATATATCAAAATTCCTCAATCTCTTTTGTTACTCTTGGGCTCTCAAATATTTATAAAGAACCTTATGAAGAACAGAAACTCTTGTGAAAAACCAAATAGGGTGATAGTCTAAGCCATTGAGATACTTCTACAATGCAAAGGTACACATTACCCAAGTGAACAGGGCCAGATATAGATATATAAGGGTTTTAAACTCTGATAATCTGTAGCGCTCCCTCCTCTAGTTACCCACACATTGGAAAGGGTTATACAATACATATGCATGCATGTGTATATATATGCATATTTCTGTATATAAGGAACTCTGGTTGCCACAACATCATTAAAAAGGAAATATTTCTCACATAGGTAAGTGTGATTTCTATCAATTGCTCATCTTCATGGCATGTATCACTTTGCATTATCATCTAATCACAACTCTGTTCCACATTTTAAGAATCTTACTCAGGGATTATATTTGCAAAATCCACTCTTGTATATTATTTATACTTAGCATACTGCGGGGATTAGTTTTTTGGTTTGTTTGGATTTTCCCCCTAAACGCAAAGGTTAATTTTATTCTATAAAATGTCCTTCTATTTGAAAGTATGCCTTCTCAGAACCCTCTGTCCTGTTCCCAACTGGAGTGTCTGCTCTGAATTCATGGCACCACTGTCCTCATGAGACCCTTCTTACCACTCTCTTGGCTCGAACTCACTGTTTGTCAGTATGTCATCGTTTCCTTCTTTGTGTTTATTGTATCTTATACATATAACTTCCTTACCAAGAAAATGTCCAACATCCTGAGAATTTACAAGCGGGAATATATATTATCATAAATTGTTGAAAATAAAATTGAAAAGAACTTTCTGGCAGAATTTTCAATTCATTTTGCCATTATTTTCTACTTCTCAGAGTATCTGAAAAAGAAAACTGATGTTAGTAAGACTTATTTCCTTGTCAAGTTGCTTGAGTTTTGTTGGTTGTTTTTTTATAGGAAAACTTTTAGTATCATCAATCTCTTTGTTGAAAAAGTTCATGAAACATGTGTGAGTCTTTCTGCATGTATTTTACTCTATATGAGAAGAATAATTTTAACAGAAAGACTTTCTCTTCATTTCTGGAAATTTCTTTCCCATATGTGTTTGGACAATAAACATTATTTCCAGCTGCACCTCTAATGATCCACTTTTGTTTAAGACAGTTAAGGTGCCACCATAAATTTTCTTTGACAAGGAAGAGTTTGATCTGTGTAAAGATCAAGAGTCTCTCCAGCATTAAAAATAAATAACTGACAGATAATTCCATTGAGCACACTCAGGTATGTCAACTGGTATAATCTATTTCAATGTCAGCCACAGCATGGGTTGTCAGGCTATAAATCTTCCCTAAAGGAAGAACCATTGGCATCTGCCAGATCTGCCAGAAGACCTAATCATCTCCAATAACTCTTTTCTTTATAATAATATTGTCAGATGCCACTGAGTCAACTAGGACTCATAGAAACTCTATTTTACCTCACCATCTGATACGCTGGTGTCCATTTTACAAGTTACTACGGCACTCCATCTTGGGGAGGGTCTTTTTCTTTCTCTCACTTACCATCTTTCCCAGCATGATGTCTTTATGATGACTGGTCCCTCCTGACAACATGTCCAAGGTATGTCAGACAAAGTTTCACTATCTTTGATTCTGAAGAGCATACTGATTGCACTTCCTCCCAGAGGGGCTTGTTTGTTCTTTTGGCAGCCCATGGAATAGTCAGAACTCTTCTTCAACACTACAACTCACAGGGATTCATTTTTCCATCATCCCTTTTCATTGTCCAACTTTCAGATGCATAGGAAACAAGTGAAAGCACTATGCTTTGGACCAGGTGCACCTTAGTTTTTAAACTGACATTCTTGCTCTTTAGCACTTAGGCGAGATCCTTGAAAGCAGATTTCTTTTTTTAAAAAATATTTTTTTATTTTATTTTATTATTTTTGTGTGCATGTACCGTCAAATCCGATCTGACTGGTACAGGAGGAGATTGCCCCTCCTTCCCTGGCAGAGCATCTGGTGGATTCGAACCGTGTACCTCTGGGATTGTAGTTGCAGCTTCTTGCCACTAGGCCACCAGAGCTCCCCTGAAAGCAGATTTCTTGACTGCTACCACCATAGTGTCGATTGTGGATCCAAGCAAAATGAAATCATTGACAACTTCAATCTTTTCTAGCATGATGCTTCCTGGTGGTTCAGTGATGAGGATTTTTTGGATAATAATAGAGGTTTTTTAAAAAGGAGAAAGGGAGAAATGACCAATTATTGCTGACTACAGGAGAGGACACTTAACAACAACCACAGCATAGGAGAGGGTTAAGAGCCAAGCGATGAGAGAAGCCTCTAGAAACTGTTGCTGTGATTGTTGTGTGCCATCGAGTGGGAACGAGCTCTTAGGTGACCCTCCAGTGAGTTCTCAGAGGCTGAAAATTACACAGGAGGAGAGTGCTCATTTCCCCCTATGGAGCAGCTGGTGAATTTGAACCACCTACCTTTGGGGTTTGGAAGCAGGAGTAGCATCCACTTCCTAAACCACATACCTATGGAAACTCTATGAACTTGGAGAAATGACAACAGCTAGAGAAAGGCATTAGTTAGGTCTTTTGTTCAAAGAGTCGCTATGAGTTGTGCTCGACTCGATGGCAATCAACAACCACCACCACCTTTGGCGTGGGAGCTGAACCTAGAAAGGTAATAAAAAGATTTCCTTTTAGAAAGTAGCTCTGCAGAAACCTTGACTTTATCCTGTTTTAGTTGTTATGTGCCATCAAGTTGCTTGTAACTCACAGTGGCCCTATGTACAATAGCCCTAAACCCTGCTCTATGCTGTGCTAACCTCACCATCTCTTCTGACACACCTACTCCCATTACCTCAATCACTGCATCAATCCATCTCGAGGGTCTTCCTTCTTGCACTGTCCCTCCACCATCCCAAACATGACGTCCTTCTCCAAGGAATGGTCCCTCCTTGCAACATGCCCAAAGTATGTCAGATGAAGCTTCAGAATCCTTGCTTCCAAGGAACAGCCTGGTTTCACCCTCTCCAGGATGAGCCAGTTTGTTCTCCTAGCAGTTTTGAACTCTGACCTTCAGAACAGTACGATAATAGGTTTACATTGTTTTAAATAATTGAATTTGTATCATTTGCTACTTAAGCAATTTGTTTCATTAGCAAATTGATATAAAGAGCAAATAGGCCAAATTAAAGGATCTCTCAAGGCTACTATTACAAACAAGGTTCTAAAACCATGTAAGAATCTCTGTTTAGAAGATGCTCACATTTACCACATCACTGCTGCGTGACTGTACTGTACTAGTTGAAAGTAGCATAATAGCTAATATTGTTAGAATAAACTAGTAGTTTTATTGGTTTAATATGACTTGAAATACAATCTCCTTTGTCTAACTCTGCAATGTTGTTGTTGTTGTAGTTGTTATCATCATGTGCCACTGAGCTGGAACCGACTCAAAGCTAATCTTCCAATGAGTTTTCAGAGACACGAGGGAGGAGACTGTCCATCCTCGTCCCCCAGAGCCACTGGTGATTTGAACTACCTGCCTTTGGGACTGCAGGGTAGCTTCTTACCAACAGGCAACCAGAATGTTGTTGTCATCAATACTTAATCATTATTTCAAAATCCTACCGGGAATGGACTGGAAAGGAGTAGTTACATCTCTACTAGGAAACTGACCTACCTCAATGATGAATCAAGGCAACCTTCTCAGTAGACACACCTAGCAAGAGGTCCACAGGTTTCTCTACTTTATTAGTGACTCAGAGAGACCAGATAGATCAGAAAGCTTAGCAGTCTGCTGTCTTTGCAAAACAAGGTCTTTCTACCAGTAAACGTTCATTTAGAACTAAAAGTAGCAGAGGAGGAAAGAAAAAGTATTATCTAAAGAAGGTTGTTACAAAACACCAAAGTTGAATCAAATATTCATTATCTTTGTACTGAGCTATAATAACCCTTATGGGCCTAATTAGGAATGATTGCACAGCTGTGGCTGGTCACTCCATCTCATCACTGGGGAAACCATTAAAAAGCACACATTTGGAAGTGACTCAAAAGCAGAGATACGCATATCGCAGTGGAAATAATCTGAGCCCACCCTGAGAAGCATGGTGTTGACATCATGAACCTCGGCAATCATAAACCAAGTCTTCCCATTGATTTATATACTTTTAATTATTCATTTTCACAAAGCCTCTGTCTCTGAAGATGGTAAATATTGATGACACCGGGAGAGTTAACCAAGTAGCAAAAGAAAAGCAATGATCAAGGAATTTCATTAATTCCAGGGTGCCGACTACCTAAAATCCTTGAAATCTTCAGCAGTGAGGCTCATATATGACTAAAATCATCACACCTCCACAGCATCAGAAATGGATGTGGAGAAGTCAAAGTAGACTTTTAAATCACTAAGAGTCTAGTATCAAAATATGATTTCCAGGTCCAAGAGGCAAGTTGCGAGCCTGGGAGGCTCCACGGCCACCAGGATCCCCGCTCCAGCATGACAAGGAAGAAAAGGAAATGGAGTTGAGGATGAGAAGGTACATGAGAACAATATTGACAAGGAAGTGAGCATTGAATGGGAAGCTCACTCCATCTCTGACAAGGGTTATGATGGAATTAAGGAATTATTGCTGCAGCTTCTTCTCAAGGCTCCCATTAATTCAGCCGAACTGATGGAGCTCCTGACACAGCAGCAGAACCACACTGGGAGTGGGATCAAGCAAATGGATGTGTCTGAAGACGGTTGTGATGATGTCGATGTAGACAAAGTGCTCAGGACACCAGCAGGCCGGCCAGGGGCCTCCTTCTGAGTGAGAGGTTCCTTAACGTCCCCCTCATCACCCCAGATGGTCCTGCCCATGAACCAGCAGCTGCAGAAACAGCTGGTGGAAACACACGAAACTAATAAGCAGTGTGGGAAGGGTTCTTTCTACCTTCTGATCAGTAAAGCGTTTGTGGAAGCAGGAAAAAATAAGGACGAAATGGAGCAACCCAAAGAAAGAGGCGCTCATGTCTACAAACAGAGGTTTTCTACGAGGCCAGTCTCCCCTCAGCTACTCGGTCAGGAGGAGAGTGACTCGTGCCTAGGAGGCTGGTGGTTCTTTGACACCATCCCCATGAATCCCCTGCACATGTGATGCTGGTGGCAGCCGAGAGGATGGGCAAGATGTGGAGATGCTGAGCCAACCCCTCTCCCTGACCCTCCCACGCACAAAGCTCAGCAGACGCTCAGTGAAAAACTCATCACTTTATTTTTCAGATGAAGATCCGCTTCAAAAGCCTTGGGCTTTGCCATCCGTGTCTATGACATTTACATAATGTCTGTATTTTTCCCAGTTTGGTCAAATTATGAATGGTTGATTTATTTTCCCCCCCAATAATAATAAGAAAAGAACAGTAACAGCAGTCAAGAAACCAAAAGACTTGCTGCATTGTCTCTCCCGGCCATCTCCAAAGTGCTAGAAAGCAAGGATGTCAGTTTAAAAATGAAAGCGTGCCTCACTCATCCAAGCCATGATTATTTTCACATGCTTCCTGTATATGCATTTGAAAGTTGGAAAAAGAGTAAGGGTGACTGAAGACTTGATGTCTAGGAGTTGTGTTGGAGAAGAGCACTGAATGTCCCATGGGCTGCTAAAAGAACAAGTCTGTCTTGGAGGAGGTGCAAGTGAAGGAGGGCTCCTTAGTGGTACAGACGATGAAGCTCCATCTAACATTCTGGACAT
The DNA here is from genome assembly GCF_000299155.1 of Elephantulus edwardii. Classification (NCBI taxonomy): domain Eukaryota; kingdom Metazoa; phylum Chordata; class Mammalia; order Macroscelidea; family Macroscelididae; genus Elephantulus; species Elephantulus edwardii. The sequence continues at coordinate 3,413,351 of NW_006399864.1, forward strand.
GTCATCAAGACATGTCCTTGGAAAAAGGCATCAGAGTGGACTCAGAAAGAAAGGCTTTCAGTGGAACGGACTGACAGAGACCGTAACAGTGAGCTCAAACAGATCATGAGGATAGTGCTGGATAGGGCAAAGTTCAGATCTGGTGTTTGTAGGGTTGTTGCAAGTCCTAGTTGACTCAATGGCAACTCATAAAAATAAGAGTATAGGATATGGGCTCCAGACTGCCGTGGTTCAAATATTCTGCCCTTCACTGATTAGATATTTTTAGGAAGGTTATTTAATTTTTCTGTATTCCTTTTTCCTTTTCCATACCATAAAAACAAAATGGTTTTGAGACGAAAATGAACATGTAAAGTAGGAGAATTGTGGCTTTTACATAGCAGGCTGTAACAAGTGAATGCACAGCAGAAATTGTAGAATTTACATTAAAACCCCTTTCAAATTTATGCTAGCATATTAAGATGTCGCTTCTCTTCAAATTCACATATAGATTGAATGCCATATCTTACGTCTTAGCAAGCTTATTTTTGGCTGTAGAAATTGCCAAGAGGAATCTAAAACTCATATACAGACGTGGAAAGAAGTTAAAAATACATCTTCAATTCCAAATATATATATCCAAGAGAAATTGAAGCATACATTCACATACAAATTTATGTACAAATATTCATAGCAACATCATTCACACTTTATAGCCAAAACCTTGTTGTTAAGTGCTATTTAGTTGACTACAATTCATAGCAACTTGCCCTATCCTGCTAACAACAGGTTTAAGTACAGCAAAGATTTTTCATGGCTCAGGACTGGGCAGGGCTTCATTTCAAGGAGCCGAGAGTCTTCTGGGTGGCACGTAATGAATATCCCTTTTACAATTTGCACCTACTCCCGAGTTCACGATAAAGGAGAAATTTGTACCATATCGTCTTCCTTCCACATCCTTGTACCCAGAATTCTCCAAAATCCTCTTTCAGTTCTCTTCTTTACTGCTACTGTCAATGCAGCTCAATCTTTCATGAACCCTTCCAAAAACTATTATAAAGCATTTCATGCTGATCTCCTAGGCCTCTCATTTCTCTGTTGCCAACATACACTACAGAGAACTATTTTTAGGCTTTAATTCCATCACTCCAAGTCCCAAATCCTCTTATAATTATTAAGGGATTTCAATATAAATTCTAAGTATTTGCCAATAAACGGCATACATGGTGAAAAGACTGAAGTTGTCAATGATTTCATTTTCTTTGGACCTACAATCAACATCCAGGGTAGAAGCAGTCAAGAAATCACAAAAAATACCAAATTATGCAAATCTACTGTCAAGAGACTCGCTGAAATGTTAAAACAGCAAAGATATGTTTGAATACAAAGGTGAACCTAACTCAAACCAGTGTTTTGTTTTATGTATTTCTGAAAGTTGGACAATAAATAAGGAAAACTAAAGAACTGATACCTTTGTGGTACTGGCAGACTTTTTAATATACTACAGAATTCTTGATATATTCAAAGAATAAACAAATTGGTCTTTGAGGAAGTACTGCCAAGATACTCCTTAGAGAAAAGGATGGTGAAGCCGGGTCTCATATTGTAGTGTTGGGATTTTTTACATATCCACTCCACCACCTTAGACCTGATCTCATGGCCACGTGGGAAACCCCTAGGGGTGTGATCTCCAGCTGACTTAACTGCAGGCCATGGTTCACCATTGGTCAGCATCTTCTACATCATCAACAGATGTGAGGTCAACACGAAAGAGAGTTGACCAGACTGTACAGGTACTATGGCGAGGCGTAGTCTGATGGAGTCCTGGAGACGGAGCCAGAGTTAAAGGTTCTGCTTGCAGGACAATTGAAAGAAGAGCTGACTTGTGACAATCTGTCAGAATGAACTGAAGAATTGTGTCTTGTTAATCTAACTTGGGACTGACTGTTAGTTTAAAACTAGACATTCACTGTGTGATATCCTTTGCCTCCCCCACCCTCAGCCTATTTTCTTAATAAATCGCACAAGTGTGAATAAAGTAATATCTGTGAGTCATTGGCAACAAACAAGCCCAGAGTGGAGGGGAGTGGGCATATCTGACCTTGTAAACATTATTTTGTTAAAGTGGATACTGTTGATAGGGACAGTTCCCCTTTAAGAAGTTAATATAAACTTGGTTGTTGGACTTATCTTCACACTGCTCCTACTCCTTTTACACACGTTTCAGCAATGTTGTCAGGAAGGCACCAAACCATGGAAAAAGATTTTCTGATAAAAATATGTCTGCAAAGAGGGGTAGACCTTCTATGAAGTGGGCTGCCACAGTGATCGCAAAAACAGACTTGAACATGGCAGATATTTAGATGTTTTTAATACAACAAAAGTAAAATATACTCTCATTATTTTATTACACTGATAACTGTCATTCAGCATGGCATATATATGTACTTTAATGAAGGGAGTCAATTTTGCCAAGGTAGTGAGCACCATGCAGAGAGTGAAGACATTCTCACAGAGACACTTACTCTAGATAATAAGAATGGCAGTACATGACCTTCCCACAAGTGCTTTTATACTGTTCAAATGACTCAAGATAGGCTCTCTTTCCTGCATACAAAAGTTTGCAAGGGTGTACGGGTGTGCCTGTTTTATTTTTTTCCCTGATTCATCACAATGATTTCTGACTAGACCCTAGACTAATCAATAATTATTTTCATTATTAGTCTGACGCACTCCTTAATCAAAATGTATAAAGGCTGGACTCAAAATAATGAAGATGTTATTTTCAAATTAAAAGATGTTCAGAAAAACTCTACAGCTCAACACTACAGGAAAGTAAAACTACTTAGACGGCACATGTCTTGAAACACGTTGTTTCCAGAATTAAGAGCTAACACTAATTTTAGGGATAGTGCCCTCAAATTAGAAATTTACAGTTTTTGGTAGTTTCCATTGACTTTAAAGTGTGTAAAGACCAAAAACGACAGTATAATGCAATATGGTTTTTAGATAAGTAACAGCAGAAACCTCCAAAAATATAAAAATAAAGAAGATGCTTTCATCCTTATAACTCTTCATAATATTACTGGAAATGTCTTCTGAGAGTTTTGATGAAAGAACATCACTATTTTATTTGATCATTTCCACTCCCAAAAAATTAGATGACCATTTTGATCTTCAACATTTTCTTCTACCATGATACTAAATTTATGTAAAAGATAAGACATTCCAACAAACTGATGGTGAAGTTAAAATGTATTATTTAAAATGAATACATATTTGGCATGGAAGATGACTTCAAAGCCTTTTCTTTTGAAAAACAAACACTGTCCCATAAAGTTTCCAAGACTGTAACTCTTTGCGCAGACTGCCAGATTCCTCTCATGGAATAGCTGTTGAACTGGAAGTGATGACTTATAATAGGCAGTTGAGCTCTCCCCCCAGCCCTAAGCAAACAATCTTTGTCTCCACAGATCTGCCAATTCATTCATAAGGAACCACATAGTATGTGGCCTACTGACATACTGAATTGGGCAAATTTGCTGCAAAATACCTCAGTATAGTATTTAAAAACACTATGAGGACTAAGATGTACCTGATCCATGCCACAGGATTTTTTTTTTTCAGATACTGAAATACAGTTTTTTTTTTACCTTTATTGTATATTGCCTTTCCCTTCACCCAACTTACCTATTAATTTGTTTACTTCTCACCCTTCTTAAAGCACCTGGTTTACTCCTTAACCACTCACAATGTTTTAATGTTCTTTTCACTGGGTTCTCCCCTGCCAACTCTTTAGACTCTCCTTGCCAGAATGAACCTGTCCTACGAGAAGGACATCATGCTTGGAAGGGTGAAGGGAGAGGATAGGAGAGGAAGACCCCAGGCGAGATGAATTGACACAGTAGCTGGGGGGTTGGGGGCAGGTGTGTCAGAAACAGTGAGATTGGCTGAGGATAGGACAGTTCAGAGCTATTGTGCACAGGGTCGCTACAAGTCGTGGGAGGCTTGATGGCATATACCAACAAGAAGTTTGCCCTATGGATTAGGAAAGGTTTGTGTATGGGTAGGGGACATGTTTCACCTTGTGAAAGTTGAATAAGGAAGGGACACTGAAGGATTGATGCCTCTAAACAATAAATTTGAAAGGGGTTTGTATGTAAAAGATCTTGTTACCTGCAAATATAAAACACTTTGCTTCTTTTTCAACCCAGGTCTTTCACAATTTCTTCACCTTATTAAACCGGTTAGGATCTCTGATAGAACCAACATTCATGCCCCTTTCTTGAGCTGACTCAGTTGGGCTGAGAAAGCAGTTTCTCAAGCATGATGTTATCTACAGTGTCTTTGTAAATATCTTTGATCAGATTGAGAAAGTCCATTTCTAGTTTACTGTGAGATTCTAGCAATAAAAGATGTTGGATTTAGTCCAAGGCTTTCCCCTACATATAACACAACTCAAAAGCATCAATTCTGCTTCAGTTTTCCTTATTCGTTGTCCAACTTTCATGTGCGTAGGAAGCAATGAAAATACTATGGTTTGAATCAGATGTGCCTTGTCTTTAAATTGACATCTTTGCTCTTCAGCACTTTAGAACTGTCCTTGACAGCAGACTTGCCCAATCCAGCACTTCTTTTGAGTTCTTGACTGCTGCTTCCATGGGTGTTGAGAAGCCAAATAAAATAAAATCCTTGACAACTCCAATCTCATGACATTATCAATTATCATGACAGAATTCCTGGGTTATGTAAAAATTATGGTGATTTCACCCTTCTATTGAGGTAAATATTTATCTACCCACTTTTTCTCCTGTCCATTTTCTATAGGTTTATCAAGTCTACTGGCTTTTCCAAAGAATATCATTTGTATATATTGGCTATATTACACTTGTACTTAAGTACAAGTGCAATATGTGTTGTGCTGCTGTTTAGAAAGTTTTCAAAATATAAAGTTCATCTCATCTGTTTGTTGTTAGGCATCTTTAAGTCAGTTCCAACTACAGCCAGCCTATGCACAACAGGAGACCCTTCTGATCCTGTCAGTCTTACAATCTTTGCTGTGCTTATATCCACTGCTGTGATCACTTTAATTCATTTCATTGAAGGTCTTCCTCTTTCTCTTTAACCTTCTACTTGTCCAAATCCATTGATAGTATTCAAATATTCAGTGACTGACAGATGTGTATTAAAATCCCCAACTATAGTTGTTGACTTGTATATTTATCCTTCAGTTCTGTTAGTTTTTACTTCATGTGTTTGAAAGTTTTGTTATTAGGAAGATAAGATCATTTGGATTTTTATGTCCTCTTGAATAGGAGAGCTAACTCATGAATTATTATAAAATTGCCCACTTTTATCACTCGTATCATGCTTGGGAGGGTGGAGGGACAGCGCAGGAGGGGAAGGCCCTCTATGAGGTGGATTGATTCAGTGACTGGGATAATTGGGATGGGAGTGTCAGAGACAGTGCGATTGGCACAGGACAGAGAGGAGTTTGGGGCTGTTGTACATAGGGTCGCTATGAGTCGCAAGCGACTCGATGGCACTTAACAACAACAATATTAATATGGCCATTACAGTATTAAATGAGTGAAATAAAATACTTTTCTATTCTTTGCCTACAAATATTTTATAGTAGTTTCCACCCTTCTTTTGACTGAGTTTACAATTTTTTTCCTTTTTCCTTTTTTAGATTTTCAGAATAGATGCAACAGTGCAGAGAACCGCCATATAACTCCATATACTCCCCACTCAGTCTCACGTACTGTTACATTAGGTGAACAATGTTACTATGGTACTTTATCATGAAAAAAAAATTATGTGGTGCAAATATGGGAGTTGCTGATGTCCCTTTATTTAGAAGACTAGATGGAGATGAAACTACCGGACTGTTAAAGGATGGCAAGATTAGCAGACTTAAGGGAGACTTCTTTGACGGTAGAGTCCTTCTTTGCAGGTGCAGTCCGTATGTTTTGCTGCTAAACCAAAGGCAGTGTCCCTCCAGTCATTCAAGCTCACTGGCAGCTCCAAAGAAGATAGAACATGTGATTTACAGCTTTGAAAATCCAAATAAAAGGTCAGCTATGAATCAGTTCCAACTCAGTGGCAGAGAGTGAATGAGTGATGGCTTGGTAACATTAGCACAATATTGCTAATTCCAGGATTACTTTGCTGTCACCGATTTTTCTTTAACATTATTTTAACATCATCCTGTTCCAAAATCCAATCACATCTTAACATCATCATGCTAGATGACTGTGATAGTTTCTAATGCTTTCCCTTATCTTGATCTTAAACATTCTGAGGATTTATCAAAAGTCATGGATTTTCTAAAACGCAGCTCAGTTTTTGTGTGATGTCTTTTCATGATTAGAATGATTATTATTGGCTCTTGGAACACAGAGACAGGCAAAGTATTATCCCTACTACATCATATAAAAACACAGAGTTAACATGACTTGCAACTGGCCAAGTAGTAATTTCCAGGCTTCTCCACTGTAAGGTTACTTTTTTGCCCCTTTCGATTCTCTCTAGTTGTTACTAAGTTCCAGTTACTAAGCACAGTTCACATGCTGAAGTCTTTGTGTTTTAATTTTTTAAACTGTTTTCTGCTTTTCTCATTTTAATCTATTTGAGTCTTTCTAAGTGTATGTCTTAGAGGTAGCATAGAGTTGGGTCTTGCTCTTTTTCCCGTTATATTATCCTATCTGCCCTTTAAGTCTACCATCTTGCTAAAGAGCCCTGGTGGGGTAATAGTTAAATAACCAAGCTGCTCACAAAAATATTGGTGTTTGAAGCCATCAGCTGCTCCAGAGAAGATGAGGCAGGCAGCTTCTGTAGGAATTTAGTCCAGAAAACCCTAGGAGGTAGCTGTGCTTTGTCTTCCAGGGTTGCTATGCGTCAGAATCCACTTCACTGCATTGGATTTTTATAAAAACAAGTCTTCCAGAGTATATTTGGGTGAAATTTTCATCTGGACTATAACACATTAATCTAGAGAAGATTGTATCCAAACCTGCGAATATATTAATTGTATAATTTATGCTGTTTCCATTTACTTAGCATCATTTCTTTTAAACATAGAATACTGCTACAATAGAAGCTAAGGTTTGGATACAATCTTCTCTTGGTTAACAGGATGCATGGTTGTGGAGTCCACAGAGAGCTGCACTGCTAGACCAAAAGCCGTACTTCTCTGGTGATTCAACTCCACCAGTCACTCTAAGGACAATTACCTAAACACTCAGCCCCTAGTCAAAGTCACTGCTGGCCAAGGGCAGCCCGTCCTTTTGCAGTGTCATACAATTACAACTTCTTGTGGATCAAGTAGGAGGGGAAAATCTATATGCCACTGATAAAACAGTGGGAATGCACATGACAGATGTAAAAAATGGTCCCAATTCTTCATTTTTCCTGTACCCATGTTCTCTGCCATGTACATATTGCAAGGTTCTCCAATTCCACCTCTGGAATCATCAATGTGACTCTACTTTTGATCAATATAACAGAAAATGTGACCAGCAGAAGCATTAAAAATGCTAGTGCTGCAACCATGCTTGCATTGCTTTTCTTCTAACCATCATGAAAACATGCCTGGGCCAGTGAGCTGGAGAAAAATGCATGCAGAAAAACCTCAGAATGATATGCCTGATAATGAATCCAACATAAAAATATTTGGAAAAATAGTCCACCAATCCTGGTATAACTTGCTGCAATGTCACAATTTATTAACTCTCTCCATCTTTCATTAGGAAGTAATAAAAGCTTACTTAATGACTGAATGTAACAAGGGTCTACAGGCCTTTTATAAAGAGGGTTTAGAAAAGACTTCTCATAAATACTAATGTATGGTATTCCAATAATCTGGCCAATATTTATTACAAGGATTATCAATTACTCATTTATTTGATAGAGTAAATTTTCTAAAGTTTACTGGGCATCTGTATTTCCTTATATATGAGTTGATTGGTCTTATATTTTGTCTTTTTCTATTATATTTTTTATTATTAAACCACAGTTCTTTTTATATTATGGGTTTTACACATCATTAATTATGAATACTATCTTCTGTCAATGTCTTTTAACATTGTCAATGGAGCCAGATCATATGATATTTTATACTTTGATTAGGTTCAATGCATCAATCATTGCCCTTTTATTTTTGTTTTCTGAGTTTTACAAAAACTTTTGAACCTAGAGATTAGGAACTTTTTCTTCTAATAGGTAAGTAAAAGTAAACTATATGAATATGCTTTATAGTTTCAATTGTTGTTATGTACCGTTGAGTCAGAACCAAAGTATAGCTGGCCCTCCAGTGGCTTTTCAGAGGCTGTCAACAGCAAAGAGGAGACTGCCCACCTTTCTCCTGCAGAGCAGCTGGTGAATTAGAACCATGTGCCTTTGGGTTGGCAGCATAACTCTACCACTATGTCACCAAAATACAACTTTAGCTAGTTGGATACTTCTTAACTTAGTTGCTTTTGTACCTTTATTCTTTTATGGTAATTTTAGAAAGGTTCACTTCTTATTGGTATATTCACTTTAATTTGAACAAACAGAGACACAACATGGCAAAACAGAATTGTCTCATACTGTTTCAAAGGCTGCAAAAGCTATACAGAAGCTATCACTTCTTTTTCCCCGAAGAGCAGCTCGGGAATTGAACTAGCAACTTTTGTATCATCAGGGCTTCTTATTTATGCTATAGCCATTATTAGGTCTAAATTTCACTAACTCAATCACTATTACATTACAAATAAAACAAGCTCAGTACTGGGAGGTAACTAATGAATATTTGTTAAGTGTTGTCGAGTTGCCTATGATTCACAGTGATCCTATGCACAATAGCTGTGAACCCTGGTCTATCCTGAGCTAATCTCATTGCCTCTGACACATCTGTCCTCATTACTCCAGTTACTGTGTTAGTCCGTATCATCTGGGGTCTTCTTCTCCTGCACTGTCCCTCCACCCTTCCAATCATGATGTCCTTCTCCAAGGACTGGTTCCTCTTGTCCCACAGTATGTGAGACAGAGCTTCAAAATCCTTGTCTCCCAGGAGCAGCTTGGTTTGACCCTCTCTAGGACAGACTTGTTATTTCTCTTGGTAGTACATGGTATGTTCAAGACTCTTCTCCAGCACCACAACTCAAAGGCATCAATTCTTCTTCTGTCATCTTTAGTCACTGTCCAGCTCTCTGATGGATGGCAAGTAACTGTGAAGACCATGGCCTCAGGTATCAGGTGCATCTTAGTTTTTGCTCTTCAGCACTCTGCAGCAGATTTTCCTAATGCAATTTATCTTTTGATTTACTGACTCCTGGTGCCAAAAATGTTGACTGTGGTACAGTGTTTCTCTGTCATCGGATTGGTTCCGACTCAAAGCTGACCCTCCAGCAGGTTTCAAAGGCTGTAAACAGCTCATGAGGAGACTGCCCTTCTCTCTCTCTCTCTTCTGCTGAGTGGCTCGAGGATTCCAACCACCAGAGAAGCACAGTCTTTGAGTGAGCAGTCTACCTCTATGTAGACCATGCCACCAGAGCTCCCTGGTTATAAAAATTAGTTTTGCTTTATTATATTAGAACCACTTGCATATGTACCTTAACATTTGTTCTTATTTGTACAGAATTATAAATAAAGTGTTACAATTCCTGCACATTGATGAGCTAAACAAGTACTTTCTCTATGATTTTTAACTATAGAACAGTATTTGATAATTTTCATGTCTTAAAATCATCTTATGGTCTGTTCTAATTGGCAACACTTCTGCCTCATATTGCAAAAATACCGTGTACTCTAGGGTTCCAAACTTGAAATTCTGGTGACAGAACCAGTGACTATATCTACCTCCCTCTTTAACACCAAAGAGAAATTTTATCTGAAGATTAGTAGTAGAATGTAGCTCTTGTTAATCTTCACTGCATTATCCAATAGATTGTGGTATATAACTGATGCTTAATAAAAATGGTTAAATAAGTTTTAATATGTAGAACAACACTTTATTATTACCATACATCTTTTATAAATTCTCATTTATAAAGGAAAGAAAATTCATTGTTATCTGAAAATCTGCATATGTGCACAGTCATATATCAATTAAGCAGCATATGATTCTGCATTTTTCTTATTACATTCCCTAAGGGAGTATTTATGATTTTTTTAAAAATTTAAATCTTCTTTCACATAATAAAGGTTTTCACTAGGTAATTAGCTAAATAGTGTGTTGTTTCATGATGTTTCTTTTATTGTGACACAAAAAAGTTCTTCAGATAAAATTTTTTTGTTCAACCAATTACCCTTATTATCAGATCTCAGAATCATCCCAACTTGTTATCTAACATCACAGTTAATTCTTTAAAGAGAAGGAAATTAAATTCTGACAGTTCAGAACATGAATATAACCCTTCTTTGCCTCTCAAACTTATTTTTCTCTCTTTTTCCAGTCTAATATTTAACCTACTAGGTGAGATATATTAAACAGAATCTCTACCTTTAATCTCTTTTCTGTATTTTCTGCCTTAACCACCTTATTAAAAAAGAAAATCAACCTTATATATATATATATTTTTTGTTGTTGTTGTTTATTGCTGTTGAACTGAACATGACTCATAGCGACCCTATGAAGAAAATCAACCTTATATATATATATATTTGTTGTTGTTGTTGTTTATTGCTGTTGAACTGAACATGACTCATAGCGACCCTATGAACACAGGGCCTGAAGCCTTTCTAGAATTATCATCATTTCTCCAAGTTCATAGAGTTATCAGAGGCATGTGGCTTAAGAAGTGGATACCACTCAAGTACACATGGTATAAAAAGTAAAGCATTTTCCAGATTAATGGAAACCAAAAGAAATCTGGGAAAGCAATATAAGTATGAGAAAGTAACATTTGTAGCAAAAAAGTAGTTAATGTATAAATAGAATTATTCTGTTCAAACTGCAAGGAAAAACTGTAATGTCTTTGTATGGTGGAATACAACACTAATGTTCCTCAATGAATCAGACTTCTTAGTATTTGTGTCCTTAGCTAATTCCCTCCCACACTAATTCTAGGCTTGGCCCTGTAATTGCTATGTCCAGTGGGACAACAGTAAGTAAGATGGAATAAGAGGCGTGCACAGCTCTAACGCATCAAAGCATGTCTCCTGAAATGGTCCTTCTGTCAGGAGAAGCCCAGTCTAGCGTGCTAGAGGGTGCAATGCCAAGGAGAGCCGAGATACGCAGTTATCCAACCCAGAACTGTCCAGACAACTCATTAAATTATGAGAAATAAAATGTCAATGTTTCAAACCACTGAGTTTTGAGGGGATTTGTTACACAGCAATAAAAAGCTATGGTTGGAGAAGCCTCACTCTATGTCCACTGGCATAAAAAAAAAGATAAAAAGTAAATAAAGCTGTCATTAATTGGCAAACAAGGTCTCTTAGCAAATTTAAAGACTATTAGACCTTCTGTATGCCTGTGTTTCCCCTTCTATCTCAACTATTCTTTACAATTATTTATTTGGAAGAATTTGAAAAACAAATAATACTATTGATAAAGCTGAGCCATAACAGAGAAGTACTTCATTAAGTCAAATAAAGAGAAAAAATTAACAACGATTACCAGGTAGTTGTTGGTTTTTTTCCTTCCTGTTGACTTGGAATATGCAAACTTTTGCATTACCTTTCATTTTAACGTAATCCAATGTTATTATATGGGTATAGAACTTAGCACTGTATCAACAAACAGAGAGCAGACAATATTTTCTTAACAATGAATTCTTTATCTTTTATACAAAGGATGAGCTTTCAGTTTTACTTTTTAAAAATAACGACACTTGCTAATGCTTGTTCTACATTTTTACAGAAGCCAATTTTCACAAAACTTTCTTCATTCCATACATAGCCCACTACAATTTTTACAGAATCATAATCTCTTTCAAAAGATTTCTAAGATCTTTTAAAAAGTTCTTTTAAAAAATTGTACAAGATATGTGTGCGTAATACAGTAAAACTTAACAGGCTACAGCCCAGCTCTCTAACTACCATGAAATATAACTGCCAAGCCCTCGATCTATTATTGAATACATTTTCAAAACAAAGAACCAATATGCTGGAGTAATTAATTCTCAGTATTTATCTTTATTAAAAAGAGGTTTTTGGTAGTGAGAACAAATAATCTCTCGTTTGTTGCTTGAAAACCTAAAATAGGCTCACTGGTTTCTAGGCTTGCTACTTGCTGCTTAGCAACCTGGCCGACTTGCCTGCCTTCCTTTCTGTTGTAAAGGACAGTGGACATGGGAGCAGGCTGCCGGTAGATGAACACGCGCCGGAGACACTCGCACAGAGCTGCATAGGAGGCATTCGGGGCGCAAGCAAAAAACTTTTTGTCTCTCTTTGAGGCTTGGACGTAGCCTGCCAAAAAGACCAGAAGATAAAAAGAGAAGAAAAGTAAATTACATAGAAGGACATTTCTGAATTAATATTTCACATTTCCTAATTTTCATTATAAAATGTCTGATTCAATTAATGTCCTAAATATTGTAATGGTTCAGTTCTGATCTTTTAATGATTAGCCTCAATTAATCTCTTGCAACAGGTGCAGAAATTGCAGCTTCAGTTCCAAAAGAGCAAAACAGAGAGTTTTAATTTCCCTAAGAGATGCACAGTATCGTTCCATTTCATTTCCGTGAATAAGTAGAACACTCAAAATTTTTAACCAAAAACACTAAGAATACGCCAAAATATCTTCAAATGTCAATCTACTATTTATGTTTATGAATCACAGATAAGATATTATAGAATCTTTCCCCCCCCCTTTCTCCTATCAAATAAGTTGAACATGGTTATACAATGACATTATAAGTTATTTCAGGAGATGTTAAAAATACATATCCTATCCTTTTGAAAGTACTAATATTTCAATGCCTTCTCTTATTATTCCTATAAAGTTAGTGGAATATTTTTATACCAATATCAACCAACACTATAACAGGATTTTGTTGTACAGAAGTAGGATCCTGGGACCACTACAAGCTCAAAAGGGAATTCAAGTACCTAATCTTAAAAACTGATTTAAGACCATCCATAAAAATGAATTAAGCTTTAAAAATATTGCAATCTCGTCTTTTTATTCATGTACATGTTTTAAAAGCATGTTTACAGATAAAAGGATATTTAAATTAGGATATTTAAAATGTGACATGGTTACTAAAGGTTGTAATACTATAAGATCTATATTGGAAAAGGTTTTTTCCAAGCCTTTATTACTTACACACACATACACACTCAACATGTAAAATGAATTCTCACCAAACAAAGAATGAATAATGGAAGCACAGCACAGGCAGATCAACACTGGTTTTTTAATGTGAGGACAGCTTGAGGAGATAAACATAAAAAGCATATAGATAGCTCTTCGAATGGTTTAGAATTCGCTCTCCAGGATAACCATGTCAATATTAAAATAATGCTCATAATTTCTTAAGATTAGGTATCTAATATGTTAATTTAAATTCAAATATAGTCATTTCCTCTATAAGTGGGAATCCGAGGATATAAATGTTAGATTTGTGTATGTAAAAATTATATAGCACAATTTTCTTTTTTATTAAAGAAAAGGAAACTTTTTTATAAAAAAAAGAAAATTACATTATTTGAATCAGACATTTAAATTATAGTTTCTATAAGGACTGATTCATTGACGGAGGTAATGGGGATAAGTGTGTCATAAACAGTAAGATTGGCACAGGATAGAGCGGGGTTTAGGGCACAAAGGGTCGCTGGGAGTTGCAGGCAACTTGATGGCATATAACAATCACAATAGACACTTGAAATTATGTGGTTAAATTCTTAAATCAAGCTTTGTATTTCAGGTCACAAAAATCCATTTGGATTCAGTTTAACAAACTCTTATTAAATTGCAATACATAATTTTAAAAGCCTCCTTTAATTAGCGTTGAGCATATACAGCCATTAAAATGCATAATTTTACTATATGCCACTAGTTTAAAATAACCTTTCAGGAATACAATATCTGTTGCTAATGCCCATTTAAAAAATTCTCCACATAATACTGATGTATTTTGACATAAAATTAAATATTGTATACATCTATAATTACGTAGTGTGAAATAGTTTTCAAGCCCTGATTTTGACATTAGTATTTTCCCTCATATCTTATAGAATAAATTTAACTTCTGCTTATCAGCATGTTCTGATACTCATTTTCATTAAAATGACTCTCCCCATCAAAACCTGAACATTAGTGCCATAGAGTACTGCCCAATCCTTGTTCATATTGAAAATTATATACACCTAACTCAGAATGAACAAATGAAAGAGTAAAAGGAGTTAACTGGTTAGATAAACACTTTGATTTCTATTCTGAGTTGAACTTCTCCACAAGCACAAACACAGATTAGTCTGATTATTCCAACAGAGTAACATTCATCTCCTAGAGTACCAGCAACCAAATTACAGCATAAATCAATCCAAATGTGTAACTAGGACAGCTCAAATGTTAAAAAGAAAAAAGAGAAATGAACTTTTAAAGAAGTGATGACTGTAATTTCTGATATAATAAAGATGCTGTCAGAGGGCTTGTTCTGTACCTAAAGCATTGAATGTTGCAATGTGCTCCCACATGTCGTCTGGTTTGCTGGAGTGTGGCTGCCAGAGAAGGGCATCTACATCATGGCGCAAACAGAAGCAGGGCATTTCTTTAGGATCCACAACGACAGAGAAAAGGTACTGATTGCTTCCAAGATTCACCTAAAAAGTAACAAAATATAAAATTAGTAGCTTGCTCAACATCTGATTAATAATAACAACTATTTAAGTCTTAGCTACTGTTCTAAACTCTCTATGCCTCCATCTTATCCGATTAGCACCTCCAGGAGGAATGAGCCATTGTTATGTCTACTTTGCAGAAGAGGAAAGTGATACACAAAGGTTTTCAGGAGCCTGGACCTTTTCAGCGTGGTAGTAGTAACTGGTGGAGCTGGGATTTGAACCCAGTGTGCACGCTTTCACCCATTATTTTACGCTATCTCTCGGTTATTAGCTGCTAGTGTAGAAAATACTATGAGAATCATCAATTTCATAAGCAATTTTTTCCTATTTCTTCAAATTATAAAATATGAAGTTTACTAATGTTAAACTTGTACTAATTACCAAGCTTGAAAGTTGTATTATTTATGTGTGTATCATATTTGCCAAGTTTGTAATAAATACTTATCTTCTAAAAATCCTGTGAGGTTGCTATTATTGTTAAGAGATGAGGAAGCAGATTTGGAAAGCTTGAACAATTCTTCCCAGGCTAAGAAAAGTCAGAGGCCTAAGATCCAAACCAACTGGGTATTATTGGAATACTGTTTAATCAAGTTTCCAGTGTCATTATTTATGCCAGTTAGTTGTTATTGCAATTCAAAGTGACAGCTAAAGGAATTCACTTTAATAAAAAAATCATCAAGCTGAGACTCACAGTTGAATTCTATTTGTTGTAACACCTTTTGAATGAAGAAGAGCGGCAATGATTCTCTTCAGTAGCAATACAATCAGAACTTAAAACGTCCAGCTGACTAAATATCAACAGAAATCATCAAATGTTTTAGAAAAAAACCCAACATGTATAGTACTTTACATACTTGAGGGCTCAGCCTCAGTTGCCGTATCTGCCGGTCTAAGTGTGCTCCATTGTGCACAGGGTCTATGTTAGTCTGGAGCATATGGTGCCCCTGATCCAGGCCATACTCTTTGCAATTACTTGCTATGAATCAAGAAGCTGGACAATAACTAGGGATGACAGAAAGAGAATTGATGCCTTTGAGCTGTGATGCTGGAGAAGAATACTGAATATACCATGGACTGCTAGAAGAACAAACAGATTTGTCCTAGAGAGGGTGATACCAGGTTGCTCCTTGGAGGCAAAGACTCTGAAGCTTTGTCTGATATGCTGTGAACATGTTACAAGGAGGGTCCAGTTCTTAGAGCGGTACATCACGCGTAGGAGGGTGGAGGGACAGTGTAAGAGAGGAAGATCTTCAATGAGATGGATTGACTCAGTGACTAGGGTAATGGCGGTAGTTGTGTCAGAGACAGTAAGAGTGGCACAGGATAGAGCAGGGTTTGGGGCTGTTGCACAAAGGGTCGCAGGGAGTTGCAGGCAACTTGATGGCACATACCAACAACAACAACAACATATTTAACAAATATTTGAGTGGTTTCAGGAATTTTAAAGGAGAATGGCAAATTATAAAAGACTAGGTTCAAATAAGACGGACCCTGAGCAATTTTCAACAGGGAGTACTTTAAAGTGGCTCTCCATCAGGGACTTACAGGTACAACTGTGCCCACAAGCTACTGGTGAGAGGGAAAACCAGGGACAGTAGAACACAGTCTCTAGACCCCAGGATACCAGAGAATAGGGACTCTGCACAGGACAAGTCCCATGTTTGTCCTCCACAGAGGACTGGGAAGGGGCGGGCACACAGAAATCACCAAATTATTACCGCTTTCTCTTTCCTTTGGTAAATGCTGGATACATCAAGTTTCACTTCAGAGTCATAACTAGCCAAATGACCTTTTATTGGAAGTCTGAAGGACTCAGATTGTTTTACTGCTTTTCCCTGAACACTCCACCCTAATCCTATTTGCTTACCAAACCTTTGCACACCCTAAAAAAATTCCTCATTTTTTTACCAAGGGTTTCCACTCCTTTAAAAAATTCTGAAAAGTGCATAGAAATTCATTTATTCATTCTCAAAAGCCAAGAATCATTTAAAGAATCAGTAATTAAGTTGGCTGCACTCTGATCCTCTCATCCCTTGAATCAAAAGCAGTAAGAAGAGAGAGGATTCTGTATTAGAAAGGCTCTCAAGGGAGATGGAGTAACAAGGGATCCTATGTACAACAGCCCTATACCCTGCTCTATCCTGTGCCAATCTTATTATCTCTGACACACCGATCCCTATTACCTCAGTAACTGAATCAATTCACCTTATTGAGGGTCTTCCTCTCTTGCAGTTCCTCCAACCATTCAAGCATGAGGTCCCTCTCCAAGAACTGATCCTACCTTGCGATGTGTCCAAAGAATGTCAGATGAAGCTTCAGAAAACTTCCCTTCAAGGAGGAGCCTGGTTTTACCATTTCTAGGATGAACCTGTTTGTTCTGTTAGCAGTTCATACTACAGTCACTACTCTTCTCCAACACCACTGCTAAAAGGCATCAATTCTCCTTCTATCATCCCTAGTCACTGTCCAGCTTTCTGATGCATAGGAAGTAATTGGGGACACCATGGCCTGGATAAGACACACCTTAGTCCCCAGACTGACATTGTTGCTCTTCAGTACATTGGAGAGGTCACTTTCACAGCACACTTTCCCAATGCAATTCATCTTTTAATTTCCGGGCTGCTTATACCATGAGTGCTGATTATGGAGTCAAGCAAACCTAAACTGTTAAAAATCTCAATCTCTTCGCCATCTGTCATAATGCTGCCAAGCATTCCAGTGGCTCTTGATGTTGACAATCAATCCATATTGAAGGCTGCAGTCCTTGACCCTCTGCAGCAAGCCCTTCAGGTCCTCCTCAGTTTCAGCAAGCAGGGTTGTGTCATCTGTAGAACGCAGATTGCTGATGAGGATACCTTCAATTCCGATATCACATTTCTCCTCATAGAGCCCAGCTTCCCGGATAATCTGTTTTGCATATAGATTGAAAAGGTATGGAGACAGGACACATCCCTGGTGTATACTCTTCTCAATTTTGAACCATGCAGTGTTTCCTCGCTCTGTTCTGATGACTTTGGACATACATATGCTCTCAAAGACCTCTGCAAAGTACTGAAGAGCTGTGGTGCTGTAGAAGAGTACTGAATATATTATGGACTGTTAGAAGAATAAACAGATTTACCTTAGAGAGGGTGAAAGCAGGCTGCTTCTTCGAGGCAAGGATTCTAAAGCTTAGTCTGACATACTGTGGACATGTTGCAAGGAGGGACCAGTCTTTGGAGAAGGACGTCATGGTTGGAAAGGTGGAGGGACAGTATAAGAGAGGAAGACCCTTGATGAGATGGATTGATGCATTGACTGCGGTAATGGGGGTAGGTGTGTCAAAAACAGCAAGATTGGCACAGGATACAGAAAAGTTTAGGGCTGTTATGTATAGGGTCTCTATGAGTCGCTGGTGACCGGTGGTACATAGCAACTGGAACAATAACAACAAAGTCAAATGCAACAACCAACCAGTAGCAATCAACAGTGGAAGCAAAAAGAACAACAATATCTAAAACCAGGAAAGAAAAAAAGATTCAAGTAGAATAAACTGAGTTACTTACACAGCAGCAGAGTCTCACTTAAAAACCGCTCCTAATGGCACTGGTGGCCCAGTGCGGAGGGAGAAAGATGGGCAATCCCTTCCCATGCAATTTGCTACCTTTGAAAACCCACTGGAGGGTCAGCTATGGGTTGGTTCAGACTCAGTGGTACATACCAACAACAGTGGTATTCATACAGAAGAGTACAAAGCATAGTTGTTAATATTTAGTTAATATTTACTAAATACTTTTAATAAAAATGTTACTTTCTCATCAGAATGCTCTATAGCACATAAGAGATTAATAAAAAATTTTAGCAATTTTACTTTTTTAAAAGGGAGGCCTTAAAAGATAATTTTGGCACATAAAATGGAAGGCATTCATATATTTAGGCTTATTTGAAAAACTTATTTTAAAAGACTTATTTGAAAAACTCGTATTCTTTATTAATGACAAATTAATATCGTAATACATTGCAAAGAAGTAGGGGGAAATTTTAAATCTATGAACCTTTTTTGGCCAATAATATACAATTCCACATCCTTTTATAGCTACATTTATTATAGTAAGGGTCATGTTTGAAATACTGGCAAGGAGTCCAATGAGAGCAACATAATCTTCAGGGAAAAATTTGAAATATTAATTCCAAGTAGTTAGTCAACTGACTGTCTTTTTCTTTGAGCTTTCACAAAGATTCAGGAAGATTTAATGTCACAGAAAAGATATTTGAAAACTTTAATTACAGCAGTTCCCAAATTACATTGAAAAACATTAGAAGAATGTTTTATGTATTAAAACATAAAGTGCATGTAGAGAGACAAGGAGGTAAAGTTATTGGAGTCATTTTCATTCCAAATTAATATAGGACTTATTGCTAGAACGACTTCTGTATTTACTCTTTATGAAGTGCTGAGCTATGTCTACTCCTTGTTTAACTTTCAGTACCTGAGAAGTAGGAATATAATCCCATTTCATAGAAGAAAAAACTTAAAACTCCAACTAGTTTACCTGAGAACTTAAGAAGCTAATTAATAGTATTTGGAATTTAAATTCTATGTTTCAGCCACCACACTACGTTCTGTTCCAAACCCCATTCTACAGGAATTAAGAAATTTGAAAAGTGTACACTCTTGGGGAGAGCTTCTTCAAAGCTGGTCTTCCAGATATTGTATGGTCCATAATTTGTTACTGTCAGTGAAGCTGTGCTTGTTAGTTGTTCATGCACAGCATGTCCAATGTTGTCTAAAAACAACGGAAGCTAATGGAAAGAAGTGTTACCAGTCCCGAGGTGCATTTTTGTTTCAACATCCATTCATCAAGTTGATGACAAAGAGGAAACTGATATATCAATCTCAAATAAATTAGCCAAACAAAAAACAGATCACAGATAAAAAACAGAAAATAGTATGAATACTTACCAAGTCTTTACAAGGGTAATAAATGCTTTTAAGATCATTAAGCTCAAAAGAAACAGAAGAAAAAGCAAAAGGTCAACTGATTCAAATATGTTAACATTTAAAATATCATTATAATGGGGGAGAAACCAATGGCAACAAAAAATATTATTTGGAAGTGTTTTCAATATAGCCCACAATCAAATCATATACTATATAAAGAACAACAAATAAAACTAAAAATTTAAAAATAAAAACAGAAGTTCCTACAAGATAAGAAGATAAAGATACATCATAAATCAGCTTCAACGAATTAAAGAAACTCAATACAAAATTCTTATCAAATGAATCACACTATATTGCCCACTTTCAGAATTTTATCCTTTAGCCAAGCCAAATCCGTTGTAATACTTTAAATAACCATAGAGGGCATAAGAAGAATTGATGTCTTTCAGTTGTGCTAGAGAAGAGTACTGAACATACCATCGACTGGAAAGAGAACTAACAGGTCTGTGCTGGAGAAAGTGAAGTCAAGCTGTTCCCTGGAGTCAAGGATTTTGAAGGTCTATCTGACATACTCTGGGCATGTTGTCAGGAGGGACCAGTCCTTGGAGAACAACATCATGCTTGGGAGGGTGGAGGAACACCACAGAACAGGAAGATCCCGGATGAGATGGACTGACACAGTAACTGGGGTGATGGGTTAGGTGTGTCAGAGACAGGAAGACTGGCCCAGGATAGAGCAGGGGTCAGAACTATTGTGTTTGGGGTCACTATGAGTAGTTGTTGACTTGATGACACACAACAACAATAATTTTTGATTTCTAAAATTATGGGAAACAGAAATCCATTAAGTACGTCAAAATGAAGTAATGATATTAGTAGAATATAAATATTTTTCACAATATAGATATGACACTATTTCATAATGTCTTAATAATTAAAATAGTGTTGCTATAATCAAGAGGGACCAGTCCTTAAAGAAGGACATCACATTTGGTAAAAATAGAGGGCCAGGGAAAAAGAGGAAGAGCCTCAGTGAGATGAACCGACACATTAGCTGCAATAACCAGCTTGAGTGTAGCAACAACTGTGAAGATGTTTCATCCTGCTGTACTTGGGGGTCGCTAGGAGACGGGAGCATCTCAGGAGCACCAAATAACAATGCTAAGTGAATGAGCGGCACATACACACAAACACTGAACGCGTGCTGTAGATGGGCCAATTTTCAAGAGCCATATGCACAGTCCTGGTTTGTTCTTTACACTTGGTTTAAATTTACATGGTGGTGCACTGTGTTGTTAGTTGGTCGGTCAACCCAAAGGTGCACAGTGCACATAACCAGAAGCTCCACAAGGGAAAGACAGACTCGATGGCAGTGGGCTTGGTTTTGGTTTGATACAAAAAAAGAGCAAGTAAAACTGGTGAAGTCAATGGGACAAATCATGACAGAAGCACAGTATTGGAATATTTTCTATTTCCTGCTGCTAGCTTCTTTCACTTTAAAATGTCTTTAAGAAGGCAATCAAATTATTCTGATTAAATCCTGACCCTTGAGTATCTTTTCAATATTCTATATAAGTAATTGAAAAGCATGTACAAAGCACTTGTACAGCATTTCAATGCATCACAGTTGCCTCAAGGAGAAGCATTTCTTTTTATAAACTGAGTTCCAAGTGCTAAAACAGCTACTTCTAGAACATGGAATATCATCTTTATTTGAAACAACTGAAATACTATAGTTAATCAAATTGTGTGTTGTGTGAGAATATAATGGGAGCCACATATAAATCATCATATTTTTCATAGCCATATTAAAAGGTAAAAAGAAAAACTTAAGTGTGTGTTAGGAGATTTAATGTTTTACTTAATCTAATATAACCAAACTCTCGTTGTTGTTTTTGTTTGTGGCTAAGTGCCATGGAGTTCTAGATGACTCATAGTGACTCTATGAACGAAAGACCTAAACTCTGTTGTATAAATATAATTGTTTCACTAAGTTCATAGAGTTTCCAGAGGTAAGCTATTTTGAAGTGGATGCCACTCTTGTTTCCAATCTGTTTTTATCTGGGAGCTCTACCAAATACTGTCCGCCATGGGTAACCATTATCACATTGGAACGTCAGTGTCACAATGTTTACCATCACAGCAACCAAGAGTTACCTTTGTACAGCAAATGGACAGACCAATGCTATACCACTTAGAAGAATGTTTGACTGAAAGCAATTAAAACTAGGCCAAAGGACCCAACTGCCTTTTTAAACACAAGGTCAAATGCATTCAGCTCACATCCAATTGTGAGCTAAACAAAACAAAACAAAAAACAACAAAACAAGTAAACAATCTACATCCAAGCCTCAACCAACACAAGAAAACGAACCTTTGTAAAATCCAACTGCTCCACACATCTTCCCAAACTGGATGGCAGCCCTAAACTGGCTACCAAATGCCTTTTTACATAGAAGACCAAATGCAATCAGCTCATATCCTCATTATCTTATCAGTGGTTTATAATGATTTTTAGTTGATATACTGTTTTTCATGCCATCTTTAAACTTGAATTTGTACTTTATACTGACATATCTTAACAGACACAAGCTATAGTTTCAGGGCTCAATAGCTGCTAAATAGGTCTAAGTAGAGACAAAAATAATGAATCTATAATTGTATTTGCCTACTAAACTGTCAACAGTTTCATCTTGCTCGGATCTACGATTAAAACTTTGGTACAAGCAGTCAGGAAATAAGGAGACATATTGTAATGGGAAAATTAGCAGTTTGGGAATCTTTCCTAATTATTGAGGAGTACTGATGTCAGTTTGAGGACTAAGGTGCGTCTGATTCAGGCATAGTCTCTGTGATTAGCAGTTATGCATCTGAGACCTGGACAATGAATAAGGATGACAGAAAAAGAATTGATACTTCCCCCCCCCCCCCAGGTGCCTGTCAGGGCCTAGGTTTCAGCTGTCCACACCACAGCAGTGGGCAACGAGCTTAAAGCCCCTGATGGCTCTGGGCGCTGACTCTCACCAGTGGCTATGGATGAAGAATTGATACTTTTGAGCTGTGGTGCTGATGAAGAGCACTGAACATCCCATGGATGGCCAAGAGAACAGACATGTCTTGGAGAGGGTGCAGCTGGAGTGCTCTCTGGAGGCAAGAATGATGAGGCTTCACCTCACATACTCTGGACATATGGACAGGAAGTGCTATTCCTTGGAGAGGGACATGATGTTGGGAAGGGTGGAGGGTCAGCAAAGGAGAGGAAGACCCTCAACCAGGTGGATTGACACGGTGACTGCTAAAATGGGCTCTTGTGTGTCAGGAAGTATGAGGATGGCACAGGGCAGGACTGGGTTGAGATCTTTTGTTCATAGGGTTGCTATGAGTCATACTTGACTTAATGGCACCTAATGACAAAACAACTGATAGGAGCTTCAGACCCCAATATCCATATCTTTTTTTCTTCTTCTTCTGTGATATTTAACTTTGCTCTCTTCTAATATGCTGTTCCAAGTGTTCCTTTAAAAATTTATGATACCAAAAGGGTTTAGTTCTTGGAAAGGCCAACATGCTTGGAAGGGTGGAGGGGCAGCTAAGGAGAGGAAGATCATGGATGAGATGGATTGACACAGTAACTGAGGTAATGAGGGAGATGTGTCAGAGACAATGACATTAGTTCAGAACAGGGAAGGGTTCAGGCTACTGTGCATATGGTCACTATGAGTCACAGGTGACTCAAAGGCACACAGTAGGAACAACAACAACAACAAAGGCTAACTCTAATCCCAATTTCCATTTTTTAAGAGAATTGTATATGTTGGAAAATTTGTCAGTAACAATACAGAGTTTTGACCTTTGTGTTATAGTACATTTTACCCAAACTATAAGGAATCATATTGATCTTCCCATTGCAACTTATCTATACTTAAAAAATTACTAACACTAATAAAAAAGTACTTTTAGCTGGGGAAAAAGCCAACAACCCTCTGGTCCAACTGAGACAAAGATAAGATTCTTTAGTTTTAATTATATACTATTAGGGTTTGGTTTTTAATTATATACTATTTGAACCCTCAACTGTGATTTTTAGGGGGAAAAAGGCATAAAGTGATGGAAATATCCTCTCTAAAAACTTTTGTTGTTATGTATCATCAAGTCCACTATGACTCACAGCGACCCAGTGCACAGTAGCTCTGAACCCTGCTCTATCCTGAGCCACTCTCACTGTCTCTAACCCACCTGCCCTCATTACCCCAGTTATTGTGTCTGTCCACATCATCAGAGTTTTCTTTTCCTTCACTGTCTCTTGACTCTTCGGGAGCCCTGGTGACCTTGTGGGTAAGGAGTTGAATTCAACGGAAAAACCTATGGTTTGAATCTACCAGGTGCTCAGTGGGAGAGCGACGGGTAATCTCTTTCTGTACAGTTTAGAGCCTCTGCAAACTGCTGGACAATCAGGAATGAGTGAGTCCTGTCTTGATGGTAATGAAATTTTTTAAAAAATATATTCCTTATGCACACCCATGTTTATCACGCTTTGTTAACAATAGCAAAGAGCTGGAAACAACCTAAGTGCCTATCATAAAATGAATGAATAGAGAAGCTCTGGTATATTCACACAATGGAATACTATACAACACTGAAAACCAAGTAACTCATGAAATATTATACAAAATGCGTGACCCTGGAGGACGTTATGCTGAGTGAAATATCAGTCACAAAAGGACAAATACTGCATAGTGCCACTGTTGTAAAACAGGATTGACATCAGGGTTGGGGGGACACTGAGAAATATGGGATAAATTATGTATGCTGCATTGAAACAGATGAGGGACAGAACTGTTTAAAAGGG
>NW_006399864.1:3438117-3445006 GCF_000299155.1 Elephantulus edwardii
TTCTTAACCTTATGACGCTAGAAAATGCTTAGAACACAGAAGTCTATTTTAATGTTCCTGAAGAATATATTTTGTTCAGAAGTAGAGAAATTAGTGATGTACTCACTGCTATGGACTTAGCTCCCGCCCACAGCAGCCCTCCAATGGGGTTCTGAGCATGTAAACTGAAATGAGAAGAGACCACTCATCTGCCTCCTGTGGAATTACTTCTGCGCTGAATTGCCAGAGATGCAGTTTTTGGGTTAGCAATACAATGCTCTACAGACTATGTCACCAAAGCTTAGAATCCTGGTGGTTCAAGGAAAAGTATGGAAAAGAATACTAGACATGCACACCTCTAGTTTCTAATACTGGCTCTATCTCTAATCTCATCTAACCTGACAGAAGGTTAATCCACCTAGAAAACGAGGAAGCCAAAATACAGGGAGCTCTACAGAGTTAGAGTTTCCTCACAGTTGGGAAAGAAGTTCTCTATCCAGTAAATTCCCTCCTCATTCCTGACATTGCTCTCTCTGACATGACATAGGGAAGATTGATTGGTAGGACACTTACTCTCTGGATCCCTAGGGAATAAACATGGTGTAGGGATTAAAGTGACTGCTGGTTTTTATGTGCAGGAAGGAACACTAGGCATACTTTGTTCAGTTTTGTTACTTTTTCTCCAAGAATTTGGGGCCTAAGAGAATGTTTACAACTTTGAATAAAACTTTACAATTTGTAAGGTTTTATGAGTAGGTTAATGTGGCTGTCACACAGTAATTTATCAGCGAAGAAAGTTTTGTTGTAATTCTCTTTCATTACTTCTTGGATTATTTATGGGCTATATAAAAATAGCTTGGTTGGTAAGGAACTGTTTTGTCAATGAAAAGGTATGCAATTCGAATCCACCAGCTGCTCTACAGGAGAAGGATGGGCAAGCGATGTACTGCCTCTGAAACCTGCTGGCGGGTCAGCTATGGGTTGGTTCCAACTAGATAGTACACAACAACAGTAATATGTGTAAAATACATATAATTTTAAAAATTATTGGTGGTTAATATTTAATAAGCTTTTATTAGCTGGCAAATATCATTAACTAAATAACAGTAAATGGTTATTGTTGTTATGTAACATCAAGTCAAACACAACTCATAATAACCTTATAACTCTGAACTCTGCTATATCCTTAGCCAGTCTCACTATCTCTGACACACCTATCCCAATTATCTCAGTTACTGTGTCAATCCATCTCATCTGAGGCCTTCCTCTCCTCTGCTGTCCCTCCATGCTCGCAAGCATGATGTCCTTTTCCAGGGACTGGATTCTCCTAGCCACATGTCCAAAGTATGTGAGATGGAGCTTCAAAATCCTTTACTCCAAGGAGCAGCCTGGTCTCACTCTCTGAAAGATAAGCCTGTTTGTTCTCTTGACAGTCTATGGTTTTTGTCCATGTTTGGTCTCCTGACAGTGCAATACTTTTGTCCAGCACCACAACTGAAAGGCATTATTCTTCTTCTGTCATCTTTGTTCACTGTCCAGCTCTCTGATGCATAGCAAGTAACTGTGAAGACCACGGCCTGAATCAGGTGTACCTTAGTCTCCAGACTGATGCCACATTCCTCCTCATAAAGTCCAGCCTCCTGAAAGACATGTTCTGCATTTAGGTTGAAAAGTTATGGAGACAGGATGCAGCCCTGATGCACTCCTTTCCTGATTTTGAACCATGCAGTGTTTCTTTGTTCTGTGTTGATGACTGCTTCCTTGTCAAAGTGTAGGTTTCACACGAGTGCAATCAAGCATTCTGGAATTCTCATTCTTCTCAAGGTTAGCCACAATTTGTTGTGATCCATACAGTCAAAACCTTTGCAGAGTCAATGAAACATTGACAGACATTCCTCTGGTACATTTCATTTTCAGACAAGAACCATCTGATATTGGTGATCGGTAGGTATTATTTTTGCTATTTTACAGTGGAGGAAATGGACACTTAGCATAATCTGGTAAATTGTTCAAAGTAATTGAAATTAGAAGTGGCAAAGCGGGGATAGAAATTTATCTGGTTTCAAGCTTTAAACTTCGAGCAGTTTTTTGTTGGGTTTTCTTTTAGAAAAAAATTACCAATATATTATGAGAAAAAAAAACTAATTTAAAACAATAAGAAAAAGGAACTCTAGTAGTTCAACTGATTAAGTGTTATACTTTCAGTCAAAAGGTGTTGTACCGTTAGTCAAAAGGTTGGCATCCTTAACAATGCCAGCAGTTCCTTTTGAGAAAAAATCTGGTGATCTGTTCCCTGTAGATTACAATCTATCAAACACTATGGGGAAGTTCCTCTCTGTCACAAAGGGCGGCTATGAATCAAAATCAACTCAATTATATCTACCAACAACGATGTCACCATTATATGCATGAACTAATTACACAAATTAGTAAAAAACAGTATGACACAAAGATTAAACTAACACAAATTAAGAATATATGAAAAATTCAATAGCATAAAACATGCATTAAAACAAGATATGGTATATACCAATTAGCAAAGATCAAACTAAAGTGTTTAATGAGTTATTAATTAATTTGACTTCTGTAATTCTTTTTCAGATAACTACCTAGGAATATAGAAAAAGCTTCACATAACAAAGGGATAGAAAAATCATCATCTTTGTAAATCTTAACCAAAATCACAATTAAAGAAAGTATCACAATGAAAGAAGTAACAAGAAAATGCAGTTAAACATGCATACTATAATCTTTAGGAAAACACCTAAAAAATGCACAGATACACATAGAAAATCAACACAGGATTATCCTAGCATTCCAACAGAGATCTGAACACGAGGAAATGTTTATGTACTAATGTTGAAAGGAAAAAAAGGATTTTAAAGTCATACAATTTGCAGGATCACAACTGTAGAAAGGAAGAAAGCTCCACACACAGACACATCCACAAGCCAATACATCAACATATAGTATTAATAATTCAGTATTAATATTGTTTCATTGGCAGATAGGGTTATGAAAACATGCCACTTTATTAAGTATCAAAAACCTCACAAAACCAAATCTACTAATGTTGACCTGATTTCAAGTCATGGAAGACCCAAGTGTTCCAAAGCAGAGCTGCTGTCTAGGGTTTTTCTGGCTGTCATATTTTAGAAGTAGAATGCTGGATCTTGATAGGACCACTGGGTTGGTCTGAACAGCCAACCTTTAGGTTAAAAGATACATACAACTGAGCTTTGACAGAAAATAATTCTAAATCAAGCCACTAGATTGTGATCGAAAGTATCTTTGCAAACCATGTAGCCAGTTATTCAGTCATCTCATTGAAGGAATTCAAATTTATTTAATAAAAAAATTTGTTTAAGGACTTTAATTACCAAGAACTTACCACATGAGTAGTTTTTAATGTATTGCCATCAAATCTGCATAAACTGGAGCTCTCTTCAAAAAAAAGATCACACTCCTCTAACTCTTGAGCATTACAGGGAGGTTTTTCTTTATCGGGGTTTGGATTCTTAAAACAGAAAATAGAGTAAATAAATAAAGGATGAAAAAATAAATTGATTTCCTTACACTTAGAAATGCTGAGATTACAACAGTAATTAAATTTTAGACCCCAAATCAACGAAATCATATCTAAAAGAAGAGCAGAAATAACGGAACAGTAATAGTTAAAAATAGAACATCAAAAAAGGCTATTATACATTTTAATTTCTAAGGAAGATAGAAGGAGAATTGATGCCTTTGAGCTGTGGTGCTGGAGAAGAGTATTGAGAATACCATGGACTGCTAGGAGAACAACAGATTCATCCTGGAAAGGGTTAAACCGGGCAGCTCCTTGGAGGCAAGGATTCTGAGGCTCAGTGTAACATACTTTGGACATGTTGTAAGGAGAGACCGGTCCTTGGAGAGGGACATCATGCTTGGGAGGGTGGAGGGACAGCGCAGGAGGGGAAGGCCCTCCATGAGGTGGATTGATTCAGTGACTGGGGTAATCGAGATGGGTGTATCAGAGACAGTGCGATTGGCACAGGACAGAGCAGAGTTTAGGGCTGTTGTACATAGGGTCACTATGAGTTGCAAGCGACTCGACTGCACATAAGAACAACAACAACAACATTATACATTTCATCTGATCACAAAAAATAAACGATATATAAAATGATAAAATATACATAAATCTAAATATGTAGATATGAAAACATAGTATATGAAACAAAAATTTTAAAAGATGACATATATAGCTAATTAGACATCACAGAAGATGGAAAAGAAGCAACATAAAATTAAATATGTGGAGCAACTGAAGGGGGGAAACCCAATCAAGCAAAAAAAAAACTTAATGCCATTTTTTTTAAATGATATTAAAGGTCTAACATATAGATAATTGGAAGAGAGAAAACAGGGAATAAATTTCAAGAAATAATGGCTGGCTGACATTTTTTTAAATTGGCTGCAAATTAAAATTCTACAAACCCAAAAATCCCACAGAATGTTTGCAAAACAAACAGGTCTTAACATTATAACTGAAGTAATATATACTCTTTGAAGCTAGTGAATAATTATCTATACAGTAAACTATAAAAGTGCTAAACACAAATACAAACATAAACAAACAAAAACTGAGATGTAGCTAATAAGTCAAAAGCCGAGATAAAAAAAGAATCATAAAAGTAATTCAGTAAGCTCCACTGCTTAACATACAAGAACTTCTGCATAGTATTTATATTCCTCAAGGGAGGAAAAAGGATCATAGTAATAAGGCAATAAACTATGCACACAAATACACAAATATGTATGCCAGAAATGTGGTCCTAAAACAACTGCTCAAATATTCGCACATCTGTTTTGGCAAAAGAGCCAAGTTTACTGAGAATTTAATGTACTGGCCTCAGAGAATCTCTGAAATTAAACTGCTGGGAGTTCTAAGCTATATATTCAAACATCAGGTCAGTGGGCCCTGGTCTATGTTTTCTAAAACAAGAAAGGCAAAATAAAGTTGGAAGAACATGGCAAAATTTTCACGTAACACACTTCAGTTGCTTACCAGTGCTTCAGAGGTCAAATGCATCAAGCGCTCAGATACTGCAGCACACTGGGCTGGATCCCGAAGGAATTCTCCTCGTTTATCTCCAGCTATCAACTCGGGCCACGTCAGGCCTTCATTCTTCTTAATCAAAGAAATTTCCATGCTAGAAGTTTAAATGGAAAAAGTGATGATATATTCAACAATATAAAGTATACAATCAGTAAGATTAAAAAACCACACAACATCTTTAAACAGTAGTTATCCTTCTGCTGTGTTAATTTCAGCTTTGCTTTTGGTGAAAACCTTTTCACCCAATACTAAATAAAATAAGGAAGGAAGCACCACTAGAAATTCTTAAAAGACCATTATAGCCATCGTTAAAAAGTCAACTGTCACTCACAGCAACCCTCCATCAGGTTTCTCAGGCTGTAAATTTTAATGGGACCAGACTTGCCCCCTATTTCTCTCTTGGAGCAGCTGGTGGATTTGAACTAGTGACCTTTTAGCTAGCAACCCAGCATGTAACACACTACATTGCCATGGCTCCTTATTATAAATAGAGTTACCGAAAAATCATTTCATTCCAATGTGATGGATGACTTGAAAAGGATAATGAATGGAGAAAAAGTCATACCATCAAGAAAACCACAGTGCAGTCCAGGTGGTGATATTGAACTTTAGTACAAACATGCAAGTAGCACAGATTTATGAAACATTTTAGGGGGTTGGGGTTAGAGGAGGGATAATTTAAAGTTAACTGGAATGTATCTGTAGCTAAAGGATGTGTCCATATAGGAAATTAACAATTTACTTTTACAAACTGGTAGTCATAATAATTGATTATCAACCTAAAGATCAGGCAGGTGAAAATAATCAAAATGAAGTTTTAAAATACATATTTTAAATAACTGGGGAGGACAGGACTATTAAATTTGGATTATACTAGTTCATTTACCATCTAATTCTGTTTGTATGCTGAGCAAATAATATGAGAAATTGGACTATATGAAGAATTTCACATCTGGATTAGAAGAACACTTATCAACAAACTAGATGATATAGATGCCAAAACCTTGTGTGCAAAAACTGAAGATGACTTGGCACCCTTACTAAAAAAGATCAAAGACTTCAATATGGATTAAACTCAAAATGAAGAAAAGAAAACTCCCTGACCGCTGTACTAATCGGCATCACTAAAACAGATGGAGGAAAAAACCCGAAGATGTCAACAATTTCATTTTACTTGGGTCCACAATCAACATTATCTTTCTCATACTTATTTCCCTTCTGAAAGATTGAACTGAAGATCAGTATTAGCTGGGAAGAAAGTTAGTAGCAGTCAAGAAATCAAAAGACATATTGTGTTGCTACCCACAGCCTCTTTAAAGTGCTAATAAGCAAAAATATAAGATTACAGATTCAAGCCACAGTAT
This sequence comes from Elephantulus edwardii, assembly GCF_000299155.1. Lineage (NCBI taxonomy): Eukaryota > Metazoa > Chordata > Mammalia > Macroscelidea > Macroscelididae > Elephantulus > Elephantulus edwardii. Next base: position 3,444,562 of record NW_006399864.1, read on the forward strand.
TTTCACTTGCTTCTTGTGGATCTAAAAGTTGGATAACAGGAAGACCAACGCATTTAGCCCTTTGAATTATGGTACTGATGAACAGTAGGCCGTAAACCCTGAACTATCAAAAGAACAGATCTGTCTTGGAGGAAGTGTAACCAAGTGTTCCTTAGAGGCAAGAATAGTGAAACTTCATCTCACCTTCTTCAAGAATATTATCAGGTATCATGTCAGCCATTAGAAAAAGAAATCAGGGAGCTCTGGTGGCCTAGTGGCAAGAAGCTGCCCTGCAACCCCAAAGGCACACAGTTCAAATCCACAAGATGCTCTGCTAGAGTAGGAGCGGCAATCTCCTCCTGGACCAGTCAGATCCAATTTGATGGTACACACATAAAAATAATAAAATCATTTTTTAAAAAAGAACTCATTCTATGGGGGAGAGAATAGTCTAAAAGTATTATAT
>NW_006399864.1:3445276-3448929 GCF_000299155.1 Elephantulus edwardii
AAAAAAAAAAAAAAGAGAAAAATTCTCAAAGAAACTAACAACAATGCTGTATATTTACACTGTTTAATACAAATTCCAACTGCATGAAAAAGGGCCTGTCAAGAACTGACATAATAGGAATGGGAGAGCAGAACTATTCACAATGGACAAAAAGAAAGTAGGCTCGTGATGCTTTCGAATGGGAAGCAAAACCCAAGTAAGCTGCTTTTGAAGCAGGCTCTGTTGTGACAGAGAGAAGTAGGATGGTGGTAGCTGTTCCACAGACGGAAGCAACCCTGGCCATGTGCATCTCTTGTTCACGTGTACTATTCTGACCCAGGTCCTGAAACACAATTGCAAGAATATAACTATCACAATTATCAAACAGAACAGGCAAATTTTATCAGCTATTCTTTTTTGTGGCTATTCTTTTCACCACCTCATGAATTAATTACACCATTTTAAAATTGTCTGAAACTACTTATTTTAAGAGACTGTACAAAATAAAATCTGTCTTATGCAATATAAGGTCTGATTATCAGCAGTAAAAATTGCCACCACAAGTAATTCTCAAACTCAATTAAATTTTCTAAAGAGAAAGCGTACAGCTTATCTTGATAAGCATGATGCTGACAACCCAATAGCAGGAATAATGACAAGAGCAGCTTATATTTATTTAATACTGCACGTCTCAGGCTATCTTAACACTTTATAAAGTTTTAACTTACTGAATGTTCACCACCACCAAAAATATTAGGTACTATTACTATCTCTATTATTCAGGTAACAGAAAGGGCACGGACGTTAGTAGTTTGCCACAGTTACAAGCTAATAAAGCAGTCTGGCTCCAAGTCCATATTCTTCCCCACTGCACTACCCCGCCTCTCTGTAAAAGTATATGTTAATGGCTAGTAAGCAACTTTTGCCCAGTGACTGCCAGGTATAAATACTGTCCTTAGTGCGCTACTACCTGAAAAGGTTCCAAAAAGATCATACACTTTCAGTTATACAATCCTTTTAGCTTGACCTCATTTCCACATTTAAAAAATACTGTCCTACTAGTCATACCAAAAAAGCACATATGATGACATATGTAATAAACAAAGGATTTGTTAACAACTCATTCCAAAGTAAGAGAACATTCATTATTTGAAAAGTAGGGATCTGAATAATGATCAATTACAGAAATAGTTTTTAAAATAATGAGACCACCTACACATCACTATAATTATTATGTTCTGTAATATAAAATGTTAATAAATACACCTCAGATTTAGTGGAATGCTAGTCTGTGTTCATGTATTAAATGCTGAAAACAATTGTATGAGGTCCAGATCTTCCTCTAAACAAATTTTATGACCTTTAGGCTCTTTAGCATATCATAAAGGCGGCCTTCACATATCTCATACATTCCTAAACTACAAATGCTTATGTAAATGTCTTTGTAAAGATCTTTAGATATAATCTAAGTTTTTAATAATATTATTTTTTTAAATGTAACACAATCATCACAGTCCATTAATAAAATGAATTCAAGATACTAGCTTTTATACCTTGAAATTTCTTTTGAAACAGGTATCTTAGAAGGACATCAATTTATCTTTTATCAGACTCACTCACACAGGTAATATGACTACTTCAAATAGTACATAAAAAGATATAAAATATAAAAAGATCTAATTTATCATTAATGCAGCATTAACCTGGTCAGATGATCTGGTTTGATTATGTATGAACCAAACACCCATTTTCTGATTACCAACTTTAACAATGGATGCCCAAGACCATTAATTATTTCATCAATGATTTTAAAATTTACTTAGTTTTGATTCACAATGAAAGAAAGTAATCTCACTAATACAAAATGACTGGGAAGTAAAGTATCTGGGAAAACAGATTTATAAATAGGCATAGTAGTAAAAGCAAAGGATTATATATTTTTGTAAGATAAGTCTAATAAAAATTTTGTTCATATTTGTGATACATTCCATTTATTAAGGTATAATTTAGAAATTAGAAATTTAAAGATTTTAAAACACAGAATTTACTACGTTCTACGAAAGCACACCTGTGTAACTCAATGAAGATTTCCACCATCCAGAAAGTTCCACTGGGCCCTTATCTGCCAATTTCCTTTTACACTGTGCTCATGTGAAATATATATTTAAACCAAAAATTCTTCCTAATTTCCTGGCACAGACTGATAAGCACATCCAGGGCTGTGTCTGTTAGCTGAAACATGTCAAGTGGTTTTCCATTGATTCCTGGGGCCTGACTTTTTCCTAATGTCTTCAATGCAGCTTGAAATTCTTCCTTCATTGTCACTGGCTCTTGTTCATATTTATTTCTTTAAATACTTCAGTATCGACTAATTAGTTTTGGTACAGTGATTCTGTGGATTCCTTTCATTTTTTTTTGATGTTTCTTAGATCATTCAAATTTTGCCCATAGCAACTTTCAGTATTATAACTTGTGGTCTCAATTTTTCAATTCTTTCCACTTGAGAAATGCCAAGGGAGTTTTTATCTTTTTGTTCTCTAATTCCAGCTCTTTGCACATTTAATTATAGTTATTTTGCTCTTTCTTCAATATTCTCTTTGAAATCTTCTCTTCACCTCTTTACTACAGGCATCTCTTCCATTTGTTTTGGCTTCTCAACATTAATGACTTTTAGCATTCTTCACGGATTGTATCTTTGATGTCATCTCACAAGCATCTGGTCTTTGATTATAAGTGCTCAATGCCTTAAACCCCTGCTTGAGATGAATTTTAAATTCAGGTAGGATAGACTCAATGTTGGTCATCTTTGGTTTTTATGGGCTTCTTTTCACTTTTTTCAACCTCAATTTGAACTTGTACACGTGTAACTGATGATCTTACTACAAAGTTAGCACCTGGCCTGGTTTTGACTGCTGACAGATACTGAGCTCTTCCAACAATTCTTTCCCCAGATGTAGTCAATCTGATTCCTGTGCAGTCCATCAGGTGAGGTATAAGTGTACAGTCACCATTTGTTTCTTAGAAAAGGTATGTGTGATGAACAAGTCAGTAAATATACAAAATTTAATCATTTGCTCTCTAGTCTTATTTCTGTTACCAAGCCCATAATTTCCAACTATCATTCCTCCTGCATTGTTTCCAACATTGGCATTCCAGTAACCAATTAATAATAAATAACCCCTAGGACACTGAGCTCTCTAGGTCTCTTGGGAGCTCTGTTGGCCTAGTGACAAGAAGCAGCACTGCAATCTCGAAGTGTATTTGAAAATGCCCAAAATTTATGGATGCAAATAAAAGCAAGCTGTACAACTGTGTGCGCTCTGAGTAAAAAGTTCTTGTGATAAGAGAATAAAAGGACCATACATACTATTTGAGACACACAAACATCTCTGGAAAGAGAAGGGAGAGTGAAAAGTTAGATAACCAAGGGCCTAGATTGGGGCAAGACTTCTCAGTGTACACTTATGCATTTTAAAATGTTTTAAAAACGAGAGTAAATATTTTCTCAGTTATCAATGGGGAAAATAGTACTGATACAACTGTTATTGCTATTATTGTATCTAGAAATGGTAATAAAAATCAGATTATTGTTGTTGTTGTTGTTGTTATGTGCCGTCGAGTCGTTTCCGACTCATAGCGACCCTATGCACAACAGCCCTAAACCCTGCTCTATC
>NW_006399864.1:3450669-3510900 GCF_000299155.1 Elephantulus edwardii
AAAAAAAAAAGCCACACAGCAGTGACTATATGCTTCAATTACTATTTATACCAGCAACTTTTAAATTTTACTACAATTATGCTCTCTGATGCAGTAGTAATTCCACTCTTACACATCTATCTTAAGGAAATAGACAATATTACAAAAGAATCTACTGTTGTAGTAACCTGAGATAGAGCTAAGGGAGAAAAAAGATCATAAAAATAGAAATAAAACTGTATGAAAATACCTATTATTGTCTTTAATTATCCATGTACTACTTTCCGTATCAACAGATGAATACAGCTTTCCTTCCAAAAAGAGCTGACCATTGAACACAACGCAGATGCTATCAGGCGAGAACTGGACTTGAATGTCCTCCTTAGTCACACCTTCAGGAAGCTGGATTGTTACTGTCAAGTCTTCTTCAGTTTGTTGCCAGTAATACAGAGGTTCTAGTGAGGAAAGAAAAAAATGAAAACACTGTTTGATACCAAGTTTTTACCACTGCTTTGATTTTTCCATCATCAGGGCAACGTAGCTCTGGGATCCAAGAGGGGGAATGTTCTCTTGTTAAATTGTTATTTGTATAGGAAGCACATTAGAGATTGTTAGGACCACCCAGGATAGAACAAGGTTCAGATCATTTGTTCACAGGGTCATTAAAAGTGATAATCAACTTGATGGCATCTCACAACAACATACAGAAGATGCATATTCATTCAAAACTGTTCAAGAGATTCATTCAAAACTAGGAAAAAATTGTAATTCTGACTTCTTTCAGTTTATGACAAGTATGCAGGATACCTTTCGTATGATGGGGGGAACACTCTCCTAAGCAAATACCAATAATAAGCCAAGTTCAGCTTTAAGAGTTTTCTTTTTAAAAAAATCACATAACTCTTCATCAACATCAGTACCATGCTATCATTTCAAATCAACAGCTACAGTGTATTTCACTGCTCACAACGCTGTCGCGTCAATTCTGACGCACCGTGGCCCCAGGCTGGGTTTCTGAGTCTACAAATCATTAGGAGGACACTGAGGAGCTGCTGGTGTACGCGAACCATCAGAGAGCAGTGGAGCTTTCTTGGTCAGGAGTACTGCGCCATAGAGCACACAGTCTTAGAATCACTGAATGCTGCAAACCCAAAGGTGCACGGTTCAAATCCAGCAGCTGCTCCATGCGAGCAGGACGGCCAGTCTCTTTCAATGTGACTTACAGCCTCTGAAAACCTGCTGGAGGGTCAGCTATGAGCTGGTTCTGACTCGACAGCACCCAACAATAACAAACATCCACCTAGGTAACTGAATGTGCCATTTTTAAAAACACTTTTGGTAATTACAAAGTTATTAAATCTGTTCATGCTTTCTATCAAAAGTTATAAAACATTCTTGTCAAAAATACAAATGAGGGGGGCAGGGGGAGCGGGCTGGGCAGGTAGAGAAGTTCAGCAATGAATGAATGGAAATCCAAATTCTCTGTAAATTTTCATTAAAATTATTTAAAAAAAATACAAATGAAAACTCAGAAGGGGGTGGGGAGAACCTATATTACCCTGGTATAGCTCACATATCCTAATCAGGAAGGTAAAGGGCATAAGCGCATACACATGGAATAAAAATACAATTACCTTTGCTTTTCTTTGCCATGTTTTCCTCCTCATTTTCTTCATGATCCTGACTGAGGTTAACAAACTGAAAGGACTTGTAGGAAACAATCATCAGTCCATTTCCATCTGGTTCAAAAGCAGCATAATGAGGCACTGACTTTCCACGGAGAGTATCACGCTTAATTATTTCATGTTTTTTATTATCTGTAAAAATATAAACAGAAAAAACTCAAACTCACTGCTACCCAGTAATGACTGACTCAGGGCTGACTGCCCACCAGGTCTGTGGAGGCTGAAATGACACAGGAAGAACCTTCCCCACCGTCTCTCATGGAGTTGTCAGGGGGATTTCAGCTGCCTCAAGTGACATCTCAGGATGAATGGCGTAACTCCTCTTGGACTATACTACCAAAGTATTTGCTAATAAAATGTTTGTAATAAAAAAAAATTCTATTTTAACGAGAACTGTGCATTAATTTCACATAAAATGAAGTAGTTTATATATACCATAACAAATACTGTGCTCTTTCCATAAGAATAAAAAGTTAGTATCAAATTTAAAATTTAGTTCATCAGTCACAGCATGTACATTTCAGATGCTCAAAAGTCACAAGTACTAGTGGCTACTATACCAGGGAGCTCTGAAGGCCCAGTGGTAAGAGGTTGAACTGCAATCCCAAAGGCACATAGTTCAAATCCACCAGCTTCTCTGTGGGAGAAAGATGGGCAATCTACTCCTGTATGATTAAATGATCTGACAACCCACCAGAGGGGCAGCTCTCGGTCAGTTTGGGCTTGATGGTACACACAGTAACTGTACCGGCAGCACCCAGAAAACATATTCATCTCCAGAAAGTTCTACTGAACGGCAGTACGAGCTGCCGCTGAAAATGACAGCCTTCCCTGGAGTGATGAGCATCAGATTCTGAAGGGCAAACTGTTTCAGTCACAATATTTTATTCACCTTTCCAGCAAATACGTATATAAAATGCATCTTCTAGTAAGAGACACAAACTGAATATAAGAGGGAAAAGTGTACTATGCACTGTTTTTTCTGCATGTTCTAGGTACTTAAAATATGTTCACAAGAAAAATGTTTTTATATACATTCAGAATCTACATGATATTTGTCATGAAACACGAATAAGGACATCTAAACTTTAAAATCTGAACAGTTCATCAGATCCCGGACTGCCAACTCAAAGGCAAGCGGCTCAATCTCCCAGCTGCTCTGTGGGATGAAGATGGGTAATCCCCGCCCAATGCTTCTGAAAAGGCACTGGAAGGTCAGTCGCGTGTCAGTGTCCAAGTCAACGGCAAATACCACCACAAAAGTCTTAGGCACAGTAATATATTTTCCTACTAAAATAGGTTACTTTTAGAAGAATTTCAAAACATTTCAGCTGAGTCCATTCATATCTCTATACTTATACTCTTAAATTGGAACGACTTACGAACTTCATACTGAGTATTTAAAAAAATTTGCAATTTAATATTATGAGTCTTGAATTTCTTGACTGAAATGAAAACTTCTATACTTTCTTTATAGATATGAAGCTGGGCATACAGTGCAAACAGTTCTACTACTTTTAGAGAGCCCCAAATAGAACACTACTTCTTTTCTAAGACGGCTATCCCAACATCTATGGAACAAACAAAACCAGACATTGTGGTTGGTTACCATGGAGTCCACCGCGACTCATAGCGACCCCATGAGTAAGATATCTGAACACTGCCCTCTTTTCTAACACGTTCCAGCCAACTATTCCAGACACTGCAGCAACCCATCTTGTTGAGGGTCGTCCTCTAGTTCTCTGACTTTCCACTTTGCCCAGTATGTCTTTTACTGAGGACTGTTCCCTCTTGACAACACTGGTAAAGTATCCAAGATGAAGTTTCACCATTGCTTCTAAAGACCACCTTAGTGACACTTTCTCCAAGACAGACTTGTTTATTCGCTTGACAATCTTTGGGATACACAATAATGTTCACCAACATCATAATCTAAAGACATCAACTCTTCTTCTATCATGCTTTACTCATTATTCAACTTTCAGATGCACAGGAAGCAAATGAAAATACGATGGCTTGGATCAAGCACACCTCTGTCTTAAAACTGACATCATTTATCTTTAGCACTTTGGAGAAGAGTTTGACAGCAGGTTTTTCCAAAGCAAAACACCTTTTTATTTCCTGACTGTTGTGACAATAGCTATTGATTGTGGACACAAGTAAAAAAAAAATCATAAAATGAAATCCCATCATTTTTAAATTCATTCCACTGTAAAATAAATTTATCACATGCTGAATTATAATTCTGTCTATATTTGGAAACTTCAATATGCCTAATGTTTCATAAAAACACTGTATGTCATTCTTAAACTTGTTTTACCATAAAATGAAATTTGGTACACGTTCCACTTCAAAGCCCAGCAAACGATGGTAACTAGCACAAGGACATTCAGAATTTTTGTTATGTTTTACCTTTACTTTTCTTACTGATGGTGATCCATTCCAAAGAAACAAAGAAACCACTTCCTTTCATATCCAATTCTTCTTTTTCTATTCTAAGAAGTAGGGTAGCTACTGAATGTTCTTCTTTCTCTTTTAGCAATGAGATACTGTGAATTATAATAAAAGGATTTCCAAGCTCTTCATTAAACATAATCTATGAAAAAAAAGATTATATACACACACAAATATTTATGTATTACATGAATGCAAATAGCACAGAGGAAATATACATAAATCCTAACAATTCAACATTCGAGTATACAACAGGAAAGAAAGATTATAAAACAAACAAAAAAACCCTTTAGATAAAGCTAGTAAGACTAAACGTTTCTTTAATAAATATCTACATGTATAACAGGGAAACGACCAATATTCTAGGATTAAAAAAAAGAACAAAAAACCAACAAACCAAAACACAAACAAAAACTAAAAGAGCAACTAAAAAAAATTTACATGAGCTTAAGAACTAAGTGGTAAAGAAGGGGGCGTGTCACCCTTCATCCTTCCATCTCTTCTCTGACACAAGTACAATCTAGTCCTGTTCTGTCTGTCTTCTTTTCTGCAAACTTTAGACAAGGATTTGAATGTGCAGGCTTATGTATGCACATGCTTTTTCTCTGCTGGTTGTTTTGTTTCCTATTCATGTAGAGAACCAACAGCCAAAAGAATTAAACAGTAAACCACCATAACCTTTTATTTCTCAAAAACAAAAGGGTCCATTTGCCTTCAAAGGATGTAATTCAATAAATGCTACTTAAAAGACAATCCTAAAATTGCTTTTAAAAAAGCCAGTGTAAGTGATAAATAGAAAATTTCCTTAAACCTGATCCTTATTGAAACTTTTATAATGAAAAGCTTTAAAATCATCAATTTTCTTATTTGAGAACTTCTGACAAAACTATTCAAATAGTAGACTGCCACAATCTATTATGGACATTTGCACAAGATGGAAAAAACTTTTACAATTCTTAAGAGAGTATTCACAACAGAGAGGACAGATAAAGACAAGTTTTTTGGGGAGTGGATGCATTTTGCTGTTCTTTGAGGGGGCTATGGTAGACAAAAGTGCCCTGGTAAGACAGTGGTCAAGGGTTTGGCTATTAGCTGAAAGACTGGTAATTAAAACCCACCACCAGTTCCTCCAGAGGAGAAAGTATTGGAACTGCTTCTGTAAAGACTGCTGTTGTTAGGTGCTGCTGAGTCGAGTGTGATTCACAGTGAACTTACGAACAGATCTGAACCCTGTCCTATCCTGTGCCATCCTCATTAGCTCTGACGTACTTGAGTCTATTGCCAAAGTCACTGTGTCAATACATCTCACTGAGAGTCTTCCTCTTTCATGAACCCTCCATATTTCCCATATGTCTCTCCTAACAACATGCCCAAAGTATGTGAAACAAAGTCCACCATTCTTGCCTCTAAGGAACATTTTAGGTGCACCTTCTCAAAGATATATCTGTTTGTGTTCTTTTGGCAGTCTATGGGATACTCGGTACTCTCTCCAACATCACAAAAGCCTTGGAAATCCTACGGGGCAGTTCTAGTCTGAGTAGAAACAGACTCAATAGCAGAGTTATGGGAGACCACAGAGGAGGAAGAGCACATGAAAAGATTATCACCAGGAACAAGAACCTGGCTTGTTTGCTCCTTTTCTTTTTCTCTTATCCAATTATTGTTGGGAATGAAACTAGAGTAGATGTCTGGACTTAAAAAATTCATTACCCTGAAGTTTCTGGCTTCTGAATCAAGTCTGCATCTCCACTGTGTATAGAGTCCTCACATGTGAGGCAACACATTGGGAATCCACTTCTGCACTTAAATCATCATCACTACTCTAAGTCCCCTCTCAGCCTATCATGAGTCCCAACCATTCTGACCTCTAGGCTCCACTGTTACACCAATTCATCTGAAACTACAAAACCACACTTAGGTTTATTTATTTTAAAGTCATTAGATTCTATAGTATTCCTTCTACTTTATTAAGCACCAATGTCCAGGAAAAGCTATCAACGTAAAACACTAGAGGCATGGTTATTTCATTACAGCAGTGTAAACTGAGGAAGAAATGAAGGAGATTTAAACTTCTCACTTAAGATTCTTAAGAATTAAGAACATATGTCTCGAAAGCCTAATATGTGGAAATAAGATGAATATACATTAAGAGAAACCAAAAGAATTCTAAATCCATATGACTCTCCTCCCGATGGAATGGATGGGGTTATCCTTAAGCTGAAGCCTCCTGGGTCCATTTGTCTTTCATATTCTCCTTAAATGCTGGCAGAATTCACTCAGTTTAGTAACAAATTTCTGCATCTGTGTCTTACCAATCACTTTCAAAACTTCTAATCTTTTTAAGTAGCTGTACTATAAAATATTGGTTTACTAAAAACACAGGTAAAAGTCACTACTGGGAACCAGAAGAGAAAAGATCATAGGATCAAAGTAATATTTATTTGAAACCAGCAATGTAAACAGCTTCCGGCTGTTGTAGCTGTTTATTATGAAGGTTTCTTTTTCTTTGATTAGATGTTAAAACACTGGAATAGGAAAAAAAATATATCTATAGAACAGAATAAATGTATCATTTAGTATATAATTTTAGTAACACAGGAAAACCATTTGGTCTTCAGGTCTTACTAATCTTTCTCAAACATTTAATGTGTGCTTTTGTAGCTATTTGCTATTGTACAGGATTTAGTTTGTAATCTTTTACATACCTAGAAGTAAAGGCAGTAAACTAATATATTTGTTGTTATGTGCTGTTAAGTCAATTACAATTCATAATGAACCTATGAACAACGGCTCTGAACCTTGCTCTATCCTGCGCCAACCTCATCATCTCTGACACACCTGACTCCAGTTCCACAGTCACTGTTAATTTATTTCTTCTAGAGTCTTCCTCTCCTGTCCTAACCCTCCACCCTTCCAAGCATGATGTCCTTCTCTCTCTAAGGGCTGGCCCCTCCTGACACCATTCCCAAAGTATGTGAGAAAGAGTTTCAAAATCTACCTCCAAGGAGAAACCTTGTTAGTATAATTCAAATGAGCTGAGAGCAATACATTTCATTATCAACCCAGCCTTATTCTTTTCTACTTACCAAAAACTATGGCTCCAGAGAAATTAATTCTTTACATATTGCTGCTAAAATCTTAACCGTCCTCCATATTTAAATATGTCCAATTTAAAAAATGTCTAAAGAAAATTCTTAAGAGATTAGTATGTAAATATATGCTATATTTCGCTAAGTCTCTGGTAAACTCATCATTTGACCAGTATAAACATGCTTACAATCTAGCATGAGAATAGAGTAGAAAAAGTATCTCAATATAATTCTTTAGTCAAATCTTCTTCCAGAAGTTAAAGTCAATGCTTAGTGAAATGTTGTATACATATAAAGCCCTCAATACTTATTTAATAAGTGAAGGCAGTTCTTGGTAATTATAATAGCTATAGGTCAAAATAATTTATCAGTCTTATAAAAATTATGTATTATATATAACTTAAAGAGAGTCAAACATAAATTATAAAACTCAAGAGATCACACTTCATCTAACCTTGAAAATCCTATTTAAAAAACAAGTTGGGCCTCATCTGTGTGTGTGTGCGCACAGACACACACACGTAGATTTCCTAGACTTTCCATAAGTTTTAAAAAATAAGGCACCCTCACCTCCCATTTTTCAGAAGCATTATTTCCACGTTCACCTGTTGCAATGAGATAGAATCTTCCAGTTCCGTCTGACAAGGTAACCCAAGTTGAAGACGTAAAATGAATAGATGCACAAAGGTGATTGTCATACACTGTCAAATCTGCAGGAAGCCGAAACACCTCTCGTGGTTTACCTAAAGCAGTGTCCTAAAAAAAGAAGTCAAACATTATTAACTAGTCTTTCCTTTCCTGGGATCCTCTCTGTGTCTCAAAATATGTGTGAAAACATCCACAAAATAAATACATGCTGTGTACTGGCTGGAAAAAAATACAGTTTGTTCACCCATATTCTTTGTCAACATTCTTTTCAAGAGATGGAGGCTAATCTCCCCCTTCCTTTAACTGTGGACACTACCTGTAACAATCTTCTAACAAAACACAGCAGAAAACACAGCATATGGTTCAAAGACTTTTTTTCCACTTTGCTTTCTCTAGGACTTCAAGTTCTTTGGGAGTATACTTACCACATGTGAGGAATTTAGGGAGAGTCCATGCCCAGAACCCTATGGGAAAGAGCAAGCATTTTGCCAACAACTAGAACTCCATGAGTGAATTATTTTAGAAGTGTTCCCTTCGGCCTGAGTCAAGCCTTCAGATGACAGCAGCCTTAGCTGACATATTATTTACAATCTCATAAGCAACCCTCAGCAAGAACCACTCATCTAAGCCACTCTAAGGTATCTTACTCATAGAAATGATGTTCAAAATGATGTGTTTAGTGTTTCAAGTAAATACATTTTAAAGTAATTCATCATACAGAACCAGCAAACTAATCAATGCAGTAATCTGTTTTCATTATTCTATTATATAAAGACTACTGACAACTTTGTTCCTCTAGAGTTCCTAGGGTTTTCAAAGGCTCGTTATTTAAGAAGTGGATGGCCAATCCTGCTTACTGTTGTTGTCATCATGTGGTGTCGAGTCACCTGAGACTCATAGCGACCCTATGTACAACAGCCCTAAACCCTGCTCTATCCTGTGCCAGCCTGTCTCTGATTCACCTACCCCCATTACCCCAGTGACTGAACCAATCATCTCATTGAGGGTCTTTCTCCCAAGCATGATGTCCCTCTGCAAGGACTGATCCCTCCTTGCAACATGTCCACAGTTAAGTCAGACAAAGCTTCAGAAGCCTTGCCTCCAATGAGCAGCCTGGTTTAATCCTCTCTAGGATGAACCTGTTCATTCTCTTAGAAGTCTATGGTATATTCAATATTATTCTCCAACATCACAGCTCAAAGGCATCAATTTTCCTTCTATCATCCCTAGTCATTGTCTAGCTCTCTGACACATAGCAAATGACTGTAAAGATCATGGCCTGTATTAGGCACACCTTAGTCTCCAGAGTGATATCATTGCTCATCAGTACTTTGGAGAGGTCTCTAGTCTGTCTTAATCTGGGAGTTCTGCTAAAACCTGACCACCAAGGGTAACCATTATGGCATTTGACACACCTGTAGCACAGCTTTTAGCATCACAGCAACCCCAAGTTATCTCAGTATAGCAAACTGACAGACAAGTGCTCAGACATACGTTTTCCCTAAACACAATTAACACCAACCAATTTTTAAATACAAAGATCCACTGGTTCCTGTTTAGTTTTAATATGAGGCTTCTGGCCCACAGGTGACTGTTGTTAACTGTCAACAATTTCATGTTACTTATATCCACAATTAACACCCCTGGTACCAGCAGTCAGGAAATAAGGAGACATAATGCACTAGGAAAATCTACAGTTGACCTCTCCAAATTACTGAGAAATAATGATGTCAGGTTGAGAACTAAGATGTATCTGATTCAGGCCATAGTCTTCCCAATCATTTGCTATGCATCTGGTAGCTGGACAATGAATAAGGGTGACAAAAGAAGAACTGATGCCTTTGAACTGTGATCTTAGATAAGAAAACTGAACATCCCATGGACGGCCAGAAGAATAAATATGTCTTTGAGAGGGTACAGCTAAAGTACTCTTCACATGCAAGAATGATGGGGCTTCACCTCTCATACTTTGGTCATGTGGCTAAGAGGGGTTATTTTTTAGAGAGGGACATGATGCTAGGAGTGATGGAAGGTCAGTAAAGAAGAAGACGACCCTTGACCAGGTGGAGTGACATGGTGACTGCTGCAACAGGCTCTAGTGTGTCACGAAGTGTGAAGATGGCACAGGATATGACAGAGCTCAGATCTGTTGTTTGTAGGGTCATTATTAGTTATACTCACACAACCACACCTAACAACAATAACAACTTATAACTTCTGTTTCGGTAACAATTAGAATAACTATCTTTTGGGAAAAAAATTATTTTTTCCTCTTCATGGCATACACAAAGACATTCCATATGACAGATGCATTAATAACTTCAGAAGAAATGTAAAAGAATTTTACTGAAAAATATAGAATATGTTTATAATTTCATGATGGAGAAGTGTTCCAAAGCATAAGTAAGAGACAAACAGGAAACAGAAAAAATAAGTCACAAGTAAGATATGCAATGAAATTCTGTAATAAAGAGTTCCTAAAAAGCAATGAAATTCTGTAATAAAGAGTTCCTAAAAAGCAAGTAATACGGCGAGCTCTGGTGGCCTACTGGCAAGAAGCTGCACTGAAATCCCAGAGGTGCGCGGTTCGAATCCACCAGATGCTCTGCTTAAGAAGGAGGGACAATCTCCTCCTGTACCAGTCAGATCTGATTTGATGGTACACACACATGAAAAAATAAATAAATAAAATAAAAAAAACCAAAACCAAGTAATACATGAAAATGGAAAAGGAATTTGAACCAAAAGAAAAAAAAAAACGCTCAACATAAAAAATTGGCCAAAGTATTCAAACTGATCAGTTAATATAAAATATAGATTAAGATAATAAAACGTCTTCTATTCCCAATTGAACCCATCATCATTTTTATTCCAATTTATTGTGACCCTACAGAATAGAGCAGTATTGGCCTGTAAGGTTTCCAAGGCAGTAACCTTTCAGGAAGTCGACTGGCACGTCCTTCTCTCACACAGTAGCTTGTACTGAATACAATTTCTAGTTAACAGATTTAACCACTGTCCCACAAGGACTTCTGATTCTAGTCAGGGAAAAATATTTTAGACTAGTAATATTCACTCTTGGCTTCTGTGCCATGTTGGCGGAAGCATAAAGCAAATACAGATTACAATTCAAGGAAAATAAATTTTAAAAAGCAACGACAAATAATTCTCACAAGTGACCAGCAAGCAGCATCATGACAAACGGAGGAAAGAGTTAAGTTGTCAAAGATTTCCGTTTCCTTGGATACACAATCAATGCTGTTGAAAGTTTTCATTCAAGAAGCTAAAACAATGGATTGGATTAAGCAAATCTGCTAAGGACCTCTTTAAAGTGCTAGGATAAAAACAGAGCTAGGATAAGGAAAAAAGGTACTCTCATTTTCAACAAGTCAAAAACAACTCAAGAGGTGACCCTCCAGAGGGTATTCAGCAGCTCTAAACAGCATGAGAATAAACTGTCCACCTTCTTAGCTCAGAGCTGCCAGAGATTTGAACCACCATGCTGTAGCCTTTGAGTGAGGAGAATTCCCTGTAGACAATGCCACCAGCGACCCTTTCTACTCGTTCATAAGGAAGGAGATTAAAAAAAAATAAAAGGTGTCATTGCTTGATAAGTAGAGGGTCTGTGAAAAAGAAATGTGCAATAAGATGCACAAAAATGGGCTCCAACACAGCATCACAGAGAAGGCGGCTCAGGATGGGGCCTCATTCCTTTTAGTGCATGAGGTTGCCAGGAATCAGCACTGACTCAGTGGCACCTAACAACAGAAATAAGCCCTGGTTTTTGTTGCCGTGGTGGTGTGCTGTCTAGTCAGAACCAGCCCCAGCTGACTCTCTCAGAGGCACCTAACCGCATGTGAGGAGTCTTCGCACCTTTCTCCTGAGGGGCAGCTGCTGGGATTCCAATCGCATCCCTTGCGTTGGCCTCACCACCAAGCCACCAGCGCTCCTGGCTTTTAGGAGACTTATTTATAAGACAAGTTTTTCTTTTTAACTAAGTCAATAACTAACCATTTATTGTAAAAAAATAATCCACCTGTATAATAAGAATATTCATGGAACATGAAAACTGTATTAATGGAAATTGGGAAATAACTCAGATGCTTATTAACGTGGGAAAGGTGGGGAAAAGGCCACGGTTTGTGTCCAGTGCACTGAGTCACTACAGCCCCCTTTCCAATGTAGTGTATCATTACAAGACACAACTTCGTGCTAACACTTGCTCAATCATAAGTCTTCATTTCATACACAATTATGAAGGTTGTTGTTGTTGTTATGTGCCGTCGAGTCATTTGCGACTCATAGCGACCCTATGTACAACAGCCCTAAACCGTGCTCTATCCTGTGCCAATCTCATTGCCTCTGACAAACCCATCCCGAGTACCCCAGTCACTGAATCAATCCACCTCATAGAGGGTCTTCCCCTCCTGCGCTGTCCCTCCACCCTCCCAAGCATGATGTCCCTCTCCAAAGACCTGTCTCTCCTTACAACATGTCCAAAGTATGTCAGATGAAGCCCCAGAATCCTTGCCTCCAAGGAGCAGCCTGGTTTAATCCTCTCTATGATGAATCTGTTTGTTTTCTTGGCAGTCCATGGTACATTCAATACTCTTCTCCAGCACACAGCTCAAAGGCGTCAATTCTCCTTCTATCCTCCCTAGTTATTGTCCAACTCTCTGATGCATAACAAGTGATTGCAAAAACCATGGCCTGTATCAGGTAGACCTTAGTCTCCAGAGAGACACTGTTGCTCTTGAGTATTTTGGAGAGGTCCCTAACCACAGACTTTCCCATCGCAATACGTTTTTTTAATTTCCTGGCTACTGGTGCCAAGAGTGTTGACCGTGGAGCCGAGCAAACTGAAGCTGTGAACAATCTCAATCTCTTTGCCATCCATCCTTATGCTACCAATTGGTCCAGTGGTGAGAATTTTTGTCTTCTTAACATTGAGCCTCAGTCCATATTGAAGGCTGCAGTCCTTGACCTTCTGCAGTAAGTGCGTGAGGTCCTCCTCAGTTTCAGCGAGCAAGGTTGTGTCATCTGCATAACGCAGATTGTTGATAGATGGTCCACCAATCCTAACACCATGCCTCTCCTCATAGAGCCCAGCCTCTCGGATAATCTGCTATGCATACAGGTTGAAAAGGTATGGAGACAGGATGCATCCCTGACGTACATCCTTCCCAATTTTGAACCATGCAGTGTTGCCTTGCTCTGTTCTGACTACTGCCTCTTGGTCCAAGTATAGGTTTCACATTAGCACGATTAAATGTTCTGGGATTCCCATTCTTCTCAGAGTCAGCCACAGTTTGTTATGATCCACGCAGTCAAATGCCTTTGCATAATCAATGAAACACAGATATTCTTCTGGTATTCTCAGTTTTCAGCTAAGATCCATCTAACATCAGCTACAATATCCCTAGTACCACGACCCCTTCTAAACCCAGCCTGGACTTCTGGCAGTTCTCTGCTGATGTACTGTTCCAGTCATATTTGGATAATCTTCAGTAGAATCTTGCCTGCATGTGAAATCAATGATATTGTTCTGTAGTTTCCACACTCAGTTGGGTCGCCCTTCTTTGGGATGGGAACAAATATAGACCTCTTCCAGTCAGTTGGCCAAGTGGTTGTTCTCCAGATTTCTTAGGTTTTTCATTCTTATTTATAGTAAAGGTGTTTTAATGTTTAAAAAATAAAACAGAGATGTTGCACTTCTTTTGTTCTATGAAGGTAGTTTTAAGCCTCACATGTGGCTTATACAGCATTTTCTTTTAAACACAAAATTTCATATGACAGATTGCTAGATGTCTAACAATGAGATAAACTGGTGTAATATTCAGTAGAATGATATCAAAGAAAACATCTCTCTCACTTCTCATAGACATTTATCTAACAGAATCTACTGCTGCCAAGTTGGCTCTGACTTACACTGACCCAGCACTAGGTTCCAAGTTTGTAAGTCTTTATGGGAGGAGCCTGGCCATCTTGTCTACAGTGGAACAGCTGGTTGATTCGAACCACCAGTCTTTGGTTAGGAGCCTGATACACTACACATGACATTACCGGGCTCCATCCTTGAGAGAAAGCAACCTACACTGTCCTGACCGTTAAAATCTAATCTTCAGTTTAACTGTATTGTAGGCAATGAAGTAGGTTTTTCTATTAATCTTAAAGCATTAAATTCCATTTTAATCAACACCATAGACAGTTTTCCAAGTGTCACCTTTGATCACTAGCATTTATAATAACCAGGTCTCACCCAATCATTTTCTTCTTCTTCGTAAGAAAAGTTAATGTAACTATGTTCAAGGCTGCTGAAAACCATTCTGAGGTAACATTTCAAAAAAGCTGAGTTGCAGAGAAATAAAATTTCATTGATGAATGAAATAATTACTGAATGACTATAAATAGTATGTTGAATAAAGTGCTTTGACTTTCTACCATCTTATTTAATTGTCACCAAACTCTATGAAGTTGAAATTATTATCGTCATGTTAACAAGACAAAGGTATTCTGCTGCTACAATGTAGCATGGCAAATATGTCATTCCTGGCCAACCTCATTCTAAAAGTTGATACTTTTCCTCCTACTACACATTTCTAGAAAACAGATCATATCTCAAGTGTTTCTACATAAATATGCCTCAGATCTCATTGTAATTTCTGGAATATAAAACAAAAGCAAACAAACAAGTAATGAATTAATTTTTATATACAGTTTTTAACCAGGATAATTATACAGATTTTAAATATAAAAATTAGTTTCTGAGTTAATAAAATAGAAGTTAAAAATTATGTCAATATATTATGTTTCAATTACATTGTAAATAAATCACAAATTAGCACTAATACACAAATTAGATGTTTATGGAAAATTCTCTCAACAGTTTAAGAGCCCTGTAACTGAAGTCACTAGGAAAGGCAGAGAGAGGGTCAGCGGAAAATGGGAAGACCATCAACGAGATCGAATGGGCGCAAGTATGTCAGAAATGCTGAGGACAGCAGAGGACAGGCCAGGGTTCAGATCTGTTGTTGACAGGGTTGCTGTGAATTGGACTTGACCTGGTGGCACCTAACAATACCAACCTAAGTAGACAAGCGTAGAACGAGTATACACATTTCTTATCTACTCTAGTTTTAAAAAAGTTTCCAGCAAAATTAGATACATATACCACATTCCAACACTATTAATACGGAAGTACAAAATGTCTGTTCATCTAAAAGATACGATCTTCTTTCTGGAGAAAGACTTTCATCATTAAAAAGCAATAACTTCGTCAAGAATAAAAAATATAAAGCCTTCCTTTTCCTGTTTTTGCTTTGTTCTGGGGTGTATATGTGTGTGTTTGGTTTGTTGTTAAAGCTTTGTTGCTGTTGTCTGTGTTGCTGATGTGGAACCAACTCATAGCTGAGCCTCCAGTGGAGTTGCAGAGGCAGTAAATATATCACCTAAGAGAATATTTCCTGTCCTTTCCCGCAGAGAATCTGGTAGATTTGAACCATGTGCATTTGAAATTGCAGTGCAGCTTCTTACCACTAGGCAACAGAGCTCCCTTGTTAAAGTTTTAAGAAAAAAAGTTTTTAGTTCATTACATTTTTAATAATGTTTTCATGTAACACACAGCAGTCAATAAAGTACTAATCACACATAATTCTAAGAATGTATATACCTCTTTTCTCTTTCTTCAACCAGCTAAATATTTGACTCTTTACTTATGAACTCTTACTGGATTTATGCCTACATTAGAGATGGACACAACGGCACACAACAAAGCTGGACTAAAACAATTAAGAAAAATTATGAATATTAACAAGTCAACACATTTTAAAAACTGATACGAGAACCAAATTTTAAGCACGCAATTTTTTTCCCATTTAGGTGTTTTCTACTTCCTAAACACACATCCTCCCAAATGACACTTTGCTAAATGTAAAATTTATAAACTCACAAGTTTATCTTGTAACTTCTCTACAAAACTGCATGCTGAAATGCTGCCACCTGCTGGCTTCAAACAAAGTCTGAAGGCCATGTAATTCTTTTTTTTTAATTGGGAAAAACATATTGGGGGTACAAGGAGCTGAGGGTTGGGGGCAGAAGGGTGAGGATGAGCCAGAATGCAGCTGTAGAGCTGCAGTTTGGTCAGTGAGGGGAGCAGGTGAAGGAAATGATGAGGTTCCAGTGGGGACCAGATGCTACAGAGGAGTGACAAGCATTTTCCAATAGTAATTAAACTGTCTTATTGATTTGGGAATTGGATGCCGACTCTCTGGCTTCTTCATGCTTAACAGGGGCGTAGATGTAAAGGGGGGAAGGGAGGACGCTTTATCACCTTACTGGTGGTCTTGGGTTAAAGCTGCTTGCCTTCTTGCTCTGTTAGAAGATATTTTCCTGTCATTTGCTCCCCTCTGGACTGCAAAGTGTTTTCCCAGGTGGGTCCAGTGGGGATGGCTGATTGAAACCAGAGGCTCCATCCTCCTTTGCTTCCTTAGCTGTCAGTTGTATTTCCTTTTTGTCACTGGCACTGGGTTCAGGGTCAATTCTGGAGTAAAACTCAGTGTTAAGGTTACCTATAGGAAAGGGAGCAAACCTAGAGAGAACAAACTTGTGAGTTACAAATAGAAGGGCTTTGAGGGTGTTGCTTTCAGGTTTACCTCGGGGGGAGGGTGGCAGAAGGTGGGGGGCCAAGGAAACATTTCTTGGATACCCTAGGCATTTTCCCCCCCTTCCCCACCCAGGGGTCAGATGGCACAATCTGGGGACTGAGGAGCTCACCCTGAGGGCCACGACGGCTCACCCTGAGCTGGGGGCTGAGGGCAGCCCGCCCCAGAGGGCCACGACAGCTCGCCCCGAGCCAGGGGCCGAGGGCAGCCCATCCCGAGCAGGGCAACACCCCCCAAGAGCTGGCTGGTATACTCTCCCTCCAACTGCACCTACCCCAGTCCGGTACCCTCCCCTGACTGAGGATTCTGTGGTCAGAGATTGTGTTTCCAATTCCAGCACTGCTACTTTTACCCCCCGCCCCATAAGTGGTCATAGTATATTTTAAAGTAGGTGTCACTGCTCTCCCCTTTATATATGATAAAAGGAACCTGAGAATTGTGAACAGACTCCCCCCAGGTCTAACCATCTTTTAGCAGAAGCATTCAACAGAACAAAATATGTGGTGCATTCAGGATGTCGGTCCTCTTGTGCACGCTGCCACTGTTAAGGTCATCAGACTCACAGTGACTTTCAGCAATCTATTCTATATATAGGTAATTGTCTTCTTTGGCCTGTCCAAGGAAACCCAAACCTGCAGATGGCGGGCATGCATCACATCCCCCACCTCCTATGCAGGCGGCCAGCGGGGCGCATGCCCCCCCAGTGTGGGAGGCCAGCGGGAGGTGCGCGGGCCCCCCCAGCGCGAGCGGCCGCTGGGGGCGCGCCACCCCATCCCGCTGCCAGGCGCTCGGCGTGCCAGCGGCCCCTCTTGTGCAGGCGGCCAGTGGTCGCCCGCTTCCCCCACAGCCTCCATCCTGGCTCCAAGAATTCTCTCCAGAACAAGTCCACCTTGCGGCAATATGGTGGCTTCGCTGTACCAGTCTTGAGGAGGACTGGTGCCCAGCATCCATCCTGGGTGAGGAAATCCATTCGACCGGCTGTGGAAGCCTCATGGAGCTGCAGCGGCTGTGCGGCAAGACTCACCCATTTCTCCTTGGGAATCCTTGAATTCCTGTTGTTGAGCCTTGATCTTCAGTGAGCGCCAGTCACCAACTGTTTAAGTGTTCAATTATCAATAAGCCGAAGTCTGTGGAAGGCCATAATGGCCCTGCTTTAAGTGGTTCACTGCTCCCGCAGCTCACGACGCTGTCTCTGCCTCTGCTGCCATCTTGTATCTTAGGCCATGTAATTTTTTTATGGACTTGAGCCCTACAAATTCACTTTGTCCACAAGATCAAGTCCAGCCAACATGTAAGGGATGGAGAATGGCAATTTTCCAAAATTAAAATCTTGACCCAAATAAAAAACTGGAGACTCTCTTGAGAGTTTGACCTAGACTAAATGGGTATGGAGGTTAGGCCTTGCTGAGCACAGGAGTGAGGCTCAATTAAAGACAAATTCAGCAAAGGTCCACATGTCAGGAGATGAGAACTCAAACTCTTCCTCCATCTCGAGCCCAGAATGCAGGACATCCTCAGCCTCTGTACACAACTCTCGGAGAAGAGCCCGAAGCCTCTGTACATAACACTCAGAGAAGAACCTGAAAAGCCCCTCTCTGGGATTCTAGACAAGCGGGTTCTAGTAAGACCTACAAAAAGCAGCACTCTGAGACCAGGAATCCTCACTCAACCACACCGTCAACTGGCATTTGTGGGAAAGTGATACATGGTACTTCTTTTTCCTAGAGAGAATGGCACATGTTTAGAGTAAGTTATGTCTTTTCAACAGAATTGAACTTTATAGTACAATAAATAATGTAAAATACCAAAAAAAAAAAAGAGTTCAGGGACAGTAAGTAGAAATTTGAAATGGTGGAAAATTGTAGGAGTAGAAAAGATAATTAAATAAAGTTCTTTTTTTAAATAAAAGTTTTATTTTGATTGTGAAAATAAAATTCTTAATGAAGAACATTCAAGAAGTATCTTATTAAACATCCTCTGGAAGAGGGAAAAACAAAATACTTATTGGAACAATAATCACAGTCTCTCAACAACTATCATGGAAATGTTCCCACACAAGCAAATTCTTCTTCTTTTACTGAGAAAGTGGATGTACAAAGAAATGAGATTTCATTGAAAAATAATGCAAATTTTATAAAGCCTACATAGATGTCATGAATGGGTCAAAGTATTGTTAGGTATATGATATAAAAAATAATGTTTTACAAGATTATTTAGAGCATACAGACAATGTGAGACAGCTGGATTTAATCAGCTTAAATAATCTTTTCAAAATAGGCTAGAATTATAAAAGCTAAGGGAAGCACATGCCTACATTTGCTACTTAATTTTCACTTTAAATTTTGTTCTCTTCTCACTTAATTTAAAATGTAAGAATATGATTCTAAAGCTTACTACATAAAAACCTTAAGTAATTATCTGACAGGAAGCAATTATACAATTTCTGAATCAAACAGTCAAAATGCTTATTTTAGAAAAGTAATATCATTTGTAGACTAACCTAGTTCTTGGCTTCTAGACTGTAAACTTGTCTGCCAGCTAATTCAAAGGCTGGAACTGATAGAATGGCTACAATCTGTTAGAAGAAATCACAAAAGGAACAGAACAACTGTAAATTCAAACTAATACCATTATTCATAGAATAACGTTTTGAAATTTACATAATAGCATGATAAAGTGCTGGAGGGCATCTCAGACATATCCCACAGCCAAATGTCAAACGTGTTTGCACCAAAGAATTCCTTTCGTAAAAGATATTCCATACTGCAAAATA
Source organism: Elephantulus edwardii (assembly GCF_000299155.1). NCBI lineage: Eukaryota > Metazoa > Chordata > Mammalia > Macroscelidea > Macroscelididae > Elephantulus > Elephantulus edwardii. The sequence goes on from NW_006399864.1 coordinate 3,469,958, forward strand.
GAGCTGATTCTATTGAAGTTAGAAAGGGAGAGGAGACATTTCCTGCTTATGCAATGACCTCTACTTCAGCCTCAAGGATTTAAGGGTTACATAGACACAAGTAATTAAGCAAAAGCCCTTCATTTTCTTATTAAAACATGCCCCCAAAGAGGAAGTTATTTGCCTGAGGTCACTTAGCTAGTTTGCCCAAGGCAAAACCAGGTCTAAAACTATACATGCAAGTAGTCAATGTGATTCCTGTTGTAGATTCTCAAGTGAAATAATGTGCACAGTTGCCATTTATGATTTTATGAAAAGTATTTGCAATGAATAAATCATTCATTGTACAAAATTCTACCATTCAATCTGCAGCCTCATTTCTGTCACCAAGGTCATTATTTTCCACCTACCACTCCTTCTTATGGGATATAGCATATGCTACCAATGTTGTTGTCTAGTCAAATAATAAGAGTAGTTAAAGGAAAACTTTCACACACACTGTATATCCCACAACAAGTTTATCTGGTAAGAAAGAAAAGAGCATAGACAATAATAAACATGTATCTCTTATTTCTATAACTGGCTTATGTATATTTTTGTCTCTAATAATAACAAAAAAAAAAGAACATAGACTTGAAGGAACAAAGGTTAGATCCTCTCACCTCTGATCCCATAAGAAACAAAATTTACTTGCCCACTGATTTGCTTAGGTATCTGAAGTCCCATTACCAGGAAATGTCTTACATTTTGGAATAAACAGTGTGTCCTTAACATAAATCTTACACATAATTGCAGAAGAAATAATTAAGAATGCACAGTTAACTCCAGAATGTAAGAACAAGCTTTAAACAACCATCATTCATTCAAAAACATACTGATCAAGCTTATAGCTGGGTGCTAAAGCATGAGAGAAATGAACAGGGAATGACAAGACACAGCCCATACATTGGTGGCTTAGTGGTAAGGATTTGCACAGCCAACCAAAAGGAACTCTATTTGAATCCAGTAGCTGTTCCACAGAGAGAAAAATGGACAACTTCCTCCCATGTTTACTGCCTCTGAAAACCTGCTAGAGGGTCAGCTATGGGTCGATTCTGACTCTGTGGTACAGAGCAACAACATGAGTCACTACAAAGTTTTACTGGAATGCATTCATGTCATTTATCCCCACTTATTTTGGGCAGAATATGAAATGATCCAGGAAGCAATAAAAGAAGATGGAAAGAGTATACAGTCATTGTACCAAATACAATTGGTGGACACAGAATCTCATAAAACAACATATGAGCAAGAGCCTGTGGTGATGAAAGAGAAAGTTCAAGCTGCTCTGAAATAATTGGCAAAAAACAAGTCCCCAGGAATTGATAGCATCCCAATTGAAATAGTTCAACAAGCACATGCTGTCCTGGGTACGCTCACCAAGTGTGCCAAGAAATCTGGAGGACAACCATCTGGACTACTGACTGGAAGGTATCTATATTTCTCCCATTCCAAATAAAGTGACCCAACAGAGTGTGGAAATTATCGAACAATTATCATTGATAGCATATGCAAGCAAGATTCTGCTGAAGGTTATCCAAAAATGACTGGAACAGCATACAACAGAGAACTGCCTGAAGTGCAGGCTGGACTTAAAAGAGGTAGTGGCACTAGAGATATTATAGCTAATGTCAGATGGATCTTGGCTGAAAGCAGAGAGTACCAGAGGAGTGCTATCTGTGTTTCACTGACTATGCAAAGGCATTTGACTGCATGGATCACAATAAACTGTGGCTGACTCTGAGAAGAATGGGAATCCCAGAACACTTGATTGTGATATGCGAAACTTATACTTAAACCAGGAGGCAGCTGTCAGAACAGAGCAAGGTTCAAAATCAGGAAGGGTGTGCATCAAGGATGTGTCCTATCTCCCTATCTTTTCAATCCATATGTGGAACAGATTATCCAGGAGATTGGGCTCTATGAGGAGAAGTGTGGAGTCAGGATTGACATAATCCTGCTTGCTGAAACTAAGGAGGACCTGAAGCGCTTGCTGCAGAGGGTCAAGGACTACAGCCTTCAATATGGATTAAGGCTCAACGTCAAGAAAACAAAGGTTCTCACCAATGAGCCAACTGGCAGCATTATGATAGATGGTGAAGAGATTGAGATTGTTGACAGCTTCAGTTTGCTTGGCTCTACAATCAATACTCTTGGTACCAGCAGCCAGGAAATTAAAAGACAAATCGCACTGGGAAAGTCTGCTGTCAGAGACTTCACCAAGGTACTGGGGAGCAATGATGTCAGTCTGGAGACTAAGGTGTGCCTGATACAGACCATGGTCTTTGTCATTACTTGGTATGCATCAGAGAGCTGGACAATGACTAGGGATGATAGAAGGAGAGTTGATGCCTTTGAGCTGTGGTGCTGGAAAATAGTACTGAATACACCACGGACTGCTAGGAGAACAAACAAATTCGTCCTGGAGAGGGTGAAGCCAGGCTGCTCCTTGGAGGCAAGGATTCTGAAGCTTTGTCTGACATACTTTGTCCATGTTGCAAGGTGGGATCAGTCCTTGGAGAGGGACGTCATGTTTGGGAGGGTGGTGGGACAGCGCACGAGAGGAAGAACCTCGATGAGATGGATCGATTCAGTGACTGGGGTCATGGGGGTAGGTGTCTCGGAGATAGTGAGATTGGCAGGGGATAGAGCAGGATTTAGGGCTGTTGTACAGTCTCTATGAGTCACAAGCAACTCACCGCACATAACAACAAACAACAATATTATCTATATAGCTGCTTACTCATTATACAGGAAAACGGAATAGTTTGATATCGAGCCAAGAAAGTCTAAGACAGAAAACCTGCAGAAGATACCCTTTAGCTCTACGCAGAAAAGAACATCTATAACCTATATAAAACTGAGGACTGGATAAAGAATGTAAGAGTAGCTTGACTATTCCTGGGAGAGCAGAAGATGTAAGAGCAAGTTATCTTAGATGGAGAAATGGTTAAATGCATCTGAAGTGAGTAAAAGAGGGTTCCAAGTTGAGTCAATCACAGGAGAAAAAGCCAAGAGCAACACAGTAGACTGCATGCTTCAAGAACTACAAACACTTTTCAAACTGGGGGGGGAGCGGGGAGAGGACGACACACGACAAGAAACTATATATGCCAAGGTGAAGCTTATACTTTAAGAACTATATGTCATTTTATGTATATACTTGTCTATATGCTACGAGATAAATTTGAAATTATTTATATATTGTTGTTAGCTGCTGTCGAGTTGAGTACAACTCATACCAACCCTATGAACAACAGATCTGAACTCTCTTATTCTGTGTCATCCTCACACTTCCTAACACACTAGAGCCAAGTGCAGCAGCCACTATGTCAATCCACCTAGCTGAGTGTCTTCGTGTCCTTCACTGACCCTCTGCCTTTCCAAGTTTGAAGTCCCCCGCCAAGGAACAGCTTTTCCTAGCAACGTGCCCAATGTTTATGAGGTCAAGTGTTATCATCTTTGCCTCGAAGGTACTCTGGCTGCACTTTTTTTTTTTTTTTTGGAGTTCATGGGATATTCAGTACTCTTCTCCAACACCACAGCCCAAAAGCATCAAGTCTTCTTCATTATACACCTCTCAGGTGCACAGCAAATAATTGGAAATCCCACAGCCTCAATTAGACACATTTTTACTTCTCAAACTGACAGAACTGCGCCTCGGGAATTTGGAGCGGTCCTTGACCGAAGACTTCCCCAGTGTAGTATGCCTCCTGATTTCCTGACCACTGGTAGGAAAGGGGTGTTAATTGCAGATCCAAGGAAGATGAAGTTCTTGACAGTTTTCAATCTTTTTGTCTTCTATCATGATGTTGTCTATAGGTCCAGTGGAAGAAATTTTTGTTTCCTTGACGCTGGGATGCAATCCATATTGAAGTCTTTGATTTCTGCAACAAGTACATCAAGGCCTCTTCACTTTTGGCCTCTTCACTTTCAGCAAGCAGAGCTGTGTCATCGGCATAAGGCAGGTTATTGTTGAGTCTTCCTCTGATCTTGATGACAAATTCTTCATAGAGTGAGTCCAGTTTCTGGAATAATTTTCTCAGCATACAGACTGAATAGATATGGAGAGAAAATACAACCTTTTCACACTTCTTTCTTAATTTTAAATCAGGTGGCATTGCATTGTGCTCTTGTTCCCTTGTTTCTTGGTCTAAGTAAAAGATTAGAAGAGGTCCTATTTGTTCCTATTCCCAAGAAAAGTTATCCAACAGAATGTAGAAACTATTTTAACAATATTATTAATAAGACATGCAAGCAAAATACTGCTGAAGATCACTAAAAAAGGGCTAGAACAGTACACAGTGAAATAAGTGGCATACATACCAACTATAATTGGCTGACCTTTTATAGTTGGTTGTGCTAAGGCATGAATACTCCCTGATGTTATTGTTCACTTTATAAACCTGGCTACTATTAGGCTAGAAGTTTGGCCACAAGGATGACCTGTGATTTAGACTCAAAAGGTTACTAAAAAGAAACTAAAACATAAGCTCCCTGGTGCTCTGTCCAGGACCTGCTACTGTGATGTCTTTCACTGAGGTCAACAGATGAAGTAGTTCTTCTGATGTCACGGAGGCTGAATTTCAAGTGGTCCTTTAGACATTAGGATTCATTGTTTCTAAGTGTCTTTGATTTTCTTTGTTCTTGACAGGGAAAAGTCAATAGTTTCACCATAAATTGCTGCTCACAAGCTTTTAAGACCCCAGCCACTACTCACCAAAGTACAAAGCAGAACATAATTGATACTGAAGGCTACAGTCCTTGATCTTCACCAGTAAATGCTTCAAGTCTTGTTTTTGCAAATTTTACCATCTGCATATCACAGGTTACTAATGAGCCTTCCTGTACTCCTGATAAGTTCTTCATCATGTTGTCCAGCTACTCAAGTTATCTGCCAGCATACAGATTGTAAGCAAGTATGAAGACCACAACTTTGACTTATACCGTTATTGCTTTTAAGCCATTCTTTTGTTAATTTCAAATGACTGACTTGATAAACATTCAGGTTCCACATAAGCACATTAAATTGTTCGGGAATTCCCATTCTTCATAATGCAGTTCATAATCCATGAGTCACTGTCAAGTCCCTCTGCACAGTCACTGAAACACATGTGGACACCTTCCTGCTATCCTCTGCTTTCTCTCAAGATCTGACATCAGCAATGATATCTTTATTTCCATGACTTATAAACCCAGGCTAAACTTCTCTCAGCTGATCAACTACTGCAACCATTTTCAAATAATCTTTCACAAATTTTACTTATATGTGATATGGAATGATAGTTTGATTATTTCCATATTCTGTCAGGTCACCTTTCTCTGTAACAGCCACAAATATGGTGCTCCTCTGATCAGTGGGCCAGGCTGTGGGGGATGGTTCTCCTCCAATCAGTGAGTCAGGCTGCTATGGGTGGTTCTGCTGCTGTGGATGGTTCTACAATCAGTGAGCCAGGCAGCTGTGGATGGTTCTCCAATCAGTAGGCCAGGTAGCTTTAGTCCAAATGTATTGTCGTAGATAAGTGAGCACAGCTTTCGTTTGCGGCAACCCTGCCAATTGGTATTCTGCCAATCCCTAGAGCCTCATTTTTCAACAACAACTTCAGTACAAGTTAGACATCTTTATTCGATACTACAGATTCAATATCACACATTAGTCCCTCAAATGGCTGAGTGCCAATAAATTCTTTTTTGGTACAGTGACTCGATATTCTTTCAATCTTTTGATGTTCCCATACAACATTTTGTATTAAGTTTATAAAGTCTCTCTCACTGGCCAGGTTTTTCAATGTTTTAGAAATAAGCTGCCAAGTCCTTCCCATTGTGTGAGCTCTGCTGAAGGCTACCCACTGTGTGCAAACCTGCTTGTGCTGAGATGCCAACGCCATCACGTCCAGAGACACTCAAGTCATCACAGTAGAGCAGACTGATAAATGCTGAAAATTAGGTAAGCCCTTTAATCAAAAGAAAAAGGCTGTTAGAGTTGACTGGAATTGTTGTTGATTGCCTTCATGTCAAGCACAACTCACAGCAACTCTATGAACAAAAGTCCTAAAGACCCTCTACAACTATCCATACTTCTCAAAGCTCAGTTTCTGGAGGCAAGTTATTTAGGAGGTGGATGCCACTCCTGCTTACCCAAATAAATGTTCTTTACAAGAGGCACACTCTATAAACACCTAAAAACACTGATCAGCTAAAAGAAAAAGGATAAAGTATAATTTCATTTTCTTAAGTCAGCATAACTATATTTTCAGGCAAAATACACTTCAAGGCAAAAACAAAATAAATTCTCTGAAATAGAGACACTGAATAAGGTTAAAAGGATCAACTATGGTAGACAAAACAATGTTCAATGTTTGCATCTAATTAACATAGTTAAAAATGTGTGATATAAACATTTATTGAAAGAAAAACTAGACAAATCTACCACAATAAGGGCTAAGAGTCATAAAGGCAAACAAGAAAACTTATATCACTATTGACATAAAGCATATTAAAGCAGTTGCTCAATGGTGGAAGTGAAGCAATAGTAAATAACAGTAACAGGAAAAAAATTGAACAAAAAATAGAGCTTCAAATACACTGATTATAACATCTCACTACAAAGGAAAAATTAAATACCACATTTGCTGAAAAAGTCTACTTTGAATGTGCACACACTCTCTCTCTTTCCCTCTCTATATAAAGATACACTAGTGTTGTATAAGGGTGTGTTTTTCTCACCAGCATCACTGTTAACTTCATAATCCTTCCAAGGTTATCAACGTAGTAGACGCTGTCTTGATACCATGGGTCACAGTGCAGGTAATTATACATTCCAAAAGCATGCATGTGTTCCAGGGTATACTGATCATCTCGAAGTTTCACTTCTGCCACAGCTGAAATATAAGAAAAACATGAAGAGTTTGAGAATAAAATTCTACAGGTGTAAAGAAATCACAGAAAGCACACAAAAGCCTTCAGTGCACTTACTCTGTAAGTCATTAAGCAATAATTTCTGGGTCCCTGTAGGCTCTAAGGTGCGTCTGATTCAGGCCATAGTCTTTCTAATCACTTGCTACACATCTGAGAGCTGTACAATGAATAAGGATGACAGAAGAATTGACTGACACCATTGAGCTGCGGTGTTGGAGAAGAGCACCGAACATCCCATGGACAGTCAAGAGAACAAACAGATATGTCTTGGAGAGGGTGCTGCCAGAGTGCTCTTCAGAGGCAAGATGGATGAGGCTTTGCCTCACATACTTTGAGCATGCATGCAGCTAAAAGGGACTATTTCTTGGAGAAGGATGTGATGCTGGGAAGGGTGAAGGGTCAGCGAAGGAGAGGAAGACCCTCAAGCAGGTGGACTGACATGGTGACTGCTGCAATGGGCTCTGTGTGTCAGAAGTGTGAGGATGGCACAGGATAGAGCAAGGTCCAGATCTTTAGTTCACAGGGTCTCTATGAGTGGTACTCGACTCAATGGCACCCAACAACAACAACAGCAGGCACTGGGAGGGGATAAACTGTAAGGAAAACTGATACAGTCTTATCCTTGTAAATTTAAAATCCAGTGGTCATTCGGTACAGTGTGTCTCATGCTTCCTCATTTCTGTTAACTATCTCTTCCTTTTAATTCTGAATTGAACAGAAAAATTCTAAAAATTAAATACTGTCTTTCTTCAGGGGAAAAATGAAGTCTACTTTACAAAATGTTTTTTGGTTTTTTAAGAAAAATCACCCTTTTTTTGTTTGTTTTTTAAAGTTTTATTATTTTCCATATGTGTACTGACTGGTACAGAAGAAGAATGACCCTTCTTCTCCAGCAGGGCATCAGGTGGAATCAAACAGCGTGCCTCTGGGATTGCAGTGTAGATTGTTGCCAATGTTTTTTTATACTTCTAAAAAGAATTTTACCGTTACCATTCATTCATTCTTCCCACATACCAAGAAACAGAGGACATAGTTTATTATCTCACTGCAGTAATGGAAATAAAACTAAATCTAAATGATGACATTTACAATATTATATCACCTTTGTCAAGTTGTTGCTGTTGTGGTGGTGGTGGTGAACCACTGAGTCGAAATCAACTCAGAGCTGTCCCAGAGGCAGAGATGGTAAATTACACAGAAAGAAATTGTGCATCTTTCTCTCCTGGAGCAAGGAGTGGATTAGAACTGTGTACCTTTTGGTTGGCAGTGCAATTCTCTATCACTAAACAATCAGAGCTCCCTACATTTGTAAAGTATCCTTGTACTTTTTCCTCCCACGGGAAAAAATATTTAATTTTATAGCTAAAATATGACCAGGATGTTCCTTGGAGGCAAGGACTCTGAAGCCCTGACTGACATACTTTGGGCATGTTTCCAGGAGGGACCAGTCCTTTGAGAGGGGTATTATGCTTGCGAGGGTAGAGGGACAGCACAACAGAGGAAGACACTCCATGAGACGGATTGACTCAGTAACTGGAGTAATTGGGGTAGATGTGTCAGAGACAATAAGATTGGCTCAGGACAGAGGAGGGTTCAGAGCTGTTGTACATAGATAGGATCTTTATGAGTCGCAAGTGACTTGACTGCACATAACAGCAGCATAGCTAAAATAGAAAAAGGACTCCTACTTACAGAAAAATGCTCTTTCCACAATACCACATTGCTGTCCTAACATTTAAACTTGTCAAATATGTGATCCTTGCCTTTTATGTTTCCTGCGTTACCATTCATAAAGTAACCATTACAACTCAGAAATGCCATGAAACTTCCTACCCTAATAGGAAATTCTTTCATGCCACGTAGATAGATGTACAAGATGATCAAACTGATTACAGTTCATAAAATAAGGTCCCAGGAACTGAGGGCACACCAACTGCAACGTTTCAACAAAGGGAGACCATCCTGGACATGCTCACTAGTCTGTATCAATAAATATGGAAGACAATTTATCTGACCGACTGAATAGAAGAAATTTATTATCTGATCCCATTCCCAGAAAACAGAATCATAAATACGTAATTTAAAATTGTGGTTATGTGCTACAAAGAAAAACTATGAGAACATATAACTTAGGGAACTTATCTGCTTTGAGACATGTTGTTGTTGTTAAGTGTCATCAAGTTGTAGACGACTCATTGCAACCCTCTGAACAAAAGACCTGAATATTTGTATAACTTTCATTGTTTCTCCAAGTTCAGAGTTTCCGGAGGCAAGCTATTTCGGAAGTGGAAGCCACTCCTGCTTCCAAGCTTGTTTTAATCAGGGAACTCCACCAAACACTGTCCACCATGGGTAACCATTAACACATTTGATACATCAGTGTTACAGTGTTTAGCATCATAGAAACCACAAGTTACCTCTGTATGGCAAATGGACAGACCAGCAATGATAAGTATTTTAAATGCTCCTACTTTTTAGATTGTTTTTAACTAGAGTATAAAATGGAATTTTAGCACCTTCAGACACCAAGTCACATGGAATCGTGCATTACCTGTATGACACAATCTGAGTCTGGCCACAGGGTTCTTTTAATTTATTCTTTTCCCTCCTTGTCACAGCCAGCTATCTAAGAGACTCTGCCTTTGACCAAAAGAATCAAGTTCTCATGTAAACGACAATATTTTGGGCAGACATCAAATAAATTTTGTACAAAATTTATAAACTTAAAGTTTTAAAATTAAGACATATTAAATTCACAAAATTTCAGCCAGGTACGACCTATACAAACACCCCTACCTATTCCAGGCAAAAGGAACAGCAGATAAAAGCAGGAGGAAAAGTCTATGTTCAAGGAATCAAACCCCAAAATAGAGGCACTACTTTCAGGTAGATCACTATTCAGAAGGAACCTCCTGGACAGGATAGAACTATCCCGCAGGGTTTCCAGGCTGTACATAAGGGTGGAAACACACTGACATGTCTTTTCCATGCAGAGCAGTTGGTGGGTTCATACATCCAAGTGCTTTAACTATCACACTAGCATGGCTCCAAAAACACTGCCAGTCTGGCTGAAGTAAAGTGAACAAGGAAAGGCTGTAGGAAAATAAAGCTACTGAGGGGAGCAGGAGTTGAATCATGAAAAAAACTATTTGTCTTTGCAATAAACTTAATGTGTTCAGAACCCACTTAAGAGTTTTAAGGAGGAGATTAAAATTCAGATTTAAATGTATTCTAGAATTCTTATGATACAACATGCAGACAGACTAAAACAGAGAAGAAGAAAGATCCATTAGGAATTTGCAGTGCTAGGTGAAGAAGGGTAACTTAAGTCTGGAAATATTTCAGAGGTAAAATTGTTTCAAATTTATGGAAGATTACCTGGAAACTGAGGAGACTGTCATTATACAACTCCAAAAAGTATTTTATAATGAACAGTGTACACATTTCACAAAAATCAGGCAAAAAAACAATGATCAATTCTTGGTTGTCTAGCACCACTGTGTGGAGGAAATTATGCACTGCAAAAAGTGTACAAAGTAACAACACTAAGCAGTAGTATCTGGACATAGATACAATAAATCTATTTTCTTCAAATTCCTGCCAAAGAATCCTGGGCAATCCTAAATCAGCAAGAGGTTTCTTGGACTTGTAAGTGAATAAATAAATCTGAAAACATAATTAGGAAACTGTGATATACTACAGCATGGTTTGCTGCAGTCCCAATAAGATAATGTATAAAGTTAACAGGACTCAGAAGTCTACATATAGTGCTTTGCAAGCTTACTGTTCCGAAACAGCTCAGTAAGGGAATAAAAAATGCTGTCTTTATGGCCTCAAATAAGAGAAGAGCAGCCATAATTGTGTGTGTATATATCTCCCCAAAATGGGGAGACTTTGTCTACTGCAGGGAGGTTTGGTCACATAGTGTGTAAAGGAGCTGTGCTTCTAACCCAAAAGTGGTGACTTTCTGGTGGTTCAAATGCACCAACCACTCTGAGGGACAAATACGAGTAATAGCCTCCTGCTAAGTTTTACCGTCTCAGAAACTCAATAGGTCATACAGTGCCAGGATCTCTCCAAAATGCTACAGAGCAAGGACATTAGTTTAAAGACTAAGGTGCACTTAATCTTGTTGCTGTGTTTTGACTGTAGAGCACGACTCATAGTGACCCTATGAACAAAAGGCCTTTCTCATGCTGTTTAGGAAGTGGATGCCATTCCTGTTTCCAAGCACATAGTCTTATCCACAGTATTTTTAAATGCTTCACAAGCATCACAAAGTAGGACAATGAATAAAAATGAGGAAAAATCAATGCCTTTGAATTGTGATGTTGGCAAAAGAGTATTAACTGTACCATGGACTGACCATACAAACCTGCCTCGAAGTAAACATAACCACCCTCTAACCAGGGTACCTCAGAGACAAGGCTGGTGATGTTCTGCTCAAACAACAGCTTCGTGGTCTATGCATAGTTTTCATATGAGCACAATTAAGTGTTTTGGGATTCTTACTCTTCTTAAAGTTATCCATATTTTTTTCCAGATCAAATACATTTGCATAATTAATAAAACATAAGTAAACAAACTTCTGTTATTCTCTGCTTTCAGTCAAAATTGACTTGACATCAGCAACGCTATCTTTTGTGCTATGGCCTCTTCTGAATCCATATTGGATTTCTGGTAGTCCCTGTCAATGTATTGCTATAGTTGGTTTATTGTTTGTTTTTTTTAAATAATCATCAACAAGATTTTACTTGCATGTGATATGATTAACAATTTCCATATTTAATTGGATCACCTTTTTTGAAAATGGGAATACAGATTTTTTTTTCCTGTCAGTTGGCCAGGTAGCTACCTTGGAGAGTTCCTGGCACAGGAAGCACTAGGGAGCACTTCCAGGACTACATCTATTTATTGAAACACTTCAGCTGGCATTTCATCAGTTCCTAAGGTCTTACTTTTTTTGCCAATGCCTTCAGTGCGGCTTGAAATTCTTCGTTCCCTTTGGTTCTTGATCACATGCTACTTCTGGAATGGTTCTGAACTGACCTTTTCTTGTTGGTACAGCAGTGCTGGGTATTCCGTCCCTTTTCTTCTGTTGCTCTTTCTGCACCTATTTTGCCCACAGAATCCTTCAGAATTGCAACTCGAGGCTTGAATTTGTCCATTTCCTTCAGCTTGAAAAAAGCTAAGTCTTATCTTCTTCTATTTTGATTTTCTAACTCTGGTTCTTTGGACACATCATTATAATACTTTGCATTTTCTTCTCACGCTATCCTTTGAAATCTCCTGGTCATCTCTCTTACTCTAACATTCCTTCCCTTTCCCTATAGTCTACTGAAAGTTTCAGAATCTCTTCTGATAGCCATTTTGGTCTTTTCTTCTCTGCCTTTGTAAAGGCATTTTACTTTCTTCATGAATGATGATGTTCTTGATGTCATCCCACAACTTACCTTGTCTTGGGTCATTAATGTTCAATTCATTAAGTATATCCTCAAAATAGTTTTTAAATTCAGGTGAGATAAGCTCAAGGCTGTATTTTGGCTCAAAGGGACTTGTTTCTATTTTTGTTTTAATTTGCACTTGCGTTATGAATAACTGATGGTTTATTCATAATCAGCCCCTGTTCTTACTTGGACTGGTAATATAGAGCTTCTCCACTTTTTCTTTCCATAACAGCAGTCAATCTATTCCTGTGTAATCTGGTAAATGAAGTACATGTGTGCAATCACTACTAATGTTTTGGTGTTGGTTTTGTTGTGGTTGTTGTTTTGTTTTCATATCTATTTACAATGAACCAAAAGCCAGGAAATTAGAAGATGAATTACATTAGAAAAGTCTGCTGTCAGAGACCTCTCCAAGGTACTGAGGAGCAACAATGTCAGTTTGGAGACTAAGGTGTGCCTGATACAGGCCATGGTCTTTGTCATTACTTGCTATGCATCAGAGAGTTGGACGGTGACTAGGGATGATAGAAGGAGAGTTGATGCCTTTGAGCTTTGCTGCTGGACAAGAGTACTGAATATACCACGGACTGCTAGGAGAACAAACAAGTTCGTTATGGAGAGGGTGAAGCCAGGCTGCTCCTTGGAGGCAAGGATTCTGAAGCTCCGTGTGACATACTTTGGACATGTTGCAAGGAGGGACCAGTCCTTGGAGCGGGACGTCATGCTTGGGAGGGTGGAGGGACAGCGCAGGAGAAGATGAGGCTCGATGAGATGGACTGGTCCCGTCACTGGGATAATGGGGATAGGTGTGTCGGAGACAATAAGAGCAGGGTTTAGGGCTGTTGTACATAGGGTCACTATGAGTTGTAAGTGACTCAACGGCACTTAACAACAACAACAAATCAATAATTGTAGAAAATTCTATCATATGATCTTCTGTCACCAAGGTCATAGTTTCCAGCTACCAGTCCTTGGCTTTCAATTTTTGCACTCCAATCACCTTTTGCAGTCTGAAATTGACTGGGCGTCCAATCAAGACTCATTAATAATGACTGGTGACGGGAATGCAAAAGTAGGACATGACTGATGTAAAAAAAGACTATACCGAGATGACAGCTGCAATGACTAAGATTAAAAACACCCTGAAAGGGACTAAGGGTGTATTCTTTCTCTCTGTCATGGGGTCGTAATGGACTCATAGAGATCACCATTCAGTGAGCTTTCGGAGGCTGTAAATTGCATGTGAGGCGACTGCCAATCTTTCTCCCACAGAGTTGCTGGTGAACTCGAACCATCAGAGAGACACCCCCTGGGTAAGCAGCACAACTCCCTAAGAACTACGTTACTACAAGTAGCCTATTAGTACACTTTCTCTTAGTACACTCCCTCATTGCTGTAAAGTCATAACTGAGTCATATCAGACACTCCACTAGGCTTTCACAGGCTATAAAGTGCAAAGGAGAGATTTCCCCTTAGGCAGTGCAGAAACCAATTAACGAAACTAAAGGTATTAAAGCAGAAACTATCTTAAAAAATGGGTGGAGGGTGAAGAGCCAAAGAATAATCTGGACAACTTCCAGTGATCTAATAATGAATACTGAGTCCTCAAAGAAAAGGAATGAGGAGAAAATAAATATTGGAAAAGACAGAGGTAAAAAAAAAAAATCATTCCAAACTCAATTAAGAATTATAAACTCACAGACCCAAGAGGAAAATTACAGCAAGGTACAACATGATCATACTGCTTACAACCATTGCAAAAGAGGGAAAGCTTAAAGCAGTCAAAGGGAAAAAGTCATGTGATATAGAAAGGAAGAAAGCGAAGATTGACATCTGACTTCTGGGAAATAATAGAAGCAAAAAGAAAAGTTGTGGTTTTTTTGTTTGGGTTTTTTTCTTGATTCCAATTCCTAGCAACCCTATACATATATAACAAAGTAGGACGCTGCCCCACAGAGTTCCTAGGCTGGAATCTTTATGGGAGCAGATGACAAGGATTCCCCCCTCCCCTTGAGCCAAGGTTAGAAAAGAACCACTGATCAATGTTTAACCAATGCACCACCAGGGCAAACGACAGAATAACAATATTAAAGTCCAGGATCAGCAAAAATGAAGGGCACCCCCAATGGTGTGATCTGTTTCCAAAATGTCATAGTTACAAAAATTCAATGAGGTTCTACTCCGACACATAAGGCGATCACCTCAAGCTGGAATCTATTGCATGGTAACTGCTGTTATTAGGTGTCAAGTAGAAGTATGACTCTCTGCGATGCCATGAACAACAGATCTGAATCCCGTCCCATCCTGTGCCATCCTCTTCCTGTCTGACACACTTAAGCCCACTGCTGCAAGTCACTATGTCAATCTGCCTTGTTGAGGGTCCTCCTTCCTTTCACCTTTCCAAGCAAGATGTCCCTTTACAAGGTATAACCCCTCACCATTCTTGCCTCTAACGCTGCATTTTAGCTACCCTTTCTCCAAGACATATCTCTCCAAGACATATCTGTTCTTTTGGAAGCCGAAGGGATGCAGTATTCTTCTCCAACACCACATCTCAAAGGCATCAATTCTTCTCCTGTCATCCATACTCATTGTCCAGCTCTCAGACACATAGAAAGTGACTGAAAAATCATGGTTCATGTCAGGTGCACACTGGTCTTCAAACTGGTATCATTGCCCCTCCGTACTTTGAAGAGTTCTCCTGCTGTCAGACAACAGCTTCTTAGTCTAGGTATAGGTTTTGTATCAGTAACGTTCTGGGATTTCCATTGTTCTCAATGTTAACCACGGTTGTTATAATCTACACAGTCAAATATCTTTGCATTGTCAATTAAACACAAATAAAACATTCTTCCAGTATTCTCTGCTTTCTGCTAAGATCCACCTGACATCAGCAATAATTGCCACAGTCTCTTCTAAACCCAGCTTGAACGTCTGGCAATTCCAGTGTTTTGTTATAGCCATTTTTGGAAGATTTTTGCCTTATTTTGCTTCTTTTTGTTGGTAGGTGTTGTTGAGTTGCATCTGCATAACAAAGGCTGTTGATGAGCTTCCTTCAATCTTGTTGCCACAATCTTCTTCATAAACTCTAGCTTCTAAAATGATTTGTTCAACATACAGATTGAACAGGTATGGAGAAAGGATACTGCCCTTACACACAGCTTTCTTGATTCTAAGCCACGCTTTTCCCTTATGCCCATGCTCTGTTCAGATAACAGCTTCTTGGTCTACGTTTTCATATGAACATAATTCTTCTCAACATTAGTTATAGTTTATCAAGATCCAGAAAAAAAGCTTCTGCATAGTCAATAAAACACAAATTAGACAATCTTGTAGTATTTTTCTGCTTTCAGCCAAGATCCATGCAGCATCAACAAAGATATCCCTGCTATCGAGGCCTCTTCTCAGCCCAACCTGAACTTCTGGCAGTTCTCTGTCAATGTACATACTGTGTTGGGAAAGTCTAATGTCAGGGACCTCTCCAAAGCTCTGTAGAGCAAAGGTGCACCTGATTCAAATTGTGATCTTTTCAGTTATTTGCTGCTTTTATTGTTTTTGTTAAGTGCTCTCAAGTGACTCCCTCTCATAGAGACCCTGTCAACAGCTCTAAAACCTGCTCTATCCTGTGCCAATTTCATCATCTTTGACACACCTACCCCCATAACCCCAGCCACTGAGGCAATCCACCTCATCCAGAGTCTTTCTCTCTTGCACTGTCCCTGTCCCTCCACCCTTCTAAGTATGATGTGCCTCTCTAAGGACTGGTACCTCTTTGCAACATGCTGAAAATATGTCAAATGGACCTTCAAAATCCTTGCTTCAAAGGATTCATGGTTTCACCCTCTCCAGGACAGGCCTGTTTGTTCTCTTAGCAGTTGATGGTATATTTAATACTCTTCCAGCACCACAATTCAAGGTATTGATTCTTTAATCATTTTCAGTCACGGTCCAGTTCTCTGATGCATATTTATTTGAGATTATATATATACGTTGTTGTTGTTATGTGCTGTCGAGTCGTTTGCGACTCATAGCGACCCTATGCACAACAGCCCTAAACCCTGTTCTATCCTGCGCCAACTGCACTGCCTCTGACACACCCATCCCGATTACCCCAGTCACTGAATCAATCCATCTCATAGAGGGTCTTCCCCTCCTGCGCTGTCCCTCCACCCTCCCAAGCATGATGTCCCTCTCCAAGGACCCGTCCCTCCTGGCAACATGTCCAAAGTATGTCAGACGAAGCCCCAGAATCCTTGCCTCCAAGGAGTAGCTTGGTTTAATCCTCTCCAAGATCTGTTTGTTTTCCTGGCAGTCCATGGTACATTCAGTACTCTTTTCCAGCACCACAGCTCAAAAGCATCCACTCTCCTTCTGTCCTCCCTAGTCATTGTCCAACTCTCTGATGCATAACAAGCGATTGCAAATACCATGGCCTGTATCAGGCACACCTTAGTCTCCAGAGAGACACCATTGCTCCTGAGTACTTTACAGAGGTCCCTAACAGCAGACTTTCCCATCGTGATACGCTTTTTGATTTCCTGACTTCTGGTGCCAAGAGTGTTGACTGTGGAGCTGAGCAAACTGAAGCTGTGAACAATCTCAATCTCTTCGCCATCCATCCTGACGCTGCCAATTGGTCCAGTGGTGAGAATCTTTGTCTTCTTGACATTGAGCCTCAGTCCATACTGAAGGCTGCAGTCCTTGACCCTTCGCAGCAAGTGCATGAGGTCCTCCTCAGTTTCAGCAAGCAAGGTTGTGTCATCTGCATAACGCAGATTGTTAATAGATCTTCCACCAATCCTGATGCCACAATTCTCCTCACAGAGCCCAGCCTCTCGGATAATCTGCTCTGCATACAGGTTGAAAAGGTATGGAGACAGGATATATATATATATATATATGATTTGGACAATGAAAAAGGATGACAGAAGAATCATTGTCTTTTGAGTTGTGGATTTGGAAAAAAATGCTGAATATCACATGGACTGCCAACAGGACAAACAAGTATGTCTTAGAAAAAGGCAGCTAGGCTGCTCCGTAGAAGCAAGGATGGTGAAACTTAGTCTCACATCCAATGGGCATGTTATCAGAAGGGGGTCAGTCACGCTGGGAAAGGTGGAAGGTCAGTGAAGGAGGGGAAAATCTTCCATGAGATGGACTGAGTCAGTGAGTGTCATGATGGACCCGAGTGTGTCAGAGATGAGAACGCCACAGGATAGGGCAGGTTCAGATCCATTATTCACAGCATCACTGAAAGTGGCAGTTGATGGAAAAGCACTTACCACCATCACCACAGCAGAGCTTGAGAGAATGGGATTGAGCATAGCAGAGCTTGAGACATGGTGAGGGACACGGAAAGTTTCATCTGTTGTGCACAGGATCTCTATGGCTCTGAGTCAGAGGGAGGGGTTCAGATCGACTGTTCACAGAGTCCCTATGAGTTGTAGATAACTAGACGGTATCTAATAACAAAAGCCATTCCACTTTGCTTTAGGATTATCTGCTTATATACTTTCTTATAATCAAAACTCAAAACTCATGGCCACCTAACTCATAAGGTCCCTCCATCATATTTTCCTGCCTTGTAAATCAGACAGAGGAGACTGCCCATCTTTCTCTGCTGCTGAATTCAAACCACAGGACAGGCAGCCTTCTGAGTTAGCAACCCAACTCTTAAGCCACAAGAACTCACCTAAATTGTAGGCTATCTTTGATATCATTAAGATGAAACACACAAACAAAAACCAAGGCTTTGATAGTTGTATCTGACTTTAAAAAGTAATAACCCACTACTCATTTGATCTCACAGCCAGTGGAGTTAGAACTCACAGTTGCTCCTCTGCTGGATTTCCGACACAGTGTCCATCTTTCCTCCTCTCAACTGCAGGTGGATTCCAACCGCCAGAGAAAGGCAGGGTAACTCCCTACAGATTGCACCAGAGCTCACTAATTGGATATTTTTTTTCTAATGTCATTAGTAAACGCTTGATCAGTCTTTTCTCAAACCGTGACCCACTGACTCCGTGTATCAGATTCTCCGGGGATGTGTGTGTTAAAAAATGCGGGTCCATGGACCCCTTGGGAGAGCTCTGGTGGCCTAGCGGTAAGGAGTTGCGCTGCCAAAGGCACACGATTCGAGAGCCAGCCCACAACGAGCAATCAATCACCTCACTTGGGACTAACTGCCTCTGAAAACCCTCGGAGGGTCAGCTGTGAGTCTGTGCCAATTCAACAGTAAAAAATAACAACAGCAATAGACACTCTTTCATCAGCCAAAATGCCTGTTCTCTGCACGGTAAAATACAGGCAAGGGCTAGAATATCCTGGCTAGCTACACATAAACAAGAGGCAGCAGCGGAGTTGGTACCTAAGTTTACTTCCATTTTTAAGAGACGTTCCCTGCGATAGAGTCCTTATTCTGAGGATCTAAACAAGTGAAAACTCCCTGAAATGGAATGGAATAGAGTTTTTCTCCTTTTAGAAGTCAAGCGTCCCAGCGCGAGGAAACAGGAACTGAAGATCTCCAAGAAGCATGGGACCTCGACACACACATTTGTAGGAGATGCTCCAGGAGGATGGCCATGTCTCGGCTCGCCCCGCAACAAGGGCGGGCCAGGGACCCAGAGGCAGCCGGAGACGAGCGACTGCGGCTGGTCAGCGAGTGTCCAAACCCAGGGTGGACCGCGGAGTCTCGCCACGCAAGACAGGGCAGCGCTCATGGAGTTCCGGGACCGACGTCGTCCTTCTCCAGAGCCCGTCACCCTGGTCCACCCCAAGCCGACACGGTCGCAGTGCTTTCGCCCAGATCATAGCAGGGAAGGAGGAAAAGGCAGGCAGGGTCGTGCAGATGGCAGCCGAAAGGGCGGAAAGAAACCAAGTGCAATGAGGTGCCTCCGCTTCCCACCTGCATCGAGCTCCAGCTGGTAACAGGGCAGCGGTTCGAGAGACAGCTTGTAACCCTCGAAGCGGGGATCCAACAGAGGTCTCTTCACCCGCAGGGAGCAATTAGCCGCTACTTCCATTGCCAGTTTCAAGTTCCCAGCTTCAGAATTAATAAAGCTCTTGTTGAAAGCTCCGCGATTCACTCCTCACTCCGAGGCTAGGAAACGGCGTGGTTCCCATCCCAGGAAGCACCGCGGCGCGCAGGGCCTTCTGGGAAATGTAGTACCCGTGAGAAAGGCGGCCAGGTTGCATGCTGGTCTTTGTAGTTTTTTGGAGACTCAACACCTGCGCAGCACGAACATCTGGACTCCCTTACCCAGAAGGCCGAGCGGCCAGGAGGCGGCCCGCGCTGGTTGAATTTTCACATTATAGGCAGGGAGGCCAGGTCCCGCCCCGGAAATGCGTGTTCTAGCGCTCTATGTGCTTCGGTGCCCGAGCTACTGAGGGTCTAAGTCTGGGCAGCCGAAGAGTGTGGTAGGTAACCGTCGTCAGCGCAAGGGTCATTTCGTCGCTGGGAAGGGACGGCCCTCGCCCGCGGTGATGGTGGTGAGCTATGCCCGTGGTCCTCGGGGCCGGGACCCGGGCCCGGCCCAGGCTCCTTTTGATGTGCTGTCTTGCGTTAGCGTCCCCGACCCGCGCTCGCGGGCCTGTAGGGCTCTCCGACAGGGCGTGCTCCCGGAGCTGGCCTCGAGCCAGTCCTCGCTTTGTTTCCTGGCTCCTCCCCTCCCGCTCTCCCGCTGTCTCCGCCCTGTCTCTATTTCCCCCTCGAGAACGTCTCTGCTGGGAGGGATCGGGGCAGTCCCCTAGTGCCCGCCTTTTACTCGTGAGAAAACTGAGGCCTTGAAAGCTTTAAGTGACTTGTCCAAGGTCACTTTCCGTAATTGAGGGGCTGAGACTGAAATCCAGCCCAACATTCCAGCCGGGCGCTGACTCCGCCGTGGTGTTTTCAAAGCTGTAGCTGCTTCTAAGCACTCAGTGTTTCCTGCTGCTTTCTTAAACCGCATTTCTCCATCCTGAAAAAAGTAGCGTAATTATTCAACTCGGAAAACTCCTTGCCAGTCTGAGTTTTCACCTAGGTGAATTGGAAGACAAAAATACAAGTTCAAGTAGGAACCCTTAGTTTACTCTGAGTTTTATTTTGTGTACATTTTTTTAATGCTTTTTCTTTTGTCCAGTTATCTGATCACCTTTTTGTACATCGTTTTGGTTTTGATCGTCTGCTTTAATTTGGCTTCCTTTTTTTCAATTGGAAATGGAGCATTTTCCAAATTAAACGTTAGTTTGGCTCGGTTTTCCCCCTACCCCAACAAGTTTTCATTCATAGAGAGTTTATGTATCAGCTACAACTAATTTAGCAGTTAAATTTCAATCTGGATACAATCTGCTACTGTTGTTAGCAAGTGCTGTCAGTGTACAACTACAGTTCTGAAACCTGCTCTATCCTGAGCCAATTTCATAGTCTCCGGCCACACCTACCCTCATTACCCGGGTCTCTGAATCAGTCGGTCTTACCCAGGGTCTTCCTCCCTGGCTCTGTCCCTCCACCCACCCGAGCATGATGTTCCTCTCTAAGGACTGGTCCCTCTTGGCAACATGCCCAAAAAGAGGTGATCTGAAGATTTCATTTTTTTCAATCACTAGTTTACCTTTTATTGATTTTTTTCTTTAAATTTTATGGTTCCCCTAAAATTCATAATTAAGATACATATGGTTAGCAATTCATTGTAAAGGGCAGTTAAAATGTTTGGGGATTTCTGGGATCCAAGTGCCTGAATTTAAGTCCTATCTTAACCACTTCCTGTGCCTCAGTTTCCTCACCTGTAAAATACAAGTTATTATTAATATTTATGTAACATTGTTCTGGGAATTAAGTGAGTTTATTAAAAAAAAAAAAACTAACTCAAACACCTCAGAGTACCTACTTTACCCCTCTATGGAATGTAGGTATCTAACGTTATTATCTAGACTCATAAATACAGAGGGAGAAAAATGTTAAGCAAGCTAGTTCATTAGTATAATCTCTTGGGATATAGTAAATAATATTAATAATACTATTGTTAACACATAGTTGTAAAAATTTAGCACCCCTTTAGTTGGTAGACAGAATGTTAATTTTGTCAGGATGCTTGCATAGGGGATGTAGAAGAAAACAGTATTTTATATCTGAAATGTTGATATTCAGGTTAGCAAGATGAACAAAGATGCGCAGATGAGAGCAGCAATTAACCAAAAATTGATAGAAACTGGAGAAAGAGAACGGTAAGTATTAGATTATGTTAATAAATAACATTTTACCAGCTTTAAGCTAGGAGGTGGTGGTGGTGGTGGTGGAGGTGGTGATGGTGGTGGAGGAGGTGGTGGTGGTGGTGGTGATGTGCCATCAAGCTGACTATAATTCATAGTGACCCTCTGAGCAACAGCTCTGAACCTCACCCTATCTGAGTCAACTCCACCATCTCTGGCATGTCTGACTCCATTTACCACTGTCACTGTGTCAAGCTATCTCATCCAGGGTCGTCGTCTTTTGTGCTGACCTTCTAACCTTCCAAGCATGATGTCCCTCTCCAAGGATTCACCCTTTCTTACTATATGCCCAAAGGATGAGAGGCAGAGTTTCCAAATCTTTGCCTCCAAGGAGGCAACAACAACAAATATCTCTAAGCTATAGTAATACAATTTAAATATCAAGAAAAAAACTCATGTTACTGCAGAGAAAAGAACAATTGGGATTACCATACTCTTCAGCTCCTCACATGTATGAAAGGACATTTAGGTCTATCCAGTATTGCAAAACTTGACAGTGAGTGAGTTGTGTTGACAGTTAAGCTAGAAATTACTCTCCCTTAAAGAATATATAGCTAATAGAGAAGAAAAGTAGGTATCGAATAGCAACAACTTAAGACAGAATGTTTGCAGAAGCTAATCTTAAATCCCTGAAACATCCTTTTATCTGGTTCTGCTACCTCCACCTCATCTTTCATATCCTACTGTAGATCCCACCTCTTCCAGGAATCTGCTCCATATTTGTCCCCTCACAATATTTGGTCTCATTGTTTTGTTGTTGTTGTTAAGTGCCATCGAGTCGCTTGTGACTCATAGTGACCCTATGTACAACAGCCCTAAACTCCGCTCTGTCCTGTGCCAATCGCACTGTCTCTGACACTCCCATCCCGATTATCCCAGTCACTGAATCAATCCACCTCATAGAGGGCCTTCCCCTCCTGCGCCGTCCCTCCACCCTCCCAAGCATGATGTCCTTCTCCAAGGACCAGTCTCTTCTCACAACATGTCCAAAGTATGTTAGACGGAGCCTCAGAATCCTTGCCTCCAAGGAGCCACCTGGTTTAACCCTTACCAGGATGAATGTGTTTGTTTTCCTAGCAGTCCATGGTATTCTCGATACTCTTCTCCAGCACCACAGCTCAAAGGCATCAATTCTCCTTCTATCTTCCTTGGTCATTGTCCAACTCTCTGATGCATAACAAGTGATTGCGAAGACCATGGACTGTATCAAACGCACCTTAGTCTCCAGATAGACACCATTGCTCTTCAGTACTTTGTAACAGCAGACTTTCTCATGGCAAAAGTGTGTGTGTGTGTGTGTGTGTGTGTGTGTGTGTGTGGTCACATTGTATCTCCCTGTTTTGCTAATTTGTGTCCCCCAGTAGAATGTATTGCCAAGAATTAGAAACACAGTTGTATATCCAGCATTTATAGGTAAACCAGGCACATTATTGACCAAGTGATATTTGAAAACTGAATAATTTAGAAATACAAAGGAGAGACTAAGGAATCAAGAAGGGTTTCCTGAAAGCAGGGCGATAAAGTGCATAGTAAAAATATACAGAAGGGACAAAAGAGATCCCTCATTTCTTTGGAGGATTTCAGATGATGAGGCATGGACTCATGGTGTTGTAAAAGAATTCCTCTGGGATAGAAGTTTTGACGCTTCTATGGGCCAGTAAATAGAAGATGACATTTTAGGCAGGTGGAGCAGAATGTTGCACAACCAGTGGTTAGGTAACAACATGATCATGTTCTAGGAGACTGCTGATAATAAGAAAAAGTGAGAGAACCTTGTAGCTAAAACAGTGGGTGGGAGTCAGATTCTTTTTGTACCACAGGAAGGAATATGAATTTTGTATGTCTCAGAATTCTCTCATTGAAAGTGACAGAAACTGGTTTAACCTATGAAAGTGTTTCTCCTTATATAACTGAAACAGTGAAAATGTTTATCCTTATATAACTGAAAATGTCCAGGGCTCTAAAAGACTTTTGGTGCCACTGTATCCCAGCACTCACAAATTGTGACCTCAAGATGATGTTTCTTTTCCTCTATGCTAACATTATTGTCAAGCAAGTTCTACCCACAGAATGGCAGACTTGGCCAACAACAATTCAAAATTTACCTCATACAGTCTCAACAAAGGGATCTGGTGGCCTAGTGGTAAGAAATTCCACTGTCCTAAGGCCCCCATGGAGTTTGAATCTACCAGCTGCTCCATGGGAGAAGGATTGGCAGTATCTTCCTGTGCAATGTACAGCCTTTGAAAGCCTGCTGGAAGGTCAGCTGTGGGTCATTTCTGACTTGTTGGTACACAACAGCAGCATCTCTACAAGCACTAGGCTGACTGCCATCACTTCATGTAATAGGAGAGCTGTGGTCAACTTTGTGGGATTTCACATTTCCATACCTAGAAACGTACCTAGATTACACTGAGTGGTGGCATTTCTTTCCCTCTCAAAGAAAGACTAGGAAAATAAAGTGGGTGGTGAGGTTTTCAGAAATATTTGTTGTTATTTTTATCCTTGAATGGTGGGAGGCTTTAAAAGATCTTGAGAAAGGGAATGGCTTGATCATATTTACAGTCTTATTCTGGCAGTGCGTAGAATAGATTTGCAGGGGTCAAGATAAATGAAAGGAAAATAAGGTAAAAGATTGTTGCTATTGTCTAGTTAGAACCAACTTACCACTGACCCTTCAGTGGGTTTTCAGAGGCCGTAATCACATAAGAGGATATTGCCCATCTTTTTCCCTCAAAGCTAAAAGACTATTAGGTTAAAAATACATGAAAATAGAAAAACTAAAAAGGAAAAAAATAATTTACAGCCCTCCATAAGAGGAATGAGAAGAAGGCACCTAGAACAATGCCTTGAGTAACTGAGAGGATCCCACTACCTTGAAATTGATTCTTAACTTCTGGGAACCTTACAGGACAAAAATAGAACTGCCCCATATGATATAGGGCTTCTAGAGCTGTAGGTCTTTACAGAAGCAAACTGCCATATTCTTCCAAGGAGTGCATTGAAACTGCTGACTTTTTATTGGCAGTTAAGTTCTAGCTCAAGATAACCCTGAGTACAACAACAAAATACTGCTGCTTCCATTGTCCTCCACCCAAACACTGTTGGCCGAGCCTATTCCAACTACTAGCAGCAGTCCATCCTACTGAGGGTCTTAGGACTAATAATAGAATAAATATTGTTTTTATCCATGCAGCTCAGACTTGTAATTATTAGTTATATGTCATGTGGTTTTGAGGTGCTCAGGACATAGTAGACAGCAAAGTTAACTCTGTTTTAATAGAGCTATTCTGGTGGAAGAAAACAGACTAAATAAATGTACCATGCCGTGTGTGTCTGATTCAGGCCATAGGCTTTCCAATCACTTGGTATGCATCTGAGAGCTGGACAACCAATAGGATGACAGAAGAAGAATTGACGCCTTTGAGCTGTAGAAGAGCACTGAACATCCCATGGATGGCCAAGCGAACAGATAGGTCTTAAAGAGGGTGCAGGCAGAGTGCTCTTTGGAGGCAGAAATGATGAGGCTTCACCTTGCATACTTTGGGAATCTTGCTAGGAGGAAGAAGAGGGATTTGAAGAAGGATTTGATGTGCTGGGAAGAGTGGAGGGTAGGTGAAGGAGAGGAAGACCAGGTGGATTGACACGGTGACTGCTGCAATGGGCTCTCGTGTGTCAGGAGGTGTAAGGATGGCGCAGGATAGAACAGGGTTCAGATCTAAGATGTTCATAGGGTCACTATGAGTTGGACTCAACTCGACGGCACCCAACAACATACCGTGATAGAAGGACATCTGGTGGACATGTTTTCTGTATTGGGCTGCTAGCCAAATTTCAGCAGTTACAGTTCACCAGAAATTATTTGGGAGAAAGATGAGCACTTTCCTCCCATAAAAATTTACAATTTTATTGAAACCAATTAGGGGATCTGTGAGTCAGAATAGGGAGCTGTGATGACCTAGTGGTAAGATGTTGCGCTTCAATCCCCCAAAAATGTGATTTGAAACAACCAGGTAGCTACTTTGCAAGAGGAAGAAGAGTAATCTCTCGTGTGATTTACTGCCTCCAAAAATGTGCTGGACGCTCAGCTATGAATCAGTTTGCACCTTGATAGCACAACGACAAGAGTCAGTATAGACAACAGTGATGGTGTATCAGGTATTAAGGAGACCTGGTGATGTATGAGCACATCAGGTGTCAAATCAAAAGGTCGGCAGTTCAGACCTGCCGGTGGCTCCATAATGGGCAGTCTCCTCTAGTAAAGATTTATCTTAAAAACCTGATGGCGCGTTGCTGTTAGTCGGAATCATTGGCAGCAGTTACACCAGGTGGGAGGTGAGTGCAAGAACAAACATTAAGTAGAGAGGAGTAGAGTTGCATTGTGGATAAGGAAGCCTTTACCGATAAGAAAACGGGGAATGCAAGATTAATAGGACCTCTTAAAAGTTAGGCCCTATTTGACATTTTTAAGGAATATGTAAGACTAGGGGTGAGAGAGAGAGCAACCTCAGAGCCATAGCTGGTGGAGCAGCGGATCCTGTAGGGTGTTTGAGGTCATAGTCAAGACTTGACATTTTAATCTGAGTAAATTGGAAGATCAGTAGAGCTTTAAAGCCATGGGGAAGTAGTTCCTTGTACAGTGATTAACAGGAAGGTGAGGAGGCTTTGAGGACAGTCCAGACAAGTGAAGATGGTATGAACTAGGGAAATAATAGTAAATGTGAGGAATACTTATATTGTAGTATGTATTTTAAAACTAGAGCCAGTAGGACTTGTTGTTGGATTGAATATGTTGTGTACCGTTTAGTCAGAACGAGACTTTAGTTGACCCTCCAGCCTGTTTTCAGACAGTAAATCATATGAGAGGAGATTGCCCAGCTTTCTCCCACAGAGCAGCTGGTAGATCTGAAATATGCATCTTTGGGTTGGTAGGTCAATTCCATACTACAAGCCATCAGAGCTCCTTGTTGAATATATGATATTAATGAAAGAGATTATGATGCTTCTCTAACCTCAGAAACCAGAAAAGTGGAGTTTCCATTTTGAGATCAAAACAGCCTACGGTCAAAGAGAATCAGTGATTAAGTTTTTTCCTACTAAGATTTAAAGTTCAAGAAGCAAATACCATGTAATGGATATCTAAGAATATTGAAATAAGAACACCTTTGTAGGGAAAGAAAATGAAATTGATTTCGGATGTGACATGTTTAAGAACTGTAGTGCCTTCAGATTTAGAATTCATAAGGATGAGGATGAGAAGAAAAAACAAGTATTGACAAAAAAATACTTTATTTGACTGCACCCATCATGCCATTAGTTATTAAGCCACTGTTTGCCACTAAGAAAAATAGAAAAGTTGAATTACGTTAAGTATGTGAACTACTGCACTGTGAAAATATGGGAAGGGAGGGCACAGTCTTAAAATCCACAAAATATTGGCATCAGGAGGGCAATGTCTGAGGTGAGAGAGAAAGATAAGAAGGAAGTAAAAAGATTTCAGAGGTTCCACTCTTCCTGGATCCACTAATTCCCTCGACATGCTACAGAATACGCGTGGACCTCAAACATAGGGTCCTATTGAAGCCTGTAAATTATTTTTCGTTAAGCCAAACTATCATATGTTATGACAGAAATTAAACATAATATCTGTTCTGAAAAGAAAAAAATACACATGGAAACTTTTGTTGCTGAAGGGAAGGACCAAAGAGCATTCTTGAGAATTTTTACACCATCCATTTAATTTAATTTTACTGATGATGAAAATGAGGCCTAGAGATTAAATGATTTGCATAGACAAAAACAACACAATTTTGTGCTAGAAACATTTTAAAGTTTATGAGTGGTATGTGCAGGATTTTTAGTTGAACTGTAGAAAACATTTGCTTTTGCATCCGTATCTAAAAGTTACATTATTGTAGAATAATTTGAAACTTTAATTTTTTTGACAGACTCAAAGAACTGCTGAGAGCCAAACTAATTGAATGTGGCTGGAAGGACCAGTTGAAAGCACACTGTAAAGGTAATCTGTTTCATTTAGAAGTAAACAAATTCCATTGCGTTAAAGTGGGCTGGTTTGTAGTTCACTATGAAAAAAATAAAAATATTTAAGTCTACTGATTACGTATAAGCATAAATTTAAACAAATAGCAAATTGAATTTTCTATTGCTTACCTTTTCTCTGCAATATACGCATACATATATTTTTTTTTCTGTTAGTTGAGTATTTGCTTTGTATATTTCTTGAAGTAAATGCTCCCAAGAATTTTTAATGGTTTTCTACCTCAAAATAGAGAATCCCATATTTTTTCAAGCTGAAGCAATAGGACTTTTTTAACATGTCTTAGTAACAAACTGTGCACTTTGTGGTTGGCAAGCTATTACAGACTTTATATCCTATAGGTTATTTTGAAAAGTATCTAAAAGCTCTGGAAAGGTAGCATTTATTTTTCACATTTAGAATAGAAGTTTGTTAAATTGCTTGATACTGATTGTGAAAAGATTTGATAGGTTATACATGTCTCTAAGTTGAGTCTCCTTTTCTCCTTAGATTTTGGCATAATAGAATTCTGGAGCTCTAAAATTGACTCCCAGTAAATTGTAATAATTTCTACAATTAATAATGATAGAGATAACTTGTAACGTTGACCGTAAGAAGTCAGTCTGGTAAATTGGTAAAAGAGATGTTATTTTTCTTTAAACCTCAACTTCCTCACTTTTTTCCCTGTAAACTTGAAAAGTGCATAGTTCATTAGATTATTTTGAAGGTTAGATTATGAAAAGCACTTAGCATGTAATAATAAATGTTAATTTCTTTTCTTCTAGTATTTTAGCCCAACCTAGAGAAAATAACAGGATTATTATGGGTTTTTTTTATGATCATGAAATTATGTTAGACTCACTAGCTTTTTGTCCTTTAATACATTTAAGACCCAGTAAGATTATGGTACAATAAAATCTGCCCTATTATAAATATTGCCAAATGTAAATCTAAAACATTATAGTTCAAAATACCTATTTTGATCTGGGAAGTATGAAATCTGTCTGTAAGAATGAGTGAAATAATCTGCATTAGACAAGAACAGAAAGCAGCCTCTTTTTTTTATTTTAAGGACCAGTGTATGCTCTAAAAACATGATCTTAACCCATCCTCTATGAAAATCTTTCTTACAGATAATGATTTTAAATGATATGATTTGTTTTTTGCTTTTGCATAAGAGGTAATTAAAGAAAAAGGACTAGAACACGTTACTGTTGATGACTTGGTGGCTGAAATCACTCCAAAAGGCAGAGGTATGTAATATAAATTGTGTTAAAGGAAACATGGCTAAAGTTGTAATTTTTCATTGTTCAGGTTTTCTGTCTTTATGTAAGGAAAAACACCTTTTCCAAAAGATTTTGGTTTCTCTAAGCATGATCTAAAGTAATAAATGAGGAGTTTAATATATTTCTGTAATATGGAAACAGTATACAGATTGGTAACTGGTTAGGATGGGTAATATTTAAATATGAGATGTTGTAGAAGCAAATATTATATGAAGATAGGATTTATTAGTAAGTACAGCCTGGCTCAAATGACTTAAATAAGTAATAGTGCAACTTTTTGCTTGAAGTTTGGAGCCTTTTCTGTGCTTTCCCTTTCCTAACTAAAGAAAAGCCAAGTTCTCTTTGAAATGTTTAGTGCTTGTGGAACAGAAATACCACAGGAGATTGTTTAAAGACTTTACTTTACAATCTAGGAGGCTAGAAGTTTGCATTTGTAATGCTGGCTCTAGGGGGAAACTATTCTGTCAACTCTAGGGGAAGATCCTTGTCTTTTTTTGGCTCTTTTCCTTGGTTTTGTTTTACACTTTATGCATCAGATGTAATTGGTCATCTTGTGGGATGACCTCTCTTTCCTGCTATTTCTACTTGATTAATCTACTCTTTTATATCTCAAAAGAAGATTGACTTAAACTACACACTATGTTTGGGATTATAACCATTTAAATGTTAGGATTTATAGCACATATTTTAGGAACACATAGTTCAAACCCTGGCTCTCAGCACGGGCAGATGTAAGAGATGTAAAAGTAAGTAGATTCCTTTCCGTCCTTTGTGTTCTTAGTCCTTTTTTATTGTCTAGAATAAATGTACTGATGTTTTTCATTAACAAGAGTAAAATATACTTTTTATAAAAAGTGGCTAGTTCTGTGAATTTTAACATGAAGGTCACCAAAGAAAGAGAAAGACCCTCAACAGAATGGATTGGCATAAGGACTACAAAAATGGGTTCAAGTATATAAGAGATGAAGAGGAAGGCACAGAATAGGGCAAGGTTCCACTCCGTTGTTCATAGTGTCACTATGACTCATAGTCAACTTGCTAACACTTGACAACAGCAACGGGGCCAAAGAGGTTCACATAGTCACCACTGCAGGGATGGTACAGAGGAGCTTCATCACTTACAAAGGAACATTCCTTCAAGCAAATGGGTTTTAAATCACCTTTCCCTTAACTCCAAGGAAGTTAATTCCATCATCCTGGTGTTGGTAATATATGGATTCATAACATACCCAGAGGACTTAACAGTCATGAAGAATTTCTTTTGAGGCAGGCTTAAACTTGACAATTATAAAAGAAAGTATCCTCCTTCATTGATTTGTATGCTTAATGTTGTTCTTTATAGAAATGTTGAAAATGTCTCATTTTCCCTGAATTTAAAAGCAGATGTAATATTTTATTAGTAGCCAGAAAAGTGACACAATAGTACAGATGTGGTAATTAGCATATACTGTTAATTAAAATTCAGTTAATGCCAAGAATTTGGTATATTTTTAAAAAAAAATTTAGTATGACTGAATACTATCACATGGCTCAAATTTCAAAAAGTAAAAATATAACAATTTTCACTACTGTTAACAATTTATTGTGCAAATTTGACAGTCATAGGGTATGTGCATTTATTATTCCAAGAAAATGCTGCCAAATTACTCTTAAGAAAAAATTGTCAATTTACACTCCCACAAGTTAATAGGAGAGAGTACCTGTTTTCCTCTCAGGCTTGCCAGTTGTGTCAAAAACCCTTTAGAATTTAGCCAAGGGATTGGGAAAATATGCCATCCCAGTGTAATTTTCATTTCTCTTGTTAAGTTGAGCATTTTTAATCCTCTTTTCTGTGGCTAGTCTTCATCCTTGTTGCTCAGTTTTCTGTTGGCCTACTGGTCTAGTCTGTTTGAATAAACTGTGTAGTAAGGAGGTGAGATTTTTCTGTAAGAGCTTTCCTCAGGATTTATCGTTTCACTTTATCATGATGTTTGACCATGGTTGGAATGTTGGGGTTTTGTACAGTATTGGTGTAATGAAAGTTTCCATGTTTTCTTCCCTTCAAAGTGAAGTGTGTGTAGGTATTGAATATTCATTAAAATAACAGATAAACATTTTTAGTTATCTTTGCCTGTTTTTATTGACATATGAGAGTTAATCTGTGAAATTCTTTCATCCATAGTCCTGAATAAAATTGCACATCCCAAATTGAGACGTGTACATTGGAGTCTTCTTACTCTTTTTATTTTTATATTTCAGCCCTGGTACCTGACAGTGTAAAGAAGGAACTCCTACAAAGAATAAGAACATTCCTTGCTCAGCATGCCAGCCTTTAAGATTGCATTAGATCGTGTTGTTCTGTGGTTTTATTTCTGAAAGTGAAACTTGCCATAAATTAGAAATCAGTTTCCCAAAATAAAATCCTTTTTTGTATGATGGTATACAGTTTTCAGTAATGATGTATACATTGTATTGATTTTTTCCCTAAATGTGTTATTTTAATAAATATCTCATGAATAATTTTGAAGTTGCTTGAATTTTAGAATAAATAAGATTTTGTCTTTATTACTAATTCAGATTTATTGCCAGAAAAGTCAACAATGAAGGTTAAGTGTATGTTTAGTATATGTAAGTCTCTGTTAATAACTGACTGAGAACACAAAGAAATAAGCCAGCCTTTCCTGATTGTTTGGATAATTTCTTTCTCTTTTGAATTCCCTTGATACTTTGTAAATTTTTAATGCCCCATCTTGTACTGTAGTCATTTGTCTTACTTATTTTATTGCATACTCTGAGGATTAGGACTGGGTCTGACTCATCTCTATGTGCCTTCCATTATGCCTCAAAGAATTTGCCATCTAGTGGAAGAGTGACGTTTGCACATTGGCTCCACACCAAGCTCCTCACAAATTCTACTCTGAAATGAACTTTGAAAGCAGAATCACTCAGTCGCATCCCCAAATACTATTGTCAAGAAAGAACTTGATGGGGAATAATCTCCATGCATTAGTATTACTCTGACATCAAGATTGTCAAATCCAGTGGACTCCTATCTATCCTATGTGACCTCTACTGGAAAATGAAAATGTTACCGTCTTGACACTTGGAACTTTCTTACAATTCTTCGCATTGTTTCTTGCTACTGCTAGAAGTTCCTTCTATGTCTTGTGGAATACCTTCTCTGTGTGAGACTTACTGGTATTTCTGAGGCTCCTTCTCGGGCCTTCCACCTGACTAACTGGATGTGCTTTTCCTGGATAAATCCCAGGAGACTTGCGTCAAGCCATGACTTCAAATACCAGCAGGTCAATAAAAGCTAAACTGTATTTCCAGACCCAAATACCCAACTGCTGTCAATCTGCTTCCTTGGATGTTACTGTGAGCACTTCAAACTGAATATCACTGACATAATGGTTTCTGCCCTCTGTTTTATTTCTTACCTCTGAATCGTAACTCTTAGGCTCACCTTAGATTACCTGAAGAATTTCTTACAGTGTTGGTTCTGAAGGTAAGTGACATGACCCAATAGTCTGCATTTCTGATAAGCTATTGATAACTGTGGGTTAAGGATCACTTTGAATTTAGCCAGGCAATAAATTACCCACTACTTGCCTTAGTTAAAGATCAGATTGTTGCAGTGTTTCTAATCTATATACTTGTTCCAC
Organism: Elephantulus edwardii; assembly: GCF_000299155.1. NCBI lineage: Eukaryota > Metazoa > Chordata > Mammalia > Macroscelidea > Macroscelididae > Elephantulus > Elephantulus edwardii. Next base: position 3,502,554 of record NW_006399864.1, read on the forward strand.
CCTTTTACCTCATAGTTCCCATACTATTACATAAATGACATTAGTAACGTGTACTGGTCATTTTACAATTGTTTTTCATATAACGTACATGCATATAAAACTAACATGGTAGTGGGGGGTTATATTAAAACCCAATACAATGTGTGTCAACATGCATAAAAATTCTATGTTCTGTTGAAATCGAATTCACAAAATGAAAGTAAAATCTCACATTTTTCTAGTTAAAGGATCCCAGTGTATATTTTTATCCTTAAATACCTTTGAAAACGTGAGAATCATTTGTCTGATTCTTGAATATGCCTTCAAAATTCAGCTCCAGTTACTAAAACATTCTAACACTTTTCTGATCTAAATTCCTTTGTGTTACAGTAAGAAATGCCGGTCCCTAATTTCTCTTCAATACAGTGGCTTTCAGGCTACATGCAGAGAAATTAGGAAATTACTTTTTTACTGTCTTCCTAATTGTCCATCTAAGGTAGTTTTCTCTGGAAGTGTTTTTCATGTGTGTATGTGTGTGAGAGAGAGAAAGAGATTCAGTGAGTATATGCCTATGGAGGAGGTAATAAGGACATAAGTGCTAGAGAGGATTTTTATATTTGTGCTGAATTTGCTTTTTAGGTAGCATATATACCCTGGGAATGGTTGTCTGTTACATTTTAAACTTGAGACAGAATCATCACAAAACCTACGTATTACTTCACCTAGTACACTGGTCAGCCAGTGATAGAATTCTCTTATCAAAAAGGATGTGATTTTACATGGTAGCAAACTAGAAACGTGTCATCCTTATTTCATAGGACTTCATATGCAGAAAGCCAAATGTGGTTCTTTTGATGACAGTTTAATACCTTACAAAAATTAAATCATGTACTTAATATTTTAAACAAAATGCAGCAAAAATAGATTGAAAATAATAGATTTTTAAAAGAGTTCTAAGTATTCATAGCACTTCCCCTGTTGCCTTTAGTTCTGTGACATCCTGGGAGTGGCTTGGAGGTTGCATATAAAACAAATAGATCAAATTTGTTAGTATAATGGCTCATCTTTTATATGCACTAGGAACGCAAACAGTCTGTACCGCATTATACTCATCTTGGAAATTCATTAGATCACTGTTACATGGCTGCACTGGGTGAGTGAAATACTAATTAGGATGACAGTAAGCAGCTTTTGTGTAGGATTAAAGAAGATCGAACTAAATCATTTATGTAATCACTTTGCAAGTGTCATCTGGTTGAGCAATGCCAAGCCAGAGCCTCAGTGGTGATGATTGGTAATTGGATCTGGAACTTTTCATAACTTGAAAGCCTCTGTCCAACTCAAGAGAATTGTTGACAGCTGCTTAATAGCTAGTGTTGAAAAGGTGTGTGTGTGTGTGTGTGTGTGTGTGTGTGTAAATCTTGGTGATGGTTCTCCTGTTACTCAGTGACTTTATAAAACTCGTATTTGCCATTAGAAACCATGCAAAAGTCATTGGATGGATCCACCACGAAAACTAAAGAAGCAATCAGACAATTAAGCTTCTAGTCTCATCTGTGATAGTGAATTACCAGGTAAGAGTCTTCTGCCTCAGTTTCCTAATTTGCATAGTAGAATTGACACTGTTGAGCCAGCAGAAATTAGAATTAACTAAAAAATAGGGTCATCAATAACAATATAAACTATATACATAGATTCATGTCACTCCTGAAAAGAGCGATCATTTTAAAAGTAAATCATAAAAAGTATTTTTTAAAAAAGTATTTGCGCTGTATATACAGATATATTAAACTATGGAAAATGGCTGCCTTTCAGAGGTTTCTAATAGAGATGATCTACAAAAATAAAGACATGATTTGAGTAGAATTAATATCACTAGAACAATGTTTAGCAGAGTCCTAGAGTTATTTGTGGATTTTTTTTATCTCATTCTATTTTTTTTACATTCATCTTTTGATTCTCAGTGCCTAGCAAAATACCTGATAAAATCTTTTAAAAAAAAAAATTAAGGGTAAAAATTTGGAATGTGCCTATTTGTCATTATTGTTATGTGCTATGAAGTTGAAATTCACTTATAATTGACCAAAAGGTTTTCAGAGGCTGTAAATTGCATAGGTGGTTCATCTTTATCCCACTGAGCAGCTAGTGGATTTGAACCAAGTGCCTTTGGGTTGGAAGCACAGTTCATTACCACAAAGACACATAGTTCAAATTCACCAGAAAGATGGGCAGTCTCCTCTTATGTGCCTTACTGCCTCTGAAAACCCACTAGAAGTTCAGCCCTGGGTCATTTCCAGCTCACAGCTCATGATACTTAACAACTCATGGTGCTTAACAAAGTCACTAGAACTCCCTGCTTCATTGGTTTTCAGAATTTTTTTTAAGGTTTTCTGGCTATTCACCACCAGGGTGCACTTGAAGCCTGGGTTTTCATCCAGTGGAGCCCTCTGTCACAGATTGTACAGCACTCTATAGGCAATAATCTAGGCCAGCCACCCTTTTCAAAATTAAACTGTTACTGAATTAAAGCATAATTTTTTTAAAAATTAATTCAACTTCAGAATGATTGTCTTATAAACTAAGATGAAGCTAGAGTGAGATGTAGATTTAGTAAGGATCATTTTCTGAAGTCAATAAGCATTTTATTTATTTAAGTAGCATAGACAATTACTGAAGATCTGTTTTCAACTATATTACCAGAATCAAAAGAATAAGCTGTGCAGTGAAGTTTTTAATATTGAGTGAAAGGAAAAAAATTCATTTTATTGGTCATTATCTTCCTTTTTTATCAAGAATTCTTTAAAAGGAAAAGAAATTCACATTTACTGTTAAATCACTTTGTAAAAATAATTTTTAAAAAGGAGTGCAATATAAGATCAAAACCCTGTGGACATTTGATAAATGTTGGTTATAATGAAAACAGACATTAAATGAAGGCTGATAGAATCTGCTTATAAAATGATTTTTAGTTCAAAAGTCATGCCATTATTTATCATATCCATAGTGTTTGGGCTCTGTGCCTGTGATCTGTAGAATTAAGTGATAGTGAATGACTTTTCAATTACTATAAACTTTTGTTTGCTACTGTTATTTTTTTCCTAATGGCATACTTTACCATTTTTTTTAAACAATTCTATGGCCACAGTGAGTGACAGCTAACTTGATAGCACCTAACAGCAGAAGTACTTACTGGGTTTTGTCATAAAATCCACAAGTTGTTTGATTCCAACTCATGGTGATTTTATATATGTCAGAGTAGAAAAGATTCTCAGTAGTAGATTTTTCAAAGTAAATCATCAAGCCTTTCTTCCAAAGTACTTCTTGGTAGATTGCAAACACTAAGCTTTAGGTTAGCAATGAGAAGTTAACTATCTTCCCTAACGAGGTATTCTTGGAGTATAAAAGTATCATAATTTGAGCACTCCTTAAACAGTGTAACCTTTATAGTATCTGAACAAAGGGTGACTATAACAAGCACTGGCTGTTTTAGAAGTTTCTGTCAAGCCTTCTGGGGAGCTCTGGTGGCCTAGTGGTAAGAAGCTGTGTTGTAATCCCGAAGGTACCCAATTTGAATTCATCAACTGCTCTGCGAGAGGAGGATGGATAGTCTCCTTTGCAACTAACTGTCTCTGAAAAGCCTCTAGTGGGTCAGCTATGGGTCAGTTTCTACTCAACTGTACACAACAACAACTGTCTTCTACTAGTCAAAATATTTTCCTATACCCTAGGGGTAAATACTATTCTGATTTCTAATACTATGAACTTTTTTGTCTTGTCTTTGTTTTTGTTGTTTTGTTTTCAATTTACAAGAAAATTCTATATTCTTTTTTGTTTCTTAACTTCCCATTCATCCTATCTCACATAGCTTAACAATTTATCTTTCATGTTGATTACCCATTTTAGATTATTTTTTATAAGTGAAATCATACAGTCTTTTTATGTCTAGCTTATTTTACTTAGCCTAATATTTTTAAGGTTCATTCACATCGTGGTATCTGAAGGTCATTTCTCTATAGCCAAATACTATTTCATGGTCACTGTACACCACGTTTTGGTGATTCGTCTTTTGCTGGGCACTTGGTTTGTTCCCATGGGGTTGGGTTGGGTTGGGTTGGGTTTGGTTTAGTTTGGTTTGGTTTGGTTTGGGGTTTTTTAAATGCATTTGATGAGTCGTGGGAAGAAATTTATTTATATAATTCATAAAGTAAAAGGTCATTACAAACAACCATGGAATTTGAATCTACCAGATGCTCCACTGGAAAAGGGATAACTTTCTTCTGTGCCAGTTGGATCCGATTCAGCGGTACACAACACCAACACCACCACCGACAACAAAGATAAAATCAACATGAAAGAAATAAAGAGACAGAAATGGATGTCAGAAGAGGTTCTGAAACTTTTTTTCACCATAGAAAACCTAAAAGAAGTGGAAGCAATGATGAAATAATGGAGCTGAATAGAAAATTTTCAAAAGGGGAAAACACTCTGATTATTAAGCTGAAAGAACTGAAGAACAAATTCATGCCATGAGTTACACTACTGGAAGATTCTATGGCAAAATAATGACACCAGAAGTACCTAAAGGAAATGAGAGAAACACACAATATCTGTTAAAAAATAATTGTTCAACACTGCATCATTTCATAATTGTTCAACACTGAATCATTTCAAGAAGTAGCATATGATCAAAAACCAATGGTACTGAATGAAGGAAGAAGTCAAAGTGGAGGTGTTGAAGGCATTTTAAAAAAACAAAAGGCACCTGGTATTGATAGAGTACCAACTGAGGTGTTTCAACAAACAGATATAACTTGTATGCCCTCAGTTGTATATGCCAAAAAATGGGGAAGACAGCTATCTTTCCAAGTGACTGGACAATAGATGTACTTGTGTCCATTTAAAAAAGATTCAACAGAATGTGGAAATCATCAAACAATATCCTAAACATAACAAGTAAATTGTTGCTGAAAGTTATTTTTTAAAAACTGCTGGAGCAGTATTGCCACAGGAAACTGCCAGAAATTCAAGCTAGGTTCCGGAGAGGCCATGGGATAATACTGATGTCACATGGATCTTGGCAGAGAGCAGACACTACTAGAAAGATGTTTACTTGTGTTACCGATTTTGAAAAGTCATTTGGCTGATGGATCATACTGAGAGGAATGAGAATCCCCAAACATTTAGTTGTGGTCATTTGGAAGCTGTACATGAACCAAGAAACAATTTTACAAACAGAACAAAGGGTTCAGGAAAGGTGTACATCAGAGTTGCATTCTTTCAACATACCCATTCAATGTTTGCTGAGTAAGTAAATATTCAGAGAAGGTGAACTATATGAAGAAGAGAGTGACATCAAAATTGGAAGATTAATTGAACTAATATGATTTGTTTTCCACCCTTTTAATTAATATAATAATGAAGCATTGTGCCAAACCTTCTAATAGCAATACAGGGATAATTTCTACTATCATTCTGTTTAGACTCATAAGGTTATTTTGCTATTACTGTAACAATTTCCCAGAATTTATGTAAGAAAACAACAACAGCTAGAAGCAACATGTATATTTGGTATAGAAGACAACAATGATGGCATAGCTTGTTACTAACATCTATAAATTTGTACCATTGGATGGGTGTATATTTTTTAAAATATCAAACATAGTGGGCATAAAATTATAATACCAACCCTTCTCTTTCTTGTCAAATAACCAAATGTGAAAATGAGAGGGGAGAAAGGAAGGGACAAACTTTCCCCCTCTATTCCTGCCTTTGTCCCCAAAATGAGTTTTTATGCTAAAACATTTTTCTAGTTTACAATACTTTCAGTTGCAAGCAACAGAAACTGACTTTGGCAAACTTAAGCTAAAGGAGATTTATAGTAAGGCTGACTATTCAAGATCTGAGAAAAGATTGGAACAAGGCTATTTTCTAGGACCAGGAGTTAAAACGTTCAAGGAGAGTCCTGATACATGAAGAGTCTGGTCTGAGCACCTCCAAGGAATGAACTCCAGCACTGGCCAGCTCTTCGCTTCCGGGTGAAAGTTTCAGGGAGATTCTGGATTCCTCAGGCTCATATGTGCCACCTTCACCAAGCTGGTTGATTAGACTGTTGCCAGGAGCCTAGTGGTAAGAAGTTGTGCTTCCAAACCAAAGGCATATAGTTCTAATCCACCAGCTGTTCCATGAGAAAAAGGTGCATAATCTCCTGTCCTGTGATTTACAGCTGCTGAAAACCCACTGGAGGGTCACCTATGACTTGGTTTCAACTAGCTGGCACATAACAACAACAACAGCATATCTAATCTGGAAGAGATAGTTTCAAAGGAGGAAATTAGAATGATGTTAAAAAGGAATAGAAATTCCATCCTTCCCTAAAAAACAAAACAAAACAAACAACAAAAATTCCAAGTACAAGCATCACTTATTGTAAAAAAAAAAAAAAAAGAGAAAATTACTAAATCATTTTAAAGTAAAACTTGAGAACAAATGTTTATTCTGTCAGAACACAAACTCATTGCTATAGTACCTAAACTTACCCCCACCAGTTCTCTCAGTTGTTGTTCGGTGCCATTGAGTCAAGTACAACTCATAGCGACCCTATTAACAAAAAAATCTGTAGCTTTGCTCTATCCTGAGCCATTCTCACTATCTGTAATATACCCGAGCCCATTGTTTCAGTCACTGTGTCATCCACCTCATTGAGGGTCTTTTTCTCTTTCTTTGATCCTCTACCTTTCCAAGCATGATGTCCATTTGCAAGGACTGGCCCCTTCTAATAACATCCACATAGTATATAGGAGGAAGCTTTACCATCATCCTGTAAGGAGGACCCTGCTTGCATTTTCTCCAAAATATACTTGCTTGTTCTCTTGACAGTCCATGGGGTAGTTAGTGCTCATATTCACCACCATAAGTCAAGGGCATTGATTCTTCTTGTCCTTCTTACTGATTGCCCAACTTTCAAATGCATAATAAGTAATTAAAGACACCATGGCTTGAATACATCTTAGTCTTTAACATCATTGCTTCTTAGGAATGCAGAAGTCTTTGACAGCAGATTTTCCCCAATGTGACACATCATCTGTGTTTTTTTGGCTACGGGTACCAAGGGTATCACTGACAATTTCTTTCTCTTCTTCATTTATCCTGAGTCCAGTGGTGAGTATTTTTGTCTTCTTGATGTTGAGATATAATCTGTGAAGGCTGTAGTTTTAGATCTTCTGCAGCAAGTGTTTCAACTTCTCACTTTCAATGAGCAAGGTTGTGTTATCTTCTTAATGAAGGTTGTGATGAGTCTTGCTCAGATCCTGATGGCATATTCTTCATTAAAGTTGTTATGTGCCGTCAAGTTGTTTGCGACTCATAGCGACTCTATGTACAACAGCCCTAAACCCTGCTCTATTCCTTGCCAATCTTATTGTCTCTGACATGCCTATCCTCATTACCCCAGTGACAGAATCGGTCCATCACATCTAGTGTCTTCCTCTCCAGCGCTGTCCCTCCACCCTCCCAAGCATGATGTCCCTCTTCAAGTACTGACTCCGCCTTGCAACATGTCCAAAATATGTCAGAATCCTTGCATCCAAGGAGCAGCCTGGCTTCACCCCCTCCCGGACAAACCTGTTTGTTCTCCTAGCAGTCCATGGTATATTCAATACTCATCCCTAGCACCAAAGCTCAAAGGCATCAACTCTCCTTCTATTATCCCTGTCCAGCTCTCTGATGCATAGCAAGCAATGGCAAAGACCATGGTCTGTATCAGGCACACTTTAGTCTCCAGACTGAGACTGGAGAGGTCTCTGACAGCAGACTTTCCCAGTGCAAGTCATCTTTTAATTTCCTGGCTGGCTGATGGTACCAAGAGTGTTGATTGTAGGGCCATGCAAACTGAAGCTGTCAACATTCTCAGTCTCTTCACCATCTGTCATGATGCTGCCAATTCTTCCAGTGGTGAGAATCTTTGTTTTCTTGAAATTGAGCTTCAATCCATATTGAAGACTGCAATCCTTGACCTTGTGCAGCAAGCACTTCAGGTCCTCCTCAGTTTCAGCAAGCAGGGTTGTGTCGTCTACATAACACAGATATATTTAGAATCTTTTTGCCCTTTTACATATTTCTAGTTGCCTGATTTCCACTTGAAGATTCTACTAACATTTCATCCTAGACAATTAATTTAAAAACCTAGATAGTAAAAATTTAAAAGCTTTTCTATAGCTTCCTTCTATGATTCCTGCACTGTATCCCTACCAAAAACCCTTAAACTCATTTCTGTTGTGTAGGATCATTCCAGTGAGGTTTTTGGAAGCTATAAAAACCTCAAGTTGCTATAATCAGGGATGCTTTAGGCAGAATGTTAAATGATCCAGGA
>NW_006399864.1:3512369-3530642 GCF_000299155.1 Elephantulus edwardii
TCCTTGGAGAGGGACATCATGCTTGGTAGGGTAGAGGGACAGCACAGGAGGGGAAGACTCTCTATGAGGTGGATTGATTCAGTGACTGGGGTAATCGGGATGGGTGTGTCAGAGGCGATGCGATTGAAACAGGATAGAGCAGGGTTTAGGGCTGTTGTCCATAGGGTCGCTATGAGTCGCAAATGACTCGACGGCACATAACAACAACATAAATTACATGTGAGGAGATTTTCTGTTTTTCTTCAGTAGGACCATCAATGAGTTTGAATTTCCAGAATGGCTCAACCTTTGAATAGCATGCCTAGGCCAAGAAGCTATGTGCTGCACAGAGAGAGGGAATGTGGCATTGTTTAAAATCATGAAAAACGTGTCACGTTCTCCTACCTATTCAATCTGTTTGCTGAGCAAATCCTTAGAGAAGCTGGACTTTATGGGTAAGTGTGTGGCTTCAGGATTAGAGGAAGACTTGTCAACTACCTGTGTAATGCAGATGCCACAACCTTGCTTGCTGAAAGCAAAGAGAACTTGAAGCGCATGCTACAGAAGGTCAAGGTCTACAGCCTTCAATATTGATTACTTAACAGCAAGAAAACGAAAGTCCTTATCACTAAGCAAATAGGTAATATCATGATAGATGATTAAAAGATTGAAATTGTCAACAACTTCTTTTTACTTAGATTCACAATTAACGCTCTTGGCACTAGCAGTCAGAAGATCAGGAGATTTATAGGCTTGGGAAAGCTGGTTGTCAGGAACCTCTCCAAAATCCTGAACAGCAATGATACACATTTAAAGACTAAGGTACATTTGAGTCAAGAAAGGGTTTTTCCAATCACCTGCTTAACATCTAAGAGCTAGACAATGAATAAGGATGACAGAAAAAGAGCCAGTGCCTTTGAGTTGTGGTGTTCGAGAAGAGTACTGAGTATCTCGTTGTTGTTGTTGTTGTTGTTGTTGTTGTTAGGTGCAGTCAAAAATTACTCATACCAACTCTGTGAACAGCAGACCTGGACCCTGCCCCATCTTGTGCCAGCCTCACCCTGCTATCCTCAAGCCCATTGCTTGAGGATTCACTGTATCAGTCCATCTTCTTCACAGTCTTCCTCTCTTTCACTGACCCTCCACCTTTTTCAAGAATGATGAACTCCAAGGACTGACGTCTTCTAATTACATGCCTAAAGTATGTGAGACAAAGTTTAATCACCCTTCCCTCTAAAAATCCCCCTGGTTACATCTTCCCCAAGATATATTTTGTATGGAGGTTTTTGGCAGCCCACAGTATAGTCACTCTTCTCCAACACTGTGACTCAAAGGCATGAGTTCCTCTACTGTCGTCATCCTTAGTCAGTGCCCAGCTTTCTGATGCCTAGGAAGCAGCTGAAAAGTTCATGACTTGGATCAGGCCCACCTCAGTCCTCAACCTGATGCTGCTGCTCCTCGATACCTTGGAGTAGTCCTTGACCCCACACTTCCTCAATGCTGCCATTTTTTTGATATCTTGGCTGCTGTCACCAAGGGTATTTATTGTGGATCCTAGCAAGACAAAACTGTTTACCATTTCAATCTTCGCTCCATCAATCATGATGTTACTTATTGGCCTAATGGAGAAGATTTCTGTTTTCTTGATGTTGTGAGGTTATCAATATTGAAGGCTATGGTCTTTGACCCTCTGCAATAAATGTCTCAGGTCTCCCCGCTTTTGGTAAGCAAAGTTATGTCATCTGCATACCACAAGTTGTTGATGACTCTTCCTTTGATTCTGATGCCACTTTCATCTTCATAGAGTCCAGCTTTACATATGACTTGCTCTACATACAAAGTGAATCGATATGAAGAAAGGATGTAGCCGTGATGTACACCTTTCTTAATTTTAAACCATGCCTTGTGGCCTGCTCTGTTCAGACAATGGCCTGATGGACCAGGTATATATTTTCACATGAGCACAATTAAGTGTTCTGAGATTCTCATTCTTCTCAATGTTATCCCTAACTTGTCATGATCCACACATTCAAATGGACTCCCAAAAAACATGTATATCTTGGGAAAAGTGCACCTGGAGGGCTCCTTAGAGGAAGGATAGTGACACTTTGTCTCATGTATTTTTCCACACAACCAAACGGATTGCCAGAAGAACAGATATGCTCCTTAGAGGTAAGGAAGGAGAAGTTCCCTCTCACATACTTTGGACGTGTTGCTAGGAGAGGTGATTCCTTGGAAAGGACCATCATACTTGGAAAAGTAAAGATGGGTCAGTGAAAGAGAGGAAGCCCTTCACTGAGATGGATTGATGCAGCGACTGGAGCAATGGGCTCAAGTGTGTTGGGAATGATACGGAGCAGGATAGGCTAGGGTTCAGATCTGTTCTTCATAGGGTCACTATGAGTTGGACTCAGCTCGAAAGCACCTAACAACAAAAACATAAAAACTACACCACTGGAGGGGGGAAAAGCCACTGTGGTGGTCAGTTGTTTCATTTTAACCCCAAGAATCTTCCCCTGAAAGAAAAGTCCACTGCCCTCAACTCAAGTCTGACTTATAGCGAATCATCCTTTGGTTTCTGGGGCCCTGAATCTTTATAGTGGCTTAGTGGTAAGGATATGCACTACCAACCCAAAGACTCTCACTTCAAATCCACCAGCTGGCTGCTGTGCAAGGGAAGATGACAGAATTGATGCCTTTGAATTCAATGTCCATGGATTGTCAAAATAATGCTCCTTAGAGGCAAAGATGATAAAGCTTTGTCTCACATATTTTTGGCATCTTGCCAGGAGAAGCTTTTCCTTGGAGAGGGGCATCATGCTTGGAAAACTAGAAGGTCAGCAAAAGAGAAGACCCCCAACCAGGTGGACTGACGCAGTGACTGCTGCAGTTGGTTTTAGTGTGACATGAAGTATGAAGATGGCACAGGATAGAATTGAGTTCAGATCTGTTTTTCATAGTCACTGTAGGCTGTACTCGACTTAATGGCAACTAACAACAACAACAACTATTTATTTCCCTCTCCCCTCTACACTATTGGTTATCCAACTAGGAGCTTATGCCTATTATTCTCGCTATTCCTTTTTTTACACTAAGCACACTATCACCATGGCCTTGGCATTTATTTTTCCAAATTTCTAAAATGTTTTCCCAGATGTCCACATGTCTATTTGCTGACTTCCTTCATGTCTTGAAGCAAAATTCACAGTCTATCTCAATACAGTGTCTGATTATCCTATCTTAAATGTCATCCTTGCCAATAGATATACACATTATATTATCTCTATTTTCTTTTTAATGTAACTTATATGAGACTATATGAGCTTGGAAGGAGGAGTGGCATCCACTTCCATAATAGCTTGTCTCCAGAAACCCTACAAACATGGAGAGAGGATGAGAGACACCCAAGCATTGAGGACTCTCCTTCATAGAGTCGCTATGAGTCACCTGCTACTGGACTGCACTTAACAACAACAACAACATATGAGACTCATTTATCTTTTTATTGTCTGCTTCATTAGATTAAACTTTATGACAACAGAATTTCTTTCTTTTTTTTTTTTTTTTTTTTTTTTAGCAATGTTCAGGACATTGAATACCTTGTTGAATGCAAAGGATTGTTTTTTGACAGTTCATTTTGTTCCCGTCTCTTACATTTGCATTGTTTCAAAACTGAACAACAGCAACTCGGGTCAAATAAAGCATTGGTAAATTAATTCCTTATTCTCCCTAATTCTGCCTGAGCTCCTTCCAGCCTCTTGTCACTTTATTATTTTTAAAACAAGGAATCAACAAATCCAGCGCAGCAAATAAACTGACGGTCCACTTAAATTGAAGTTCCCAATATAAAATATGAATTTTTAGCTTTTAAGCTAAATATTGATTGAGACATGGTTAAGCTAAAAAAATATTTATTCATTGGTTATCTGAAAGACCAAATTTAGCTGAGTGACTTGCTTTTTTATCGGACATCCATACTTCTACCTCTCTCTTCCAGCCTCTACTCAGCTCTACCCCAGGAAGTAGTTAGAATAGAGGTAGGAACACGCTTGTTCCTGCTACAGAGACAGTTTTATGAGTGGGTAGTGACCTTGGACATGAAGCTTCCTCATGTACATAGATCTTTCAAGAAGTTTAATGACAAACCAATGATAAATGTTCTCTTGACTTGTTTTCAGGTTTTGAACAATGGATTTCCACATAGGGAAAAGGTAGGAAGGGAGTGCCTGCTGTTGGGTGCCATGGAGTCAAGACCCACGGCAACCCTATGAAGAACAGACTGAAGCCTTGCGCTGTCCTGTGCTGTACGTAAGCACGAACTCTGCGTGCCTGAGCCCTGGGTTACTCAAGTGTGATAAGAAGAGTATATACCTGGAGGATGACGAATGTGGGTGGGGATCGGTCATTCCTGGAGGAATACTAACTACTTCTCACCAAAAGGTGAGGACAATCAAAGATAGATGCAAAGGTGAACAAAGAGAATTGAAAAATGTCTGCAAATGAAATGTGCAGATCTACAAAAGAGTGGAAAGAATCACGTGGGGTATGGCTAAGTCATTTCAGTAGATTCCAACTAATAACGGTGCTCTAGAAAAGGACCATATCCTACCAACACCTAAATTTAAACAGTGTTAAATGTTATAGCTCTTACTTCATCTAGATAGTCCTTTTCCCCCCAACCCTTTTATATTTTCCCCCCAACCCTTTTTAAAGTAAATCCCAAACACCATGCTATTTCAACCATAACCATTTTATTGTTGTTGTTGTATTGACCCAGAGCTGACCCTCCAGTGTGTTTCCAAAATATGTGAACACTCTTTTACTTAAACATGAGACCACTGTAATACCTCACAAAATGAACACGTCCAAAATTAACTGTAATACTTGATCCAAATTCAATTTATCTTGAGCTCTTAAAACTCCCTTCCCACTCCCCAAACCAGGATCCAATTAAGGCTTATGCAATGTATTTGGCTTATATTGTCTTTTAAGTATCTTGTAAGAACATCAAGAATTTTAACAAGATGAGGCTGCAAATGAGTGGATCAATTATCCCCCTGATAACTAAGGAAGAGATGGGCAACCACGGAAAATGAAATTTGTTGTTGTTGTTGTTATTGTTATGTACCATCGAGTCACTTGTGACTCAGAGTGACCCTATGTACAATAGCGCTGAAACCTTCTCCATCCTGTGCCACATTATTGTCTCTGACACTAACCTTCATTACCCCAGTCACTCAATCAATCTCATTGAGAATCTTTCTCTCTTGCACTGTTCCTCCATCCTCCCAAGGATGATGTCTTCAAGGATTGGTCTCTCCTTGCAACATTCCCAAAGTATGTCAGAAGAAGCCTCAGAACCTTACCTCCAAGGAGCATCCTGGTTTCACCCTCTCAAGTATTATCCTGTTTGTTCTCCTAGCAGTCTATGGTATATTCAACACTCTTCTCCAGCACAGCAGTTCAAAGGCAGCAATCAACAGTTTTCTGAGGCATAGCAAGTAATTGCAAAGAGTATGGTCTGCCTCAGGCACACCTTAGTATCTACACTGATGTCATTGTTCTTTTGTACTCTGGAGATATCTCTGACAGCAGACTTTCCCAATGTAATTTGTCTTTTAATTTCCAGGCTGCTGATACCAAGAGTGTTGATTGTGGAGCCAAGAAAACAAAAGCTGTTAACAATCTCAATCTCTTCACCACTGATCATAATACTGCCAGTTAGCCCAGTGGTGAGAATATTTTTTGTTTTCTTGATGTTGAGTTTCAATCCATATTGAAGGTTGCAGTTCTTAATTTTCTGCAGCAAGCTCTTCAGGTCCTCTTCAGTTTCAGCAAGGAAGGTTGTGTCATCTGCATAAAGCAGATTATAGATAAGTCTTCCTCCAATCCTGATACCACATTCCTCCTCTTAAGAGTCCAGCCGCCCAGATGATCTGTCCTGCATTTAGATTGTGGAGATAGGTCACATCCCTGACGTACATACGCCCTTCCCAATTTTGAACCATGCAGTGTTCCCTTGCTCAGTTCTGACAACTGCCTCCTGGTTCAAGTATAGCATGATGAGGTGTTCTTGGATTTCCATTCTTCTTAGGGTTAGACACAGTTTGTTATGATCCATAGTTTGTTATGGTTATTAGATTAGGTTATTAGAAATAATGGAGATGGTTTGCAATGCTCTGTCAGAAGCACTAAAGAATGTGTCATTGGAGGCTCTATTAGGAGGACAGCAGCACCTTTTTCTGCTATCTGTTGAGTCTCTGTGGCAACAGGAAACCCTCACCTGAAGGTCATCAACTGAGAGGCCTAGGAGGAGAAGAGCACAGCCTCTGGAGTCTGCTTAGCTATGAGAAGGTTTTGGTCAGAGGAAAATACTTAACCTCTCTGACCTTAAAATGGAGACCCAACTCTCTATGCTGTTGAGTGAGAATCAACTTACAACTTTGTTTTATCGTGTTTTCTGAGGTTGTAAATCGCAGAGGAGGAGATAGCTGGTCTGGGGATCCTCAGATGGATCTTAACAGCCGGAGAGGCGGGGCCTTTGAGTTAGGGGCTCACTCCCCAATTGACAGCCCCACCAGAGCTGCTCATGGAGATAACAATGATAACCTAGCCTTTTTAATATACTGTGAGCTGACATCTCTAATGCACTAGTCCTGGGGTTTTGCTCTATGTCAAGTGATCAATAAATGTTAGTATAGCTTTTAAAGGACTAGCACAAACTTACACGAATGGGTAATAGTTTCTATTTCAAAAAATATAAGGGTTTATAGTTCAAAAAACCTTAAAAACTCAGTGTTGTTGAGCTGGGACCAGCTCTTGGCTGACTCTGCATTGAATTTCCGAGGCTGTAAACAGCGTCGGAGGAGATTGTCCATCTCTCTGCGGAGCGCTGGCGGATCCCAACTGCCTGGGAGTCACGTTAGCAGCCCAGCTCTCCGGACCAGGCCAGCAAAGCCCATGTGAGGGCGTTTAAGAACCAAGGCAGAAATGAAACTATGCAGGCCCCACATTTATAAAAAAAAGGGCGGGGGGGGAGCAACATAACAGAAACATTAACTTGACCATTGGTTATCCTTTGCCAACAGAAGTGGGGCCCTTGCACCTGTGGGCCCAGGTTGGGTGTCAGGACCCGGGTTTGAGCAGCACCTGGGCGAAAGCAGACTGGTCTGCTTGCCCGCTGGGTGCTCTGCACGCCCAGGGGAGGGAGGATGCAAATCCCAGGGGCGCAGCGGAGCGCGCAGGGCGGGCCCGATGCGCAGAGGAGCCGCCTCCACCCTCCGCCCAGCAGCGCGCAGAGCGGCTGGAGCGGCGTCGCGATGGGACACCTGTGGCTCTCGGGGGGCTGTGTCCTCTGGGGGCTGCTCCTGTGTGTCGCGGAGCCACGCACAGGTAACCAGTCGGGCTGGGGCTCCAGGGGACAAAGCAGCCAGGGGCGCGCAGGTAGAACTCTGTCTTAACACCCAGCCCCCCTTGCTGGGTGCCATGGTCAACGTGGGGCTGCTAGGGGACCAGGGACCCCAGAGGGAGCTTTGAGAGAGGGCGAGGGAGAGGAGAGAGCGGCAGAAGTGGAGTGAGAGAGAGAATTTTAAATTCATTTAATTCATAGCTGTTGTTGCTTGAATTATTGAAATTTCCCTTTTAAGTGACTCAGTTAAAAGAGGACTGTACTTGATGGGGACACGCAACCTGAGTTATCCGTCCCCTCTCTTTCCGTGTAGCCCTTTGTGCCCTCTAAACCAAGGGCAGCAGTGTCCCCAGTCGGACAGAACTGGGTGTCAGTCACTTCCAGGGGCAGCTGCCCTGTCTTTTCAAAGCAATGCCCAGGAGAGTGCTGGGAAGGGACTGATAAGAAATTGGAGTTGTCAGTGGAGATAAGGCGGAGGATGAACCTGAGATAGCCGAGGAGCCCACGGTCTGGAGATAGGATCCATCTTCGTCATAGGAGTTTGCTGCTCTTGGCTGAGGCTACTGTGAGTTATAAATGCACAGCAAGTGGAAGCAGGCTTCGCGCTCCCAGCAAGGACGGACCCCAAGTGCACGGGAGAAGGTTGGTGAGAGGAGAGGTGGTCTCCTTTTTGTGAGAGAGCTTCACTTATAATAACCACGTTAAACCCATCAGTCAAGAATGAATGCTACCCTCAACAGTCCCTTAATCTTTTCTCACGTGTCCATTTCAAACCTCTCAATAATTTATGGGACTTTTGAGTCTCCACCTAAATTTTTCCACCTGTTATATGAGTTGTCAGATTTGAATGATTTCCATTTCACTACACATTAAGGGAGAAGTAAACTTTTTAAAATCCATTTGTGGATCTTGGAATTGTTTTAAAACAAAGCTTAAATTTCTCCTGAGAAACTGACTCCTGATACATTAATTCCGGTGCTCACTCAGGCGGCTCCCTCAGACTGAATTACCAAAGGTTACCTTCATCTTTCAGACTGTTTGGTCCAATCTGATCAATATTTGCCTTCCAAGACACAAGAGAGGCATGCTCTCTAAGAAACCAAGTAGTCTGTGTGTCCCTAATGGATCTCCCGTGGCCCCATTGTCTTTCTGCCACTTTTTAAGCTAAGATTTTGGAAAGCTGGAGGGGGGAGGGCTGTTTGTTTTTTGGGTTTTTGTTTTGTTTTGTTTTGTTTTAAGAGGGCCATGAAGAAGGCACTTTATTGAGGTGAGGGCATTTTGGGATTCTTGTCCTATCCGCCCTACCCCTGACTTGGCTTCAGTCTCATCAGTACAGTCTCAGGGGTGGAAAGGACCAGGTTTAGGGCTGTTCTGGGCTACCACCCAGGAGAGGCTGGGCAGTGGGGCAGGAAGGCTGGGGCTCTGGTCTAGCGCTGAGCTTCTAAGCAACAAAGGAGACAGTGATGGAGTCAGGGGATGTGGTGGGCCAATCCCCCAGGTCTAGGAAGAGGGTGGTGTGGCTACAAACCAAAGCTGGAGTATTATTTACATTTTTATCCTCTGGAGCCTAATGCAGTTTATTGAGTAAAATAGTGAGACTGAAATTAAGAACTCACAACTACCAGGAAGATAGCCATGGTCCAGAAATTCTTTTTCCAATACTCTCACTCTATCACAGAAAACATTTTCTTTTAAAACAGAGTATTAACCTAGGCTTCTCTTCCAATCTAGCTGGTGCTGCATTTCTGATGGGCTTTTATAATTTCCCCTTGAAGACTTTATTTACCGCTGTTACACTGTTAGCTTGCTAAACATCTTTGTGGAGCTGCAGTTAGTAGAACACCACAAAATTTAGAAGATGTTTTAAAATATGGTAGGTAAGAATGGTGGCAATCATGCCTGGCTCCTGCTGTGAGATGCCTACTACAGAGCTTTGCACAGAGTATTAGCTAAATGCATGAGCAAGTCCTTCTTGTTGTTTGTCTGTGGGTAGGAATAGACACACAGCTGACCCTTCAGTAGGTTTTTATCAGAGGCAGTAAATCACACAGGGGGAGATTGATAATCTTTCTCCCTCAGAGCAGATGATGAATTTGAACCCTTTGCCTTTGGGGCAGTAGTGCAGCTCCTTAGCAGTAGGCCATCAGAGCTCCCTGACATAGTCCTATAAAGAAAAAAAAAAAAAAAGAAAAGACAAAACCCACAACAAAACGAACAAACAACTTGAGTTTAGTTTTAGTTCTATCATTTTCTAATACTATTTCCACAAAATTGCAATAGCTTGTATAACATTTGATGCTTGAAATGAAGGATGTAATAATTTTACTCTGCTATGCTTGAATATCTTTCAGGTGGCTCTAAACAAATCCCCAAAATCACAGAAATAATTCCTAAATATGGCAGCATCAGTGGAGCAACAAGACTGACCATCAAAGGAGAAGGTAAGGTTGGATTTTTTATGTTAAAGTACAAGTGTTTGGAAAACCATTTTCTTTTTACAGCATTACAGTTTGAACACATTTGTTAGTGCGCACACACACACGCGCGCTAACATGCTCACACTGGATTTGTTTCACTACTTGGCCAGAGTTGTAAAACTCTATCTCCTTTGATAGCTGATGAAATCCCCAAGTGTCCCTATCAACCTGATCATCTGAATTCTTATTATGATTACGTGCTTAAGGCCAAGCTCGGAATTTCAATGACTAGAAAGAAACATTTTTAACCTAACTTTACAGATATTTGATTTTCTATTTTTGACTCTAATAATGTTTCATTTCTTTTTATATCCAATAAAGTATTTTAGGAGTTTAGGAGGAGAGATGTTAGTAAGACAACATAAGGTTGTCGTGTTTCGTAGAGTTGGAATTGACCCGTAGCTGACCCTCCTGCAGGTTTTCAAAGGCAGTTAATTGTATGGGAGGTGAGTGCCCACCCTTGTCCTGCGGGGCAGCTGATGGCCTCAAACTGTGTGCCTTCGGGATTGCAGCACAGCTTCTTGCCACTAGAAGCAAATATAATGTTCATGGTAGGGAAAAGGAAATGAAAGCAAAATTTTAATTTCTTCCTCTGCCACCCAAGCCTTACCACATTTTTTTTTTCACTTTCTCCTTCCTTGGTTTTGATAGTAACAATGATAATAAAAAACAAACCCACTGTCTCTGAATGAATTCTGACTTGCAGCAACTCTGTGTAAACAATCTGTAAATGTATTTAACTGATCATTGTTTCCAGGATTAAAGAGAACGATTTAGTTTGAATCTCCCAACTATTCCCAGGTAGAAAGACTGGGTAATCTCCTCCCTTATGACTTACAGCCCCTGCAAACATGCTGGGAAGTCAGCTGTGAGTTAGG
This sequence comes from Elephantulus edwardii, assembly GCF_000299155.1. Classification (NCBI taxonomy): domain Eukaryota; kingdom Metazoa; phylum Chordata; class Mammalia; order Macroscelidea; family Macroscelididae; genus Elephantulus; species Elephantulus edwardii. The sequence goes on from NW_006399864.1 coordinate 3,523,112, forward strand.
TCTGACTCCTCAGCAGTGAGTCATAACGTTTTAGTCCATCTTTAAATGAGAAGCCTTGGTGGTGCAAAGGTAAGTGCTTGGTTGCTAACCCAAAAGCTGGCAGTTTGCACCCACTTAGTAGATCCAGAGGGAAAAGCAGAAGGGATCTACTTCTGTGAAGATGCCAGCAAAACAAAACAAAACAAACCTCAACCAACCAACCAAAAACTGCCTGATGGGCACTTCTACTCTGTCACTTGGTCACTGTGAGCTGAAACGGACTGGACGACATTTAACAAAAATAACAACAACATGCCTTGAAATTGTACTCAATTTATTCTCAGTTGCTGTTAGGTGGCATTGACTACGACTCATAGTGCCCCTCTCAACAACAGATCTAAAGTTTGTCCTATCCTGCGCCATCCTCCACTCTCTGGCATACTTAAGCCCATTGTTGCAGTCACTGTGTCAGTCTACCTGGTTGAGAGACTTCCTCTCTTACCTCATCCCTTCACCTTTCCAAGCATGATGTCCTTCTCTAGAGAATAGCTTCTCCTAGCAACATGCCTGACCTATGTGAAATGAAACCAAAAAACACTTTGGCTGTGCCTTCTCCAAGACATATCTACTTGTTCTTTTTGTAGTTCTTAGGATATTCAGTACTCTTCTCCAACATCGCATTTCAAAGGCATCACTTCTTTCCCTGTTATTCTTATTCATTGTCCACTCACAGCAGTATGGCTAGTAACTGAAAAGACCATAGCCTCAATCATGTGCACCTTGGTCCTCAAACGAATAATAATAATAATAATAATAATAACACTGCTCCTCAATAATTTGGAGAGGTCCTTATGTAGACTTTTCCAGTACAATACAAACCCTGATCTCCTTACTGATCGGAGTAAGTGTATTGATTGTGGATCCAAATACGATGAAGTCGTTGACAGTTTGAATCTTTTCTCTGACTATCATAAAGTTTCCTATTGGTCCAGTGGTGAAAATTTTTATTTCCTGAAGTTAAGATGCAATTGATATTGAATGCTGCAGCCTTTGTTCCTCAGCAGCAGACGCTTCAAGTCCTCTTTCCATTCAGCAAGCGAGGTTGTGTCATCTGTGTAATGAAAAGTTAATGATGAGCCTTCCTCCAGTCCAAAGTTCACAGTCTTTTTCATTTTTCCAATTTGTCAAATAATTTGCTCAGCATAAGGTTTGATAAGTATGGAGAAAGACTACCCTGACACATACTTTTCTTAATTTTAAACCATGTACTGTTCCCTTGCTCTGTTTGCCCAATAGCCTCTTCGTCTAGGTATAAGTTATGCATGAGCACGATCAAGTGGTCTGGGATTCCCATTCGTTTCAATGTTAGTCATAATTTGTTATGATCTGCACAAATGCCTTTGCATAGTCAAATAATTGATGATCTGTGGAACAGACCATTAATTACTCATGTTTTGAGTTGAAGTCCTCCTTTTGTTATTCCTCTAATGGTGTGGTTAACCCAAAGCTGCACCTCTCTGAAGTTTGAATCTACCAGTTGCTCCACAGAACGCAGATTATCTGCCATGAAATTTACAGCATGGAAAACCCAAGGGAAGCTCAGCTGTGAGGCAATTCCAACTGGATAACAATGAGTTCTTGAGGGTTTTGGGGCCCGTTTGTGTTTATGTCCTTTTGTTGTTGATGTTAAAAATCTGGAAATAATTTTATTTGCTAAAGATTATTTTCAGATGGTTTTATCTATAGGTCTGTTTGGTTATACATTGCTATTAATTTATATTAGCATGATATTGATTATTTAATAGATATTTAATATACTGAAAGGACAGATGTTGTTGTTGTTAAGTGCCGTTGAGTCGCAGGCAATTCATAGCGACCCTATGAAGAAGAGTCCTCTACGCTTGGGTGCTTTTCATCCTCTCTCCAGGTTCATAGGGTTTCCGGAGGCAAGCTATTATGGAAGTGGATGCCACTCCTCCTTCCAAGATTGTTTTAATCGGGAGCTCCACCCCACTCTCTGTCCGTATTGGGTAGCCAACCATTAACACATTTGGCACATCAGTGTCACAGTGTTCAGCCTCACAGCAATCACAAGTGACCATGGTATGGCAACTTGTACACCAGGGCTATACGACCTAGAGGAATGTCTGAGCAAAAACAATGAAAGACTGGCCCGAGGGCCGCGGATTAAAAGTCACCCACCTTTGGCTTAGTAGCATTGCTTTCTGGAAAGGACCGATAAAACAAACAAAAAGTCCCACCACCCAGCCACTTATTTTAAACCAAAGCCATGCTTGATTCATCATTAATTGCAAATAGGAAGAAAAATTCTATCCTGGAAGCATTGCAGAAGAGCATTCTTACTAATCTAGCTGTAACATTTGCCTTTTTTGTGGTCCTTTGAGACAATTAAACTTAGATGGAATACTCTTGATGATAATGAAGCACAAAGTGTTACGGTGAATTTATGCTCTTTACATGCTCCCCATTTCTTTTATGCTTTGTCCCAGGATAATTGGAACCACAGGTCCCTCTCTCCCTTTTAACCTCACTGTATGTGACGAAAAATGAGTTGTTTTTGTTGTTAGGTGCTGTCGAGTGGTGTATATAAACAGCAAATCTGAACCCTGTCTTATCCTGTGCCATCCTCACAATCTCTGACCCACTCAAGCCCATTGCTGCAGTTACTGTGTCAATCCACCTAGTTGGGAGTCTTCCTCTCTCTTGCCATCCCTCCACCTTTCCACGCATGTTGTCCCTCTCCAATGAATTGCCTCCCCTTGCATCTGCCTTTCTTTCAAAAAGGCTGAGGCTAAATAAATAAGCCTTGGTGACATAATGGTTAGCACTTGATACTAACCTCAAGGTTTATGTTCAGAATCCACCACCTTGCTCTGTGAGTGTAAGTTGGAATCCTTATAGGTATGTTTGGGGAGTTTAAATATTGCTTTTATATAGGTTTTTGTGTGTCCATGAAACATAATGAGTGCTTATAAACCAATCAAAGTAAATGTGCAAAACATACCATAGCAAGTTTATGTAAATGTGGTAAGCTTACCTTAAACTTAGGACATTTCCATTCCAACTAGTATGTGGTGAATTTTTAAGTATGTCAAATGTCTCATAAAATTTTTCACTACCTTTATAAATTCTATTTTTAAAAATCTGCAGGTGAACCTGCATATGAGAATGATAACATCAGCGAATTACACGAAGCAACATTACATGTAGTGCATATTACAAGCAATGTTGTTAGGTGTGGTCGAGTTGACTACAACTCATAGTGACCCAACGAACTGTAGCTCTGATTCTTTCCCTATCCTGAGCCAACTTCACCATCTCTGATAAACCTGTACCATTTCTGCAGTCAGTGTGTCAGTCCAGCTCCTGCAGGGTCTTTATGTCCTGAGTTGACCTTCCACCCAAAAACAAAATGCAGAATGCTTGAGTGCATTTCGTCCTAACTTGAATACATCCAAAGCTGAAGAATACTTGTATTTGCATAAAGCTTACTAGGAGAGACTATGTTTACATAATTCAATAATTCTGTCTTGAACAAACATACTTACAAAAGTTATGGGTTGCTTGGAAAATTAATTTATAAAGCACATGGGGGAAAAGATAAAAGAAATAAATAAAGCACTTGAGGACAGTTGACAAATAGAATTATAAACTTTAGATGATCATCTAAATATTGTTTCCGTATGACTTTGAAAGTATATTTTTTGTATGGACATTATAACACTATAAAATATAGGAATATTTATGAGAAAATGAGTTCTCTGAACTCCTGCCCATGAAAAAGATTTACTGTCACATTTGGGTGTATCTGAATGACTTTTATTATTTCCAGCCATGCTGTTTACCCTTAAAAACAAAAATTTGTTACATTACTTTTTGCAAAAGGCTGCCCTTCAAGACTCAAAGATATAAACTTGTAGAATTATTTTGTTCAAGTGAAAAGTGTTGAACAAATGGCAGGCTCACAGTAATGATTACATTTTGATAAGTAAGTTTTGAAATGTTTTGTTACCTTATTTTCATAGCTTGTATTTCTCAATCTTCTTCCTTAGAATTTATCATGTTTATTTTTATGTGAAAAAATATATCATTTACATGGAAGAAATAAGATTTTATTTATGGCTGTCCCTTCTAGCAATTCCTCTATTATAATGTGTGACATATATAGGAATTCAATACAATTTAATTCAACTGCAGTGTTGAATTATGCCATCATTTTAATGATATTAATGTCAACATTGTTATTTTATTGTTACGTACTGTGGCGTTGGAACTGACTCATACCTGACCATTAGTGGGGTTTCAGGGACTGTAATAGCTCAGGAGGAGATTGCCCATTTTTCTGTTTGAACTACCTGTCATTAGGTTGGCAGCACAATGCCTTACCCAACAGCCCAACTTACTAGAAAGTACAAGGACTTTGAGCCAATCAACTTGCTTTGAATTCCATTAATGTCGTGTTCTGTTGTGTAACTGTGGCAAGGAGCTGCTTCTCTGAGTCTCAGCTCCTCAGCTATAAAAAGGGAATATTCATTCCTACCAGCTGCAAGTACATAAGTAATGAAAGATGATGTATCTCTAATACTGATCACACATATGTTGTTATTGTTACGTATCATTGAGTAGCCTGTGACTCATAGCGAGCCCTTCAACAATAGACTTGAACCCCGCCCCACCCTGTGTCCTCGCCGTCAATGCTCAAGCCCATTGTTAACAGTCGCTGTGTGTGCTGTGCCCATTCACCTTACGGAGGGTTTACTCTAATTCTGTGACCTTCCACCTTTCCCAGCATGTTCTCCTTTTCCAAAAACTGGCCCCTCCTTACCATATAGCCAAAGATGAAATTTCATCCTCCTTGTTTAAAAGGTGGACCCAGTTTGCATGTCTTCCAAAGCAGACCTCCTTGCCATTTGGCCATCCATGGGATACTCAGAGCTCTTTCCCCCCCCAACATTACAATGCAAAGGTATTGATTTTGGTCCTCCTTAGTCACAGTCCAATTTTCAGATCATACATATAGTTGTTGTTGTTGTTGTGTACTGTTGAGTCAGAACTGACTCACAGCTCACCCTCCAGCAGGTTTTCAGAGGCAGTAAGTCATAGAAGAGAATTCCCATCTTTTTCCTACAGAGCAGTTGGTGGATTTGATCCATGTGTCTTTGGGTTGGCAGCACAACATTTTACCAGTAGGCCACCAGGGTTCCTTATATAGATAGTCTGAACAAAAAGGCCCAGAAAACAAAATAATGAAACTCAGAGCCATTGAATGTGCTTTAATTCATGGTGACATTAGATTTCTCAGGCTGTAGAACTTTGTGAGAGGAGACTTTCTCCCATGCACCTGCTAGTGGATTAGAACAGCCACTTTTCTGGTTATCAGCCTAACAGACTATGCACTATGCCCCCAGAGCCAGTATATAATCAATAAGTTAGATTGTTATTTGTGTATTTGTTTTCTTGCCTTTGCACTGTAGGTTTGGTTTCACTGGTTATGAGTTTTACATCACTCCGCACATTTCTTTCCCGCTGTTGGGCACATCACAATTTTTATAGGGTCTTTTGTAATCTCAATCTTGCTTTTCAATTGGAGAAACCTAAGGAGGTTGCATTGTTCATGGCAACTACAGATTCTTTCAAAAAGAACATTTTCCATGATAATAGCACGAGTGTTATGCTTGGATTCCATCTATCAGGAGACCCAGGTCTGCGTGCCTGGCAATTCCTGTCTCCAGATTTTCAGAAAAAGAAGAAAAAATTACGTCAATATGTCAGGAATTTCCATGTGAATTCTCGGCTTTCTGAGTTCCAGGGTACACCCAGCGTTTCCTCTAAACCTGGTGCTTTGGCGGATGGCCAGATGAATGAGTCTTCTTCACACCCGATGATCTCTTTAGAGCTATACTTTCCGTTAAAAACAGGTCTTACATATGATTCCTTTGTGTCTCTTTTTAGTCTACTTAGAATTAGTTTAACAATTAGAATTTCTATGCTTGCTGAGTTTCTTTTTAAAGGAAAATGTATACTGGAGATATAGACAAATCTTGTTGATTTGTTTCATATTTTCCATGTTTTTCCTCCTAGGATCTTTTCAAGCGTATGTTTTAGAAATTATGTAACACATATATTTTGTAGCTATATGTGGAAGTATCATCATCTGTTGTACATTTGCTTTGTAATAACTCCTAAAGGAAAGCATTATTATCCCCTTGTTTGGTAGAATTGTTACTGCTCTTAGTTATCTTAGAATACTAAAGAGCAGAGCCTTGTTGCTTCATCAGTGATGAGATATGTACCTAGTAAGAAAAGAAAAAATACATAACATTCTGAACAACCCCACAAGTAAGACTTTCCATCCTTTAGTTTGTTGCCAGCACTTCATCTGTTTGTTCCAAACTCAATGTGAACCCCAAAGATAAGCAGAAGTTGGCAAAAGCAAAGAGGGAGTTCACTTCACCGTTTTCTTGTGTCTTTTCAAAATTCGGCTGGAGCAGTGGCTCCCTTTGTAGGTTCAAAACTGAAAATTCAATGTCAGAAATGTCAGTATCTCTCGCATTTTGATGCTTGTAAGTCAATGCCAGGTCCTGTTTGAGGTTTAAACATAGAGGAGAGAGGGGGTGCTTGTTAAAACCACTTCATTACCATTTGTGAGTTGTGGAAGAAGTTGAATTTAAATCTTGCTCATTCTATAGTTTTAAAAAGTCATTTGCTACTGTACCTCATGTTCCTCAGGGGAAGAATGATGTACACGGCATTGAAACAGATGAGGGAGAGAACTGTTGGGGAGGGATATATGATTGGGTATTATTATCATGACGGGAGTCTAGAACAAAGGCTGCACCATGGAGTGGACTTGGGAGGAGGGATGGTATAGCAATGAAAGGATTTTTGTTTGACTTTTCAAAGTGAAGAATGAACTGGGCCGGGGGTTGGGCAGGGAGAAAAGTGCAACAATGAATGATTAGAAACCCCAAGTCTCTGTAAAGTTTCATTAAAATTAATAAAGAAAAAATAATTGCAAACCACCCCCCCCCAAAAAAAAAGATAGTAATACTTAGCTCAAACTTCCTGTGGTGGATGGATTCTGAATTCTTGTGGTCCTCCAGTGTGTTTCTGACGCTGCTAACTCTTAACAGAGACTGCCCCTCTTTCCCCCCCACAAAGAGCCAATGCTGTTTTCAAACTGCAGGTAACACAAGATGTTTGGGCTTAGCAGAACTCGCTAAGAACTACACCACCAGAGTTCCATAATATTTACCTAAATCTCGGGAATTTTATGGTTAATAGTAAGAACAGGTGTCTATTAAGCTCTTAACATATGAACCAGGCACCATGGTCAGCTAGCTCTATTCAGAAATCTCACTCTTCATAACTATCTAATTTATGGATAAATTACTGTGATCTTTTTTCTGATGAGATAACGGAGGCTGAATTTGTTTTGTTCAAGGTTATACAGTGAGCAACTGCTAGAAGATTCTATCCAGATGTCAGAATCCAAAATCTGAGTCTATTAAAATAACAGACTTAAAAAAAA
>NW_006399864.1:3530742-3550777 GCF_000299155.1 Elephantulus edwardii
ATTTATTTTATTATTTGTGTGTGTATACTGTCAAATCAGATCTGACTGGTACAGGAGGAGATTGTCCCTCCTTCTCCAGCAGAGCATCTGGTGGATTTTGAACTACAGAACTCTGGAATTGCAGTGCAGCTTCCTACCAGTAGGCCACCAGAGCTCCCTAATAGCAGACTTTTAAACAGACCCTTAAATAGCACTGCCTTCCAATATGCAACTTTACCGCAACTGAAGTATAAGCGTTAGCACCTGATGAACGGCTGGGACATGTAAAGTCCCACTTCTTATTCTACATGCTTCCATATTTATGTTTTTTAATGGACTATGCAGAATACACTGAAAATAGTCCATAATTTAGAAAAGCAATTAGATCACAGATTCCTAAAAATCTCGAGCCAAAATATTTCAACTATTAAAGTTTCATAATGGTGGTGATGGTTTTGTTGACATATACTTGAAAACTTCTGGTATTAAAGGGAAATACCTTTCCTTTTTTTCCCCCTAAAGGTAATATATATACATGAGTTTAAACAGCTGAATCTGTATCTCTGGGTTTATGATTATTTCTTATTTACTGATGTTATGCTTCTTTGGTTGTGAGACAATAGAATCTATAGGTGATTAAGTATTGGTACTTAAAATATGTAGTATCCTTTAGAGAAACAAATTTCATTATTTAGCAAATATTATTAGTCATCAGTTTGGCTACAATGGTATTTGTATGCTAAGCACCAACCCAAAAGTTGGAGGTTTGAACCTACCAGCTGCTCCACAGGAAAAGGTTAGGCAATCCCGAGTACAATTTACAGCCTCTGAGAACCCACTGGAGGATCAGTTATGAGTCGCTTCCAGCTTGATGGCAATGAGAGAGTATAAATATACTTAAAAAACATACTCTTTGTTTACGCCAAGTCTAGTCTTGAATTTTCATATATTAGAGTGAGATTAATTATCAGTTCTGTTTCATATCATTCGTTTCTCTCTTTCTATTAATTTGTAAATATCTGATGCAAACATATTATTATTACTTCCCCCTGAGCAAAAGAAAAGAAAAATCATCTACTTCTCCTTTGCTCTACACACAATCTACCACCCCATTTATCTGCATACCTTTACAATAAAATGTCTCAGAATGAGCTGTCAAGATTTGTTTTCCACACTTATTCTCTGAATTTTTTGAACATTTTATCTCCCACGCACCCTAACTCCTCTCCCCCTCCCCACCCTGTAATGCACTCCTTGCTCTGCTCTGATCCTTTCTTGAGTCCATGCCAAACACACTTTATTCCATCACTCACTGTGATGTGACACCATCTTTACTTCTGCCCCAGTTTATTCTCAGAGCAGCAGCTTAGGAATCTTGGGGAGTGTAAGTCATTTAATACCACTGCTCTGTTTCCAAGCCTCTCGTGGTTTTCCACTCATAATACAATCTAAACTGTTTCCTTTCTGGTCACATTTCATACTTCTGCTCACTTGCACATATCCAAGCACGTTTGCTGTTATTGGAATCTACAAATATGATGGCATCACAAGACCTTTGCACATCCTGTTCTCTTTGTCTAAAATGTGCTTCACTAATTTTGAAAGTCTTCCAATACCATTTATATCAAATGCCTCTTGTGTCTGTCATCTCTTTTGTCTATTGGCATCATCTCTAATTTCAGTCACAAAATCTGCAAAGAGTTTATTACTTAACCTATTTTCCACTGTTGGCATCTCTGGTAGAGCTATGATCTGTGAAAAATTGTGATGCATCTGAAAAGTGTTGTAGTCATAAGGACACATGTGAAATAGATTGACCACTTACTCCATTACTGCTGTTGTTGTTGTGTGCCAATGAGTCAGTGGCGACTCATAGTGACTCTGTTGTTGTTTCTGTGTGCCATTGAGTCTTTCTACAGTGCATAGCACCCTTTTGGACAGTGTCTCTTAACTTACCCTATTCTGAGTCAACCTCTTTTGGATTATCTTCTGCCTTTTCAATCAACATGTCCCTTTCCAGGACTATCCTCTCCTGCTGTTCTAGAGGGCAAAGTAAATCTGCCCTACAGACTTTCCTAGGCATTCACAGGAGCACTTGCCAGTTCTTTCCTCCTCGGGACAGCAGGCAGCCTCTGGGTTAGCAGTGGAGCACTTGATTGCTGTCTCACGAGGGCTCCTTCCTGCATTGCTAAGTCCTCATTACTTACTAAATGACTCGAGACTGAACGGCTTCTGATTTCTTTCTGACAGTAAAATGACACTAAAACCAATGCACTTTTCTTGCTTTTCCAGGTTTTGCTCAAGCAAACCAGTTTAATTATGGGGCTCAAAATGCTGAATTGGGAAACAGTGTTCAGTTAGTTTCTTCGTTTCATTCATTTCCTTGTGATGTGGAAAAAGATGCAAGTCATTCAACCCATATAACGTGTTACACTAGGTATGTTCTAAAATACCTTTTATGAGATCATTTCTACCTTATCAGCCTGATTGACACATATTAGCATTATCATAGTTTTAGTTTTTTATTATCAGTTATATTATTTCATGATATTTAGAGTATTTTTATACCTTTCTTAATTATAATGTTCTTTCCTCATACTAGCATGATGTAAATATATTCTCCATATTTTCACATTATTACAGCCCCTATTTTTTATCATCGTTGAGCTCTTTAAGAAGATAAATGGCTACTATTAAATTGTGATGATGTGCCTCAAAATAAAAAAATTATGCTCATCTGTCTAATTCAATTAATTTTGTTCAAAATCTTGACATGGTCATTAAGATTAAAGATGGTTATTTTATACTCTGACATGTCAAATTTTTTGCTATCAGCCAAAATTAATGTGTGTTATTAGCAACTTAGGAGAGAAAAAAAATAATTACAACTTTCAATAATGACCTTAGCAACAGGAATACATATTCCAGAAGTTTACAACAGCACTGGACGTGCTGGCTTGTTTTTTACCAATAAAAAATTTGCCTATGGGAAACTCAAATGAGTATTTTTAAAATCTACAGAGTGGAAAAAGACTGAATAAGCCTAGATGAATTTTACTCTTTTAAGTGCTTGTTATTGTTTGTGTTGTTAGAAGTATCCTTTTTAATAAGTAGCTATGCGTATAGTCACAATAAGAATCACCTAGGGTTCAAGATGGTAGAGTTGTAATACAGATGACAGGGTGGTTGGTAATTTTTATTTTTTTCTAGATATTAGGTAGAGATCTATATTAGAATAGAATTCACTTACATCAATTATAATTTTAAACAGTCCCTCCCCCCAAATGACACATAATCCAGCACACTTTTCATTAATGTTATCGTGTGCCATCAAGTTGATTTCAACTCATAGTTACCCTGCAAGGCAGAGTAGAACTGACTAACAGGGTTTCTGAATCTTTGTGGAAGCTTATTCACATGTCTTGTCTCCTTCAGAGTGGCTGTTGAGTTTGAACAACCAACATTCTGCTGGAGGGTGTAACACTTAAGAATCCCATCACCAGGGTTTTTCCATTACTAATGTACATTAAATAAAATAGATATTGCATTTCTAATATGTTCTTCATTAACCTTCCAGAGCAATGCCAGAAGCTTCCTACACTGTAAGAGTCAGTGTGGATGGGATTCCTATTACAGAAAATAATACCTGCAAAGGGAACATCGAGAGCTGGGCATGTAGCTTCAATGTATGTGAGCATCTCCTCTATAATTCACCTGTCATTGGTCTTGTGTTTTATATCTTACAGAACTGGAATTTAATTTTTTTTAGTTTTGTCACATTTTTTCTTTCCCACACTATTATTATAATATAGCTAAATACATTATCAGAGACCTAAAAAAAGTATACTTATTTGTTATTATTGTCCATCGTAATGGAATCTCTCTCTACTTATATTAATTTTATTAATGAATTAAACTTTTATGTTGTTATGTGCCATCGAGTTGCTTGCAACTCACAGTGACCCTATGTACAAAAGTCCTAAACCCTGCTCTATCCTGTGCCAATCTTATTATCTTTGACACACCCACCTCCATTACCCCAGTCAAGGAATCAATCCATCTCAAGGGTCTTTCTCTCTTGTGTTGTCCCTCCACCCTCTCAAGCATGATGTCCTTCTCCAAGGACTGGTCCCACTTTGCAACATGTCCAAAGGATGTCAGATGAAGCCTCAGAATCCTTGCCTCCAAGGATCAGCCTGGTTTTACCCTCTCCAGGACAAACCTGTTTGTTCTCCTAGCAGTCCATGGGATAGTAAATAATCTTCTTCTGCACCACAGCTCAAAGGCATCAATTCTATCATCCCTAGTCATTGTCTCTGATGCAGAGCAAGTAATTAAGACTATGGTTATGCAGATGACACAACCCTATGGGCTGAAACAGAGGAGGATCTGAAGCACTTGTTGCAGAAAGTCAAGGACTGCAGCCTTAAATAGGAATTGAAGCTCAACATCAAGAAAACAAAGATTCTCACCACTGGGCCAATTGAAGCATCGTGATGGATGGTGAAGAGATTGAGATTGTTAACAGCTTTAATTTGCTTGTCTCCACAATCAAAACTCTTGGTACCAGCAGTCAGGAAATTAAAAGACAAATTGCCATGGGAAAGTCTGCTGTCAGAGACCTTGTCAAAGTACTGAAGAGCAATGATGTCAGTCTGTAGACTAAGTTGCACCCGATCCAGGCCATAGTCTTTTCAATACTTGCTATGCATCAAAAAGCTGGAAAGTTTTTATACTTCCAAATCATTTTTCTATCCACTCTAGTGGGGTTTTTTTCTTTTTCCTTGTACTTAGTTTGATTATATTTTTGCCTGTACACTACTGCATATTAAGTAAGGGGGGAAATCCTTTCCTTCCCTTTCTATAAAATTTTTGAATGATCTCCCATGCTGTTTTTAAGACATCAGCTGTCAAGCAAAAAGTTGGCAGCTCTATTCATCATCCTTCTCTATCTCCATGAAAGAAAACAAAGTGGAAGGTTGACAACCTTGGAAATTCTTTGAGAAAGTTCTACTCTGTCCTACAGAGTTCAGATCACCTTGATAGCAATAATTTTTTTAATGAATAGTGTATTTCTAATGTGATGAGATTAAATGTATACTCAAAGGTTAGTTGTCCAAAATTTATATATTTATCATACTCTGTTTTGTTCTAAGTACCATCCATGTTTCTGAGTTTTCAGTTAAATTGCTAAATGCTGAGAATACTATAACATTCCAATTTAAGATGAAATGCTGATCAAACCTTTCTCCAGAAGAAGCTTCTGTGAGTCCCAGGTAGATTATAAATATTGCTCTGACTCCCATCAGTCTCAGGCAACCACCTCTTTAGTTGCAGGCCTGTGTTCCCTACTGAATAACAAGAGAGGTGAAGCTTAAATTCTATATATTTCAAGCAGATTTCCTTGTATTTCTCCTTAAATTTACTTTCCTCTCATATTTATCACAGCTTCAGCTGGTACCCTGTAACAATCCTGAAATTCTGCTTTCCTGACACATTTGGTCCCATAGTCAATCAGAAACTCAGCTATGGTGATATTGTCATTGTTAGGTGTCATAAGGCTGACCACCACTCCTAGCAGTCTGATTGTGACCTAACTACTGAAAATATAGCTGTGACTTACATATCATTTAATATATATTGTTAAAATGTTTTTGTAAAACATGCTATTTAAAGGAAAACTCTGTGGTTACAGAGATTGATTTGTACACATCTTGGTGGTTTTTATAATTTTCTACTGTTTTGCCAATAATAGCAAGTTGCATTCTTTTCACATAATGTAGCTACTCCCCCCCCCAATTTGTTGTGCACTATTGAATCAGATCTGACTGGCATGGGGGAGATTGTCCCTCCTTCTCGAGCACAGCATCTGGTGGATTCAAACTGTGCACCTCCGGGATTGCAGTGCAGCTTCTTTCCACTAGCCCACCAGAGCTCCCTCCACATAATATTGTTTTGATCTGGTTTCTGTTACTATATTTTCTCTGACTGTCCTTCATCTTCATCTACCTTCTTCAATTTTCTGAACCCCTATATTTATATTGGGACCACCAATCTTAGATTCTCTCCCTATTTCAAGGTTACCTGATTGGCAGCCATAATCCTACCTTCAGAATTAATGTCTCTTTTTTTTTTTTTTAACTTGTCTTTTCCGTACAGCTTAACGGGGTCCAAAGCTCTAAGCATTAGGGCCCCACATCTATGGGATTGGAGCTCTGGTAGCTTAGTAGTAAGGAATTGTGCTATCAATGCCAAGGTACATGGTTCAAATTCACAAACTGCTCATGGGATAGGCAATTTCCTCCCATGTGACTTATTGCTTCTGAAACCCCCCCCTAGAGGGTCAGCTATAGGCCATTCCTAACTCTATGATACACAGCAACATCAATACCCACTCTTTCTACTACAGGTATTGGAACACGCTGGTTGTTATTGTTGTTCAGCATCTTCAGGGAGCCTGTGCCTCAGAGCAACCATAGGAACAAGAGTTCTAACTAAACCTTCCCAACCCTATCCTCCCCATATCGGACATGCTCGAGTCTAGTGTTTCAGTCACTGTGTCAGTTCATCTCAATGGGGTCTGCCTCTCTTTCTCACTCACCATTTTTCCCAGCCTGATGTGATTTTTTCATGGACCGGCTCCTCCTTCCAGCATACCCAGAGTTTGTGAGATGAGGTTTCGCCATCTTTACCTTTAAAGAGCGCCTTAGTTTCACTTTCTCCAAGATAGACTGGTTTGTTCTTTTTGAACAAGTCCATGGAGATTCGATGCTCTTCTCTAAAACCACAGTTCAAAGTTATTGATTCTTCTTTTGTCATACTTTGTCATGGTCCAACTTTCAGATGCATAGACTGTGAGTGAAAGGACCATGGCTTGGATCAGGCCCACCTTAGTATTTGAACTGGCATTTTTTTTCTCTTTAATGAACACTTTGTCTTAGTCTTTAAATTGACTGACATCATTTCTCTTTAGGACTTTAAAGATTTTCCCAATGCAACATGTCTTTTGATTTCCTGCTATTATCTTGAGTGTTTATTGTGGATCCAAGTGAAATGAAATCATTTATATAGGTAAATTCCCGAAACTCTTACAGCTCATGTTTGGGATTAAGAGTTATGCTTGAAGTGCTTAATAAAAATCTAGTTTTTAAGGCTTATGTACTAAGGTTTTTCTATTTTTTTAAACTTCTGAACAGTTGTTTCTTCATAAGTTTTGCCTGCAATATGCTTTCTGTAATATCATTCTACCAAGTTCCTAAATTCTTACGTGAGTGACGTATTACTATAATTTGGCTTACACAAATACTTGTTATCAGCAGTTAGGAGACAAGATGTATAGCACTGGTACATTTGGTACCAGCAGTCAGGAGATTTGAAGACATATAGCATTGAGAGAGTCTGCTGTCAAAAATCTCTTCAAAGTCCAGAAGAGTAATGATGGCAATTTAAAGACTAAAATGCACCTGACTCAAGCCACAATCTTTCTAATCACCTGCCATGCATCTGAGAGCTAGAAATGAATAAGGATGAAAGGAGAAGATCCAATGTATTTAAGTTGTGGTGCTGGAGGAGAATGCTGAATATCCCACAGACTCCAAAGAACAGACTTCTGGAGAAATTGTATCCGGAGTATTCCTTGGAAGCAAAGATGGATGAGGAAGCTTCATTTCACATATCTGGGCATAATGTTAGGAGAGACTATTTCTTGGACAATATGGCTGGAAGGGTGAAGGGTCAGCAAAGGAGAATAAAACCCTCAATTAGGGGAACCGATAGTATCTGTGGCAATGGCTGCAAAGGTGTTGAAGACAGTAAGGATGGCACAGGACGAGTCAGAGTTCACATCTGTTGTTCATAAGATTGGTATGAGTCGTACTCCACTCTATAGCATTTAACAACAATAGCAAAACAATGATTGCATTTTAAGGGTGACACTCAAATGAAATAAAAATTCATTTTAAGGGGTTAAGAAGAGGATCTTGATTAGTCAGAATACTTTGTTTTATTTTATTTTATACTGATTTACAAACAAAAGTTCATAAAGTTCATATATATTGTTTTTCACACAGGACTTCCACTTTATTTTACTAATCTCTCCCTCCACCCATCAAATTGTACAACCCTGTGTTTAAGGCCCACTCACCCCTTGGATCCTTGTACATGCTCTACAATAATAGTCCGACATAGTATTTGTCTTTATGAGACTGGGTTAGTTCACTTAGCACAATGCTCAGAATAATATTTTTATGCTTTACTCATTACATTCTACAACACTACGGATATTTTTGAAGTGAAACTTAAAAGAAGTGATTGTTTCTAAAACCAAGAGCAAAATATATAGTATAGATAGCTAACTGACATTTCTATCTTGTAGGTGAAAAGTTTCAGAACACCAACAATAAGAAGCATTACACCATTATCTGGAACACCAGGTTTGTTATATTATAGCTGAATCTATAGATTTCAGATTAAACTTCTCAAGATATAAATCATGATACTTGATATATTAGAAATGGAATTTTTTTTTGATTGTAAGTTTAATGCCCAATCATAACAGAAAAGTTAAAAAATAGAAAAGTTAATAGTTCCATCACATACGTATGTCAATAATTAGATGATAAAAACTTTATAGTCACAGATTAGGATTATTTTCTGGTTTCAATTTGTGAAAGGAGCCCTGGTGATCTAGTGGTAAGTAGATGCCCTGCAGTCCTAAAGAACACATTTCAAATCCACTATCTGCTCCCTGGTCGAAGGATAGACAGTCTTCTCCCATGTGACTTACAGCCTCTGAAAACCCACTATAGGTGGTTCTGACGTAATGGCAGACAACAACAAGAATAACAACAATCTGGGAGCACAAGTGGTACATGAAAATATCTATTTTTTATAGAATTGTAAGTACTGAGAAGGACTTCTTTTTTCATTTAAAATTATATGGTGAACATTTTTCTTTTTTAAAAGTATTATTAAAATTTTATATTCCAAGTTCCTAATATTTAAAATAAAAATTGTTGCTACATGAAAGCCTACTGTGATATATGTAACTTTTCCTCTAATGGGCATTTGATGGACTTCCTAATGATCATGATAATAACTATTATCATACTAGTTTATAAACTCAGTAGAATCATTTAAGAGTGACAGTTTCTGAAAACTTGACAGCTTGAGTATTAATTGTTTTCCTATTATTTACATTAA
This sequence comes from Elephantulus edwardii, assembly GCF_000299155.1. Classification (NCBI taxonomy): domain Eukaryota; kingdom Metazoa; phylum Chordata; class Mammalia; order Macroscelidea; family Macroscelididae; genus Elephantulus; species Elephantulus edwardii. The sequence continues at coordinate 3,539,923 of NW_006399864.1, forward strand.
GACTATGGTGGGTAAATTTCATTTAAAGATTTCTCTTTTTAATGTATGTTACTGAATATATTTCTTTATTAACAATTTGTACTGCTTTTTAAAATAATTTAGAGTCATCTTCTTTGTTTAACTTTAGACTTGTCATATTTTTTCATATTAGATTATAAGAATTCTTTATATGTTAGTGAAATGAATCTGTTCTCTGTCATTTGTGGCAAATATTGTGCATATTTATTGTTTATATTAAAAAATCAATTCATTATTTTTCTATCATTTTTAACTTCTATTTTTAAAAAATTCTAATTAATCTTCACTAAGTCTTTCTCCATTTTCATGCTATAGAGCATTCTCATGGTAAAAAATGCCCTCCTAAACAAAGATTATATTGATATTCATCTATTTTTCTAACTTTTTTATACTTTTCAGTATTTACTTTTTTTCCCTTTAGAGTTTAGTTTTACTTTTTGGATAAGCTATGGATTGTATCTGTTTTCTAAAATAAATCTCTCACTGGTCCAAGCAATTGGATATTAGTCAAATGAAAAGATTGAAGTTTATTTAAATGGCTGAATGTTATTCATCTAAAGTTTCATGAACCAACCCTTTAGTCTGTAATTGTTTGTAGATGTGACTCATGTTTTATGATATTTGCTAGCACTTTCAGAGCATTGCTAAGCATTCACTCTGAAGAGTTTCTGGACGCTGGATTTTTAGAGGGAGAGACCACTACGAGTGCCTGGGTATTAAATTCATGAGCAGATACTCTCTTATAGAATTTCTTTTCTTCTCCTTAGGTACATTAATTACAATTCAAGGGAGAATCTTCACTGATGTCTATGGAAGTAACACTGCACTGAGCTCAAATGGGAAAAATGTTAGAATTTTGAGGTAATCTTTTTTATGCTGAAATACATCCTTGTGGAGCTCTGGTGATAAGAAGCTGTGCTACAATACTGAAGGCATGCAGTTCAAATCCACCAGCTGCTCTGTGGGAAAAGGATGGGCAATCTCCTCCCCTTTGATTAACTGCTTCTGAAAAAACCACTGGAAGGTCAACAGCAGGTCTGTCCCAACTCAATGATAAACAACAACAACTGAAAAATAGGATATGATATTCCATAGGGAATGGATCCAGTGCTATTAAAAGCAACTAAAATGTGACAGACTAATTACTGTTTATTAACCATGTTACAGATGGGTATTTGGGTGAGTGAGTGGCATGAAAGCAATTGTCAATACATCTCTTCTTTTCTGGTCTAATAGAATCCCTACATGTTCTATGATGGATTTTAATGCAAAGCCCATGAAAGCAAGTCCAACTGCAATTAATATTGTCTGGTTTATGTTCTAATTCTTAAATGTTGTTCTCTAAGTTTCCCTTTCTATAATTATAACAGGAAATAGAATACTTAAGCTTTAAAAAAGAAATTATTTTACTCTTCATTGTGGTTGGACCTTAATTGTGTAATAGAAGGGAATGAATAGGAATTATTTCATAAAAATCATAAGCTCTTAAAGTGAAAGGAGGCATCAGAGGTTAGAGGTAGCCTTTGTATTTTGAAAATCATGAGATATTAATATGTATATATATTTTAAAGAATTTATCACATATCTGAAAATATGAGATGTTCTCCTAAAACTCAGACTCATTACCAATGAATCAGAGCTGACCCTCCAGTAGGTTTTTTTTTGGGGGGGGTGGGGGGAGAAGGCTATAAATCACACTGGAGAAAATTGTCCATTTTTTTCCCAAAGGGCGGCTGATAGATTTGAACCACTGCTTTTGAGTTAGCATTTCTCTATGGACGATGCCACCAGGGCTCCCAGAGACATTCTTAGAGCTGCCGTCATCCAATTTCTATAGTGTTAATGACACCCTGAAGCTTCCCAAATCCTTGCCTGAGATGGAATGTCATTTTCAGGCGGTAACAGATAACAATGGATGTTGAGCTGGATGGAGAGGCAGCAGACCTCAGTGTTGGACCTGCTTCTGCTTCTCACAGCCTTGTGATTTCAGGAAAATCTCCAACTCAAACCAGTTACACATTATAGCAAATGTACATAATGTCTGTGACCGAGTTTACTTCTAATCATATCCCATTGCCTTTCACTCCATTGAGTCAGGCTAAGCATATAGACAGAGGAGAAGGGCCCGGTAGGATTTCTGAGAATGTAAATCTTAATGGAACAGGTGTAGCCATGCTACATTTTTATTCCATCTGCCCTTCAGGTGGATGAGTGTCTTTCTCTCTTCTTCTGTTTTTTTACTTATTTGTCCTTTCTCACAATACTTAATAAAGAATGCTGGTCATACAAAAGTCAGCAGTTTGAATCCACCAGCCACTCCATAGGAGCAAGATAAGCAGTTTCCTCCTGAAAAGATTCACAACTTGAAAAACCAGTGGAGAACCAGAATGAGTTGGAATCACCTTGATGACCTAGATGGATAGTTGTTGTTGTTAAGTGCCGTTGAGTCAAAGGCAACTTTTAGTGACCCTATGAAGGAGAGTCCTCGACGCTTGGGTGCCTTTCATACTCTTTATCTAGGTTCATAGGGTTTCCAGAGGCAAGCTATTATGAAAGTGGATGCCACTCCTCCTTCCACGCTTGTTTTAATCGGGGAGTTCCACCCCACTCTCTGTGCGCACTGGGTAGTCAACCATTAACACATTTGACACATCAGTGTCACAGTGTTCGGCCTCAAAGCAGTGTGTGAGATGGAGAGTACTTATCACAAATTAAAGACACCATACTATTGATTATATATTTACTATATATAATCATGTTTATCTTCCTCCCCCAACTGGAACATTGGTCCCAAAGGGACAGACATTCTTGTTTTGTTCACTGATCTGTCCTGGTGCACTGAGCAAGTATTCAATTGATCTTTATTGACTGAATGATGGATAATACTAAGTGATGGAGAAAGGGGGGGAAAATAATAATAATGTCACCAACGAGCTTGCCTAGTAATTGGTTTGGAACAACTTAATGAATATAACTTGATCTTTCTAATAAAATGTTTATACAGAGTTTATGTTGGAGGAATGCCCTGTGAACTTCTCATACCACAATCTGATTCTATGTAAGTAATCAAAATAATTTTTATAGAAAAATAAATGGCAGCTATAAGTGTGCTTATTTTAACAGCAATCTCTAACAATATTGCATAGCTAAATTTAAAATTTGTAAATTATAGTACAACATATAGTAAATTAGTAGCCCTTTATGTAGTTAGGTGTTATTTGCTACCCTTCTTTTCCAATATAGTAGGATATGCACTATTATTTTGATTATTTAAAAAAATTAACTAGTATTGCTATAAAAATTGTTTTATTGATAATACCTTAAATACTTTTAAAGTTGTATCCATGAGAATAGCCAAAATAGTTTAAAAATATTTGTGAAACAACTCTGTATTCAAAGAGCTTCAGCCAAGGATGGAAAGTAGTTTCCTTTAATAGAATTTTTGTTTTAACAACAATTACTGCCCTGAAATATACTTGAGGAGGTGGGGGGAATTGAGATGTTCTCAAGAAGGAAAAATAATTTGAATCTTTAATGTCAAATAAAGTTCAATGTTAACATGTGTATTTTATTAGGTATGGTCTAAAACTGGAGCATCCACACGGAGATTTGGGTTCTTTGATTTGTAAAACAACTGGGACATACATTGGTAAGTATTGATTTGATCATCAATGGTAATAGAGGCTTGACTTTCCCCTCTTTCTTTTCTCCATCCATCTCATTTCTGTTTTTCTTTTTAAATTTTTATCTGTTTATTGGTTTCTTTAAAGTCATGTGAAAACATGTATGAGATGTTCCTAAGGTTTATATTTAAGGTGCTATTATTAAAGTGTTTGGTTTTTCTTTTTCACCTTTCAGAGGTTTCAGAACTAATTTAACTGTTTGATCTATGAACTTTACTTCGTTTTTACCACCTTGCTCTTTATATTCCATGCACACAGATGTTTTACTTCTTAAACCAACTTCACTTCCTATTGCATCATGTCCTTTGCCAGAATCCCATCCTGACAATTTCTGGTAAAATATTATGTCCCCAAACTCCCTCAACTTTGATAACTTTATCATGATTTTTTTCCATGTCATGTAAAAGAATGAATTTGTACCATTGCTTTTGACTGACTGTGTCCTTAAGCAGACGGTATTTTTAGTGTTTATCGGGATGCTCAGCTTGCACTTTGCCACATTAATTAGGGTGCTTCTTTCACTCTGACCCAATTAATCACTACTTAATGAATAAATGACATTTAAAGACATGATGGTCATGATATTTGTTTCATTAGTGCTTTTAATTTCTTATTTTATATTGTCATGTTTTTCTACTTGCAACTTTGAGACTGGTTGTATGTATTTTTTAATTCTGCATTTTCCAATTGTATCATTTAATGCATATTTTAATATTGTAGGTACTTCTTTAAGCAAGTCCAGTTTTCATCTCTTTGAAGATTAGTGGTTGTATATTTACAGTTTTTAATTTATGTTTTTAAATGTTAAGCTTTTACATCAGCCTCATAATATATAGTTATTGTCTCTTGTGATTACAAATTTAATTGTCTTATTTTAATTAATTCTAGGTCATCACAACATCAGCTTCATCCTAGACAGTGACTATGGAAGGTAAGCCATTTTGTAAAAAGTACCTTTCATAATTGATTCAACTAATAGGCTAGCAGAAAAATATGTATGTTGTGTTATATACTCAGAGATTAAAAACTTAATCACTTTCATGCCACAAATTAACTCTTAATGTGTCTCTGTGTCCTATTATGCATAGCTTGAACCACAAACATGACCTTTCCATCACTGGAAAACATGATATTAGTTACAACAATTTTTTTAAAAAAATCAACACAATAACAACTTTGTAATGTTGAAAAGTGTTATTTTATGTAACATAGTTCTTCTGATCAATCATAAATCTTCTTATAATTAAACTCAGTTTCAATTTTAAACTAAATTAAATAAAGGGTAAATTACACCCCATGGTTACTTGATAATGAGTTTTAAATCAAGGCATATAAAGTTGTGAAATATCATTCTACCAATTAATTGTTAATCTTAACATTTATGTTAATAACTTTTATTTATTATCTTTAATAAAGCTAAAACTTGTTTCCTTTTGCCACGTACCTTCATTTTTGGTATAAAGGAATGCACTGAAATATGAGAATTTCAGTATGTTTTACAAGTATCATAAATTATGAGTACAATAGTTATAATTTACTAGTAGGTGGTGGTTGGTGTATACCGTCACCTCAGAATCAACCAATACCTGACCTCCAATGGATTTTCAGAGCATGGATTCAGACCATGTGCTTTGGGCTGGGTTGCACAGCTTCTCACCACTTGGCCACCAGAGCTATATTTTTGTTGTTGTTCAGTATTGTTGAGTTGGAACCCCCCCATAGCTGACCCTTGAGTGGGTTTTCAAAGGCAGTTAATTACATGGGAGGAGATTGCACATCCTTCTTTCATGGAACAATTGGCAGATTCAAACTGCATGCATTCGGCATCGCAGAACACATTCTTAAAGCTAGGCCACCAGAGTTATCTTAGGAACATGAAATAATGTGCCCAAGCTCTTACCGTTGGAGGAGACATTGCTGATATGTAAACCTAGATAGCCTTTGCAAAAAGGAGCAGATGCAACATGAGGATGGCCGAGTCTGACTTCTGCCCACTTCAAAAAGAGGAGCTTTCCCCATCTATAATATCCATAACAGCAAATGATAGCTGCTAGGTCTGACATATACACACCCCCTTGCTCCTGCAGCTATGTCTCCCAATCATATGGGTTTGATAATCATTATTGACTCACAGACTTAACTTACAGTTATGGTACCAAGAGTGGGGTTTATTAGGAAAATAAGTTGAAGAATATGGGAGGCAAAGAATATTACCCAGTGCAAGTCCAGGTTTATTCCAGCAGTCTCCAGCAAGATTAATAGCAAAATACAATTCCTCAATTGGTAGAAGTCCTGTTTCAGTGAAGTAGCACAAATCCAAATCACTGAACAAAGCTTGCCTCTGAGCAGATATGTCAGTTTCTCCTTCAATCATCCAGTTATCATAGCATAGCTTTTAACATGGCCTCTATCTCAGGGCTCCTCTCGTTACACTCTGCCACAGTTTCTCCACAGCAATGCCACAGTCTCTCCACAACCATCACCACGATCTCAGTCTCCTCAGAGTCTTGCTCCAGTCTCCCTCAAGTCTTGCTGCTCAATATGAGAACTAACTCACACTCACTCTCTCTCTCTCTCTCTCTCGTTTCACAGCTGTTCATGATTTGCAAGACCATGTGCCTGCAGCTAATGTAGCTGGAGACCAGCAGGGGTCAATGAAATTACTAGAAAAGTCAGCTCATTCTAGATCCTGGCCCTAGAATTTTATGTAGTCTAGCTCTGAGCATTGCATTCCAGTGCTTTTCCATGAATGGTGGATTACTTCAACCACCATGCCTCATCACTATGTGACATCCTAATGGAGTGTTCTTCACCAAAGTGGAGTCCCACACTCCTGGGAATGTTTGCTAGTGAATGAGGGCACTGCTGGCTGTCAGCAGCACTGGGTGTGCTAATGGCCCTTGGTTGCAGGGATATGCATGTGCCAGACCTAAATGAATTTCCTTGCCGAAAATGTTATCATAGTTTTCACTAAAAAATTCTGGGTCATTTGACAGAAAAGAGGAAAAATGAGGACTTTAATTTGGGTCAAATAGTAATATATATTTTTTTTTGAACCATTAAGCCACACAAGAAGAGACTGACCATCTTTCTTCCATGGAGTAACTATTGGATTTGAACCATGTACATTTGGGTTGTCAGTGCAACTCCTTACCATTAAGCCACCAGAACTCCCTATAGCTGTGATAAATTAGAATGTTGGTTCACATTTTGTGTACTCACTAAATAGCTATTCAGAGATTAGAAGTTTGGAAAGAATAGCAATACAATTAAGTGTAGTCCCTATTTTCATGAGATAGATACATCTAATTGGTTATCATTGTGTTTACATAATAATTTTTCAAAAAGTAAAGACATTTGTTTAACTGACATATGTTCACCAAATTTTACTTTATATGTCACATAATTTTATTTATTCACTTTAACTTTTTATTGGGTGAATGTTTGCAGAGTAAATTGGTTTTCCAATCAACAATTTATATGTGTTTTCTTTTCAGTCCCTTCTGTGTAAGAGCATTCTTCCTCTTTCCTCCCTGGGTTCCCCATTTCCAATTGTATGTCCCTGCCCTTCCTGCCTTCTGAGCTTTGTTTTTGAACAAAATACTACCCTTTTGGTCTCATATGTCTGATACACAGAAGAGTCTGTTTCTCTCTGGTGTTATTCACTTCATGAGTCTAGCCATTGTTTGGGTGAAAATTGATCCCTGCAGGTAGATTCAGTTCTAGGCTTGAAGTGCGTTTTAGAGTCACAGTTTTGGGAGTTTCACCAGTCTCTGTTAGACCACTAAACCTTGTCTTCTCTAACAATGCTGTATGGAGGCATCTTTTCATTCGAGAGTGCCCTAAGCAATCGGGAACTCTGGTGGCCTAGTGGGTAGTGAGTTGTACTGCCAACCCAAAAGCAGGCAGTTAGAATGCAACAGCTGCTATTTGGCAGAGAAAGATGGGTAATCTCCCATGCAATTTATATCACTTGAGGACCCACTGAGGGTCAGCTTCAAGTCGATTCTGACTCGTCATAATATCTCTGAGAACATAAGCAACAGGTTTCTACCTGACTTGGGACATTTTCTCTTAAATATAAACTGAGTCAAAAGCATGAAGAGTATAATACAGTGACAAATGGATGATGTGTAAATACTCTTTGATTCACTTTCATGATTAATGTGGACTTTAGTCCATGAATTAAACAGTTGTCTTCTGGAGACACATGACTCTCTTCTATGTAATGCGATAAGCTAGAGCAATAGTATTTGATTGAAAATAGTTCAAAACTATTTTAGAAACAACAATTATTGACTTTTAAACTATTTTCTAAACAAAATACAGCCTTTCTATGCTTTTAATATCATTCCTCTGGAATGAATTTAGTTCTGAGTCTGTACAAAAGGTATTAATAGCCAAATTAATTATAGCTATGTCAGAAAAAGAATTATAAAAAAATGCAAGTTGATAAAGCTTGAATATGTGCACCTGTCAGTATGTTATTTTAAAATTATCAGAAACTTTCATTGTTATACAATCCCCCCAGTCCACTTTACTATACAGCTCTTATTCTGGACTTTTAACATGCAAATAATACCTAATCATATATCCTTTTTAAACAGTTCTCCCTCTCATCTATTTCAATGCAGTGCACATTATTTATCCCCTCTTTTCTTAGTTTTCCCCCAAACCTGATGGCACTATACAGTATTTGTCCTTTTGTGGTTGAGATATTTCACTCAACATAAAGTCCTCCATGGTCACCCATTTTGTATAGTAGTTCATGAGTTCCTTGTTTTCAATGCAGCGTAGTTAGTATTCCGTTGTGTGAATATACCAGAGCTTCTCTACCCATTCGTTTGTCAATGGGCACTTGGATTGTTTCCACCTCTTTGCTATTGTGAACAAAGCAGCAATAAATATAGGTGTTCATATATCTGCTTGGGTGGAAGTTCTGCTTTCTGTAGGGTATATTCACCGTAGTGGAATTGCTGGGTCAAATGCTATTTTTTTTTCTTTTCAAAGAGAAAAGCAAACTGGGGGAGAAGGGTGGGCAGGGAGGAAAAAGTACAACAATGAATGAATGGAAATCCAAGTTCTCTATCATTGTTCATTAAAATATCAATTAAAAATTAATACAAAATAGAATTAACAGAAACTTTCACTATAAAAATACAAATTTGCAAATAATAGGCAGAAATGCCTCAGAAAATTATTGAGTCCATGACTTTGACTCATATTTTCCTTTTCTTAAGAAAGCATGGGCTATCTTTTTCATTAATCTCTCAGAATTTTATTTATATGTGAAACATTTTTAGTATTTTAAGATAATGTCTAGAAATAATGTTGCTTACTAGTTTGAAACTATAGTTTTAAGGTTCTGTGACATTATTAAAATGTTAGATCACCTTATAAATGACAAAATTTATATTTTACAAATTTCAGGCACATGTCCAGTGGACCACTTAAATAACATTTGGCACCTATTTTATATTTCTTTAATAGTCAACCTTCTCTTGTCTGTTACCCCAAGTTCAAACAACAGCTGTTTCAAACTGATAAGGTTCAGATGAGGCTGCCTTAATGAGAAATGCCTCGTCATTATCAATGAATTAGAGGAAATCACCTCAGTGTCATCCAAAATAAATTGCATTCAAATTTTATTTCATTCCAGGAGGCAATTTCTCCACTAACTTAAAAAGCAGCAATATTTTTTTCAGAGACAGGATCCAACTAGTGGCAATATTGTTGGCACCAGAGTGAGTTAACATTTTGAAAAACAACAGAAAGGCTTAGCATAAAACACAAAGATCTAGTATGCACTTACTAAATAATTAACTTGGCATTAAATATTTTTCAGTACTCTGGAGTTTTACAAATGCGTATTTTAATGCTGGGGTTAGATTTCTGGAGTCTTAACAGCTTGGCTCAACCATGAGATTTTCATTATCCTTTTAGATTCTGGTTCAGTGTTATTATAATTATGGTGAATGAGTCTTGAGCCTTAACGTTTGAATTTCTTACCTTTTCTAATTATGAATTTTATGGAGTTAATTAAGGAGCATTTCCTAGGGTCAAATTTTTCCGCTTGCTAACTCTCCAGTAATGAAAGTGAAATTGTGTATCTTAAAAAATGTGAACAGGCTCTGTGTTTATCCAGGATGATTTAAATTTGCCAGATTGCTCACTTGCTTTCATATATTTGTTCTCTGAAATTAGTAGGTAGAGGAAGAGTACCAAACCCAATCCAAGGCTATCAAGTTAGGTCAGTGCTCCACGGTCTGCCTTGGGGTTTCTGAGGTTTACATTTTTACCCGAGGAAACCACCCATCTTTTCGCCACAGGGGACATGACTAGCTGGAACGTCAAACTTGTGCTGAACACCCTAACATATGGTACAGGATGTTATCAGGGCTCCCTAAGTTCATAGGTACTTAAACTCATTGTCATCAAGCCAGAACTGACTCACAGCTGACCCTCCAATGGATTTTCAGAGGCTGCAACTGCAGAGGTAAAGATTGCCCTTCTTTCTCCCATGGAACGAATGGTGGAGGCAGAGCACTTGCCTTTGGGCTGGCAGCACAATTCCTTACTACTGAGCCACCAGAGTCGGACATAGAGGGGCACATCTTAGCACTAGGCCAGCAGAGCTCCCTAGCACACAGATTAGGAGGCATTGTTTCGTCCTCAAATTGCCATGTCCAACAGTTATCTGCTACTTGCTAACTTTGTGATCCTGAACAAAACAGCTAATTTTTCTGATCTTCACCTGCCTCATGGGTTAAAGCATTCTTTGCAGGATACTTGAGAAATCCAAGAAATGTTGGTTATCATGACACTGTCGTTGCTGTGTACCATTGAGTCAGAACGGACCCAGAGCTTCCCCTCCAGCTGGTATTCAGAGGCAGTAAGTCTCTCTGGAAGAGATTGCCCCTCTTTCTCCTGCAAAGCAGGTGTTGGATTCAAACTGTGTGCATGTCATTGGCAGCGAAATTCCTTACCCCTAAGCCGCCACTAAATGGATTCAAAGAGGAGACTGAAGGAAGTCAGCAGAAGAGCCCGACTTTTACAATGCACAATTTTTATTTTATAAAATGTCGATATGCTACTCTAATAAGTTTTATTGTAATGTTAGTAACATGAAATAAATGCACATATTTTTAATTATT
>NW_006399864.1:3551195-3662470 GCF_000299155.1 Elephantulus edwardii
ACATTGGTAGCAGCAACCAAATCTCTGATGGCTCTCATGGGGTTGGTTCAAACTGTGCCCCTGTGTAGGAGAGAACAAGACTAGACAGTCCACTTAGGGCCAAGGTGGACAGCTTCGCACACTAGGACAATTCTGTGACTATCCTACAAGAACGATGTGAGGTGGATTTGACTCAGTGGCAATGGGTTTGGTTATAGATTGGTAACAGAAAATCACAGTATAAATCAGTTTATCTTTTCAAAAGTTCCAGGCTGTTCCTTTGCAAATCACCAATATGATTACTTGTAGTGAAATGTAAGATAAATATTTTTTGCTAAAATGTAAAGATTACTTTTGAAGAAGAAATTTTCACTTTTCTTCCCCTCCCCCCTTAAATTAACAGGAGTTTTCCCCAGAAAACCACATATTTTGTTTCTTCTCTCAATAAAATTTCAATGTTTCAAACATATGCAGGTATGTGGCCAATTATCTCTAGGGTATGTATGTGTGTGTTTAAGAAACAGAGATAAATGTACAATTCTTTTAATTACACCTAAGACAATAGTAATTATAAGATATACTCTTAAGAAACGTGAGTACGAAACTAGGACCGTTGAAACTCTACTCCTCGTGTAAAGCTGATAGAGAAATGAACTTAACACACTAAGAAAGACAGCAAGAAGATTTGGTTGTTTCAGTGCTGTGTGTGAGGGATCTCTGGTGGCTTGATGCCAAAGAGTTGAGCTGTCAATCAAAAGGCACACAGTTCGAATCCACCAGCTGCTCTGCAGGAGAAAGATAAGCAATCTCCTCTGATGTGAATAACTTCCTCAGAAAACCTGCTGGAAGGTCAGCTATGAGTCAGCTGAGGGGAGGGGGGTAAAAAATTTAAACTGTAAACCAGCACTCTCCAGATTTGAGCACTGAATTTATGCTCTTGGGGTGATCCAAAAGAATCTTCAACCATATTAAATATAATTTAATTTCAAGAGATCTCAGGTTGATATATTCCCAAGAAAGTGTTAGAAGCAATCACAAATCCTCTAGGAATATTTGTACTTCATTTGAAGGTCAAGATATATTCTAATTTCAAAAAAATAATAAAATGTAAATTAACCTTAAACTGTTAGATGTGAGAAATCTTGACATTTTCTAGAAACATATTAAATGAGAGAATTCATATTTAAGAATATTTATACAGACACATTCATAAATATGAAACCTCCGGAAGCTCTATGAACTTTTATAAATATCAATAGTTATAGAAAGGTTTCAGGCCTTTTGTTCATAGGGTCACTTTGAGTCATGTTCGACTCAAAGGCAATCAACAACAACAGACTCTTGTATACGAAATCATGAGAACTCCAATCATAGTTACTGTATTGCTACAATACATTACTAAGAGATAAACAGAAATCTAACTATAGGTAAGATGTTGGTCCATCAATGCAATATGCATTCTTCAAAAACAGATGGAAGAAGATAATCCTTTCTATTTCCCTCTTCCCATTTGAATTCAATCATATATGTAGGCCATGTGTTTCTTCTTCTCAGTGTCACTGTCTATTTACTATCAATCACAACTATGAAATAGGGATCTTGTGAAAGCGTTCATTGCGTTAGAGACAAAACTATGAACCCTAATTTATCCACTCAGCGCTTTGTTAGATGCATTGTTCTAGGGTCTAGGTAATTTGGAGATATAAGGTGTATTTTTGTGGCGTTTCTGTTATTAAATTGAGCATTTGTGTTTTTATGTAATGTTTATGGTATTTCATTTAATATGTTTCTGCCCCCAGAGGTCACTATGATTTCACCTTCACAAGGAAGCGTGCAAGGCGGCACCACGCTAACGATCAGTGGGCGGTTCTTTGATCAAACCGACTTTCCAGTCAGAGTCTTAGTAGGAGGTATTTTTTTAAATGATTTTTAATTAATTACTTTATAAGAACACATTTCGGCTTTTCTTTAGCAATTTGTATAAGCGATAATAGTTCTTAAAAAAATTAAAAATTTACAGTAGCGTCGTCACTTAAGCCTTTTAATTGTGAGAATTAATGATGATCTAGCATTATGCGAAATTTTTCCAAAATTTTATTTTTTATTTATTTTAATGAGCGTTTTCAGAGATTTTGGATTTACATTCATTCATTCATTCATTGTTGCATTTTTCTCCCTGTGCACCTCTCCCTCCCCCACCCCCCAGTTTTCTCTTCTCTTTGAAAAGTAAAAGAAAAATTCTGTCCTTGGTATACAGTCCTCCCCCTCCCACCCCGAGTACACTCCACTATGCTGCCTTCATTCTGGACTCAAAGCTTGTTACTTCCTTCAAAAAACTTTTTTTTTTTAACAGAGCCACTCCTTGCAGTCTTATGTGACTGTGACTGGGCCTTGAAGACTTGTGAAGTGTGGAAATGGCTGTCCACAAATTCTCCAGTACAGTATATTGAAAAATCTAGAAATGTCCTTCTTGAAAGTTTATAATTGTCAATCATCAGCTAGCCATGGGGAAGTTTGAAACAGAATTCTGGAAAAATCTCATATACTTTGCCTCTTCTATATATCAGCAATTACTAGTAGTATTTGGCTTTTGGAAGAGCATTAATTAATTAATGTTCTGCAACTACGTAATGGGAGATGCATCATTTTGGAGAGGACTCATTTTGATGTATATAGTCTTGTTGTTAAGTTTTTAATCTTATGAAATATACTATTTTTGACTTGATATTATGGGACATAAAATAATTTTTAGTTTATGCATTTTATATTCTCAAAACATGCTTATTTTTAATACAATATAATGGATATGCAAAGATAGCACTTTATTCATTGACATATTTCATTGCCAGTAATGTGCCAATTAGATTGACCATTATTAATATTCAGTGTTGTTGTTAATGGCATTGAGTCAAGTACAACTTGTAGCCACCCTGTGATCAACAAATCAGAACTCTATCCTCTCCTGGGTCATTCTCATCATTTCTAATACACTTGAGCCCATTGCTGAAGTCACTGTACCACTCTGTCTCTTTGAGGATCTTCCCCTTCTTTGCTGACTCTCCACCTTCCCAATCAAGATGGCCTGTTCTAAGGAACAGCCCCTTCTAACAACATGCACAAAGCATTTGAGAAAAAGCTTTGTCATCCTTGCCTCTAAAGGAACACTCTGGCTGCATTTCTTCCAGGGCATATCTGTTCTGTCAGCAGTTCATGGGATATCTAGTATTCTTCTCCAATACCACAACTCAAAGTCGTCAATTCTTCTTCTGTCATCCTTAGTCATTTCCAATTCTCAGATGTATAGCAGGAAGGATCATAGCCTGAATCAGGTTCACCTGAGTCCTCAAGCTGACATCATTGCTCCTCAAGAATTTGGAGAGGTCCTGATAACAGTTTACTAGTGATTTCATGACTGCTTGTACCAAAACTGTTGATTATGGATCCAAATAAGATGAAATTGTTGACAATTTCAATCTTTTCTCTATCTATTATCATGCTGATCAGTTCAGTAGTGAGAAGACTTTTGTCTTTTTGATGTTGAGACACAATCCTTATTGGAGACTGTAGTCATTGATCCTCTGCAGTAAGCATTTCAAGTCTTCCTCACTTTCAGCAAGCAAGGTTGAGTCATCTGCATAACTCAGGCTGTTGATAGTTCTTCCTCTGATCCTGATGCCACATTCTTCTCCACTGAATTCAGCTTCTTGAATGATTTGCTCAGCATACAGATTGAATAGGAATGAAGAAAGGATACATTTGCGATGCAGAGTTTTCCTGATTTTAAAGCATGCATTATGCCCCTGCTCTGTTTGGATAGCTGATCTCAGTATAGCTTTTTAGGGAGCTCTTGTGGCCTAGTGGCAAGAAGCTGCGTTGCAATCCCGAAAGCACACAGTTTAAGACCATGGGCTGCTCCATGGGAGAAGGAAGGACAGTCTCCTCCCTTGTGATTAACTGCCTCTAAAAGCCCACTGGAAGGCCAGCCATGGGTCAGTTCTGACTCTATCGTACAGAACAACAACAACAACAACAACAACAACAACAGTATTCCCCTGTTCCATTTAAACAACAGTTTCGTGATCTGGTATAGATTTTTCATGAGCACAATTAGTGCTCTGAGATTCCCACTCTTCTCAATGTCAGTCATTGCTTGTTAATGATCCACAAGTCAAATGCCTTTGAGTAGTCGATAAAACACAAATAAACATTCTGGTATTCTCTGCTTTCAGCCAGGATCTGACATCAGTAATGATATCCCTGGTGCCTCTGCCTCTTTTAAACCCAGCTTGAACTTATTCTTTCTCGCTTTTAATACACTTCTGTTTTTATTTTATTTCACCTGTAAGAAAACCACTTAAAAGTTATCAGGCTTTTTGTTTTCATTTGAATGACTTGGATTAAATCACCATTTTTCATACTCAGCAGAACTGGGAAATTTTAAATTCTGTGGATTTAGATTGAAATTATTTAAAGAGTGAAATATCAGGCTTGATTTTGGACCCCAGGGAGGAAAGGTTTTCCACTAATATAGTTTTATCACTTCTTTCTATTTCATCTCCAGAAATTGTAAAATTTCATACATGTGATACTGTGCCAGGAAAATATTGCCTTGTAGAAGTATGAGGATTAGTGAGTTATAGGCTTTAACAGAGAGAATGAAATGGAAAGAATGATCCTCCACATCAGGGCACCTCTTGCTGTGCACCTCTGGTTTCATTGACAGAAGTCTTTCAAGACAGCTTGATGTGGTTTACATTATGAAGCATTAGTTGTTAACAGTTTTCCATCTTTTCTCTTTATAGGTCATGCCTGTGATATACTAAATGTCACAGAAAACAGTATATATTGCAAGACACCACCCAGACCTCATCTTCTCAGGAATATATATCCAGGTATGTTCTAAGAGAGAGAGTTGTTGTTGTTGTTATGTGCCGTCAAGTCAAGGATGACCCATAGCGACCCTATGAACAACAGATCTGAGCCTGTCCTAGCCTGTGCCATCTTCACACTTCTCAATATACTAAAGCCCACAGTGGCAGCCATTGTGTCAGTCCACCTAATTGAAGGTTTTCCTCTCCTTCGCCAACACTCTACCTTTCCAAGCATCATGTCCCTCTCCAAGAAATAGCCATTCCTTGTATCATGCCCAAAGTACGTGAAGTGAAGCTTTACAATCTTTGCCTCCAAAGGTCAGTCTGGCTACACTTTCTCCAAGACCTATCTGTTTGTTCTTTTGGCAGTCCATAGGATGCTCAGCACTCTTGTGGGGAGATCTCACCATTCTTTCATCTAAGGGGCACTGTCACTGTGCTTCTCCTCAGGCAGATTTGTTTGTTCTTTTGACAGCTTCTAACACCACAGCTCAAAGGTATTAATTCTTCTTCTGTCATCCTTCTTCTGTCAAGAGAGAGCAGTCATTTTATATTTAAATAAAAATATTACTGACAATAACATTAATTTTTAAATATTGGAAAAGATATATTTGTATTATACATAATTATATGTTGTTGTTAAGTGCCATCAAGTTGTAGACAATTTACAGCAACCATATTAATGAAAGACCTGAACACTTGTATAACTTTCATTGTTTCATAGAGTTTCCAAAGGCAAGCTTCTTCAGAAGTAGATGCCACTCCTGTTCCCAAGCTTGTTTTAATCGGGAAGCTCCACCAAACACTGTCCGCCATGGGTAACCATTATCACATTTGACACATCATCAGTGTCACAGTGTTTAGCATCACAGCAAACATGAGTTACCTCTGTATAGCAAGTGGACAGACCAATGCTATACCACTTAGAAGAATGTTTGACCATAAAAAATTAAAATATGACTAACAAGAGCATTAATTTTTAAATGTTAGGAAATATATATTGTATTATATATAATCATATAAATATTTATATATAATATTTATTTACAGCTGAGCCAAGAATAAATCCTTAGACACCACGATAAAAACATCCTGCCTCTATTGATAGAATATATTGGTACCTGTATTAGAACGAAATGATTGTTAATAAATATTTGTATTTGTATTTAGGGGGATTATAAAAATGTGTTTTGCTGCTTTAAGAAAAATGGGAAAGGTTAAGTCCCTTACTTGTTTGAAATAATTTAGGAATGAACACAAGGGATACAGGAATCCTGGAAAAGACAAGAGGCCAAGAAGAGGAAGAGTTGACTCCTTTATGGCCAGAAAAAATTCTAATCACAAAGTGTACACTGACCGAAGTAGATAAAATGTTAATGAAAATATTGTTCCTTTGATTATGTCCCAGAAAGAGTGAAAATCATTGTGCAGAGAGAATAACAGAAAAAAATATCAGAAGGAAAACTGCTGGCAGAAATTGGAATGTCAACAATGGGTGCTTTTTGATTAATTGTAAGCCATTAACTGGTTAACTTTTGTTAGAATAATCAAGCCATCTCTCTCTTAGGCCCTCTGATTGCTGTTAACTGTAACTGACTCAGAGTTGGCCCTCCGTTGCGTTTCTGAGGCTGGGAACCACATGTGAGGAGATGGCCCATCTTCCTCTTGAGTTACAGTTGGACTCGAATCACAGTGTAACTGCTTACGGACTATGCCAGCAGAACTCCCTCATCAAGATGTGTTCTTGTTATGGAGGCAGTTAATTCTACCAGAGGAAATGACACATCTTTCCTCCTGGAGCAGCTGCAAGATTTAAAGCATGTGTTTTTTAGCTGGAAGCACAATTCCTACCACTAGGCCCTCAGAGCTCCCTAAATGCAGACATGGGTTTTATAATCAAATGGTCTGAAACTTGACATTTTGAGCAACTGCAGTTGTTGTTCATTAGAGCTTTGCCATTCTGTTCTCTACAGGTACTCAGGAAAGTATGTGAAATTGCTTTCTTTACACACATTTTATCAACATATAAAAATCTATAACCACAGTACTTATAGAAGACCACTGACACCATGTGGTAATTCTGATTAAAAGAGTTTTGTATTTTGCTGTGTTTAGGTGGAAGAGGCCTCAAGCTAGAGGTGTGGAATAATAGCCGGCCGCTGCACCTTGAGGAGATTCTTGAATACAGTGAAAGGACGCCAGGATACATGGGTGCCAGTTGGGTGGACTCAGCCTCCTATACGTGGCCTGTTGAACAGGACACGTTTGTGGCACGCCTTAGTGGGTTTCTGGTGCCTCCGGATTCTGATGTCTATCGGTTCTACATCAGAGGTGATGACCGTTATGCTGTTTATTTGAGCCAGAGCGACATTCCAGATGATAAGGTAAGGATGCCAGAGACAATTAATTGATATTACAAAATTACAATATTTTTGCAAGTGTATCTCATTTGTTCTAAACCATAGTCGTGAACTTATTTATGAAAATTGATCTGATGCAGTCTTACGTGATGTCGAGTTAATGTGTTAAATATTTTAACATATACCGGAAGAACTATAAAATTTTCATGGAAACTCAGCGCCTAAATTAAAATGCTTTTTCATATAGAATTGTTTATGGTGCTTCCGTGGCATAGTCAATAGAGTTGTGCTGGTAACCCAACGCCAGTGTCCCTCTGGGGTTTGAATCTATCAATGACTCCAAGAAAGAAAGATGAACAATCTCGTCCCCTTAAGTTTACCGCCTTCAAAAACCTGCTGGAGTGGCAATTATGACTGATTCCCAATTTGACAACAATGAGAGAGAGAGAGACAGATAAAGAAAAGAGATACATATTTCCTTTAAAATGAATATTTGTCTTTATCATAAAATATGTTACTATAATAGCTGGAAGTTAGAGTGATTCATGGGCAGTTTTTATGTAAATTTAACTGAGTATTATTTAATTACATTTGTTTATTCAGTTTCCATAATCTCTCTTCTGATCAGTTTTTAACTTGTTTTCAAATTTTTTAATGATGTCAAATAAAATGCCATTGAACAACTGCTGTTTATTTTGTTTCTGTATTTAAAATTATTTTCTTAGGACAACTTCACTAATATGAAACCATTTTGAGTTATGTGACAGGATTGTTCCCCAAATTGCACATGTTTAAATTGCTACATATAAAATATAATATCATATATGTCATAACTATATTAATATTATAATATGTACTGAAGATTATCCAAAAACGACTGGAACAGTACATCAGCAGAGAACTGCCAGAAGTCCAGGCTGGGTTTAGAAGGGGTCGTGGTACTAGGGATATTGTAGCTGATGTTAGATGGATCTTAGCTGAAAGCAGAGAATACCAGAAGAATGTCTATCTGTGTTTCATTGTGCAAAGGCATTTGACTGCGTGGGTCATAACAAACTGTGGCTGACTCTGAGAAGAATGGGAATCCCAGAACATTTAATTGTGCTAATGTGAAACCTATACTTGGACCAAGAGGCAGTCGTCAGAACAGAGCAGGGCAACACTGCATGGTTCAAAATTGGGAAGGGTGTACGTCAGGGGTGTGTCCTGTCTCCATACCTTTTCAACCTGTATGCAGAGCAGATTATCCGAGAGGCGGGGCTCTATGAGGAGAAATGTGGCATCAGGATTGGTGGACGATCTATCAACAATCTGCGTTATGCAGATGACACAACCTTGCTCACTGAAGCTGAGGAGGACCTCATGCACTTAGTGCAGAAGGTCAAGGACTGCAGCCTTCAATATGGACTGAGGCTTAATGTCAAGAAGACAAAGATTCTCACCACTGGACCAATCGGTAGCATCAGGATGGATGGCGAAGAGATTGAGATTGTTCACAGCTTCAGTTTGCTCGGCTCCACGGTCAACACTCTTGGCACCAGTGGCCAGGAAATCAAAAAACGTATTGCGATGGGAAAGTCTGCGGTTAGGGACCTCTCCAAAATACTCAAGAGCAACAGTGTCTCTCTGGAGACTAAGGTCCGCCTGATACAGGCCATGGTTTTTGCAATCAATTGTTATGCATCAGAGAGTTGGACAATGACTAGGGAGGATAGAAGGAGAATTGACGCCTTTGAGCTGTGGTGCTGGAGAAGAGTATTGAATGGACCATGGACTGCCAAGAAAACAAACAGATTCATCGTAGAGAGGATTAAACCAGGCTGCTCCTTGGAGGCAAGGATTCTGGGGCTTCATCTGACATACTTTGGACATGTTGTAAGGAGAGACAGGTCTTTAGAGAGGGACATCATGCTGGGTAGAGTAGAGGGACAGCGCAGGAGGGGAAGACCCTCTATGAGCTGGATTGATTCAATGACTGGGGTACTCGGGATGGGTGTGTCAGAGGCAATGAGATTGGCACAGGATAGAGCACGGTTTAGGGCTGTAGTACATAAGGTCGCTATGAGTCGCAAACAACTCGATGGCACATAACAACAAACAACAACAACAACAATACAATAAAAATACTTATGCAAAAGCTGTACTTGGACCAGGCGACAGTTATCAGGACAGAGCAAGTAAACACTATATGGTTCAAAATTGGGAAAAGTGTACACCAGGGATGTGTCCTATCTCCTCCATACCTTTTCAATCTATATGCAGAGCAGGTTATCCAGGAGGCTGGGCTCTATGAGGAGAAATGTGGCATCAAGATTTGAGGAAGACTCATCAACACTCTGTATTATGCAGAAGACACAACCCTGCTTGCTGAAACTGAGGAGGACCTGAAGCGCTTGCTGCAGAAGGTCAAGGACTACAGCCTTCAATGTAGATTGAAGCTCAACATTAAAAAAACAAAGATTCTCACCACTGGGCCGATTGGCAGCTTCATGATAGATGGGGAAGAGATCGAGATTGTTCACAGCTTCAGTTTGCTTGGTTCCAAAATTGACACTCCTACTGGCAGCCAGAATACTAAATGATGAATTGCATTGGGAAAGTCTGCTGTCAGAGACATCTCCAAAGTACTGAAGAGCAAATATGTCAGTCTGGAGACCAAGGTGCACCTAATCCAGGCCGTAGTCTTTGCAATTACTAGCTCTACATCAGAAAGCTGGACAATGACTAGGGTTGATAGGAGAATTGATGCCTTTGAGCTGTGGTGCTGGAGAAGAGTATTGAATATACCAAGGACTGCAAGGAGAACAAACAGGTTCATCCTAGAGAGGGTGAGACCAGGCTGCTCCTTGGAGGCAAGGATTCTGAAGCTTTGTCTGACATATTTTCGACACGTTGAAAAAAGGGACCAGTGCTTGGAGAGGGGCGTCATGCTTGGGAGGGTGGAGGGACAGCACAGGAGAGGAAGATCCTCAATGAGATGGATTGTCAGTGACTCGGGTAATGGGGGTAGATTTGTAAAAGACAATAAGATTGGCACAGGACAGAGCAGGATTTAGGGCTGTTGAATATAGGGTCTCTATGAATTGTAGTTGGAAGCAGGAGTGGCATCCACTTGCTAAACAACATTCCTCAAATCTCTATGAACTTTGATAAATTACGTTAGTTATAGAAAGGCTTCAGCCCTTTTCTTCATAGGTTCACTGAGTCATGCTTGACTCCACAGCAACCAAAAACAACAACAATGAGTTGTAAGCTTCTCAACAGCACATCACAACAACAATAATAAAAGAGAAGTATCATGGCCTAGTGGTAAGGAGTTGCACTGGCAACTCAAAGGTAGGTGGTTTGAAGGTAGATGGGAGAAAGTTGGACAGTCTCCTCTCATATGATTAACTGCCTCTGAAAACCCACTGGTCTGTTATGGATTGGTTCCAACTTGACTGCACACACCACTACCATCACCAACAGTGTATTAATTCTACTTTTATCATAGTTTGTTAACATGATTACTCTAACGATGGTGTAGTTGTTCCTAAGAAAAAGCCCACAGTCCTTTCATTCCAGTATGCTGACTTACCTGCTAAAACAATTCTCATCTATGTCCTTCAGACTACATTTACCTTATTCAATTTAATTTCATTTAAATCAATTTCTCAGTATTATTTCAGAATAAATGTTTTCTTTACCAATAACAAACTTCTGTTTTATTTTTTAAAAAAAACAAAAAGTTGATGAGTGTGTGTGTGAAGGAAATGGAAAAGATCAGGTGTGAAAAACAATATATTTGAACTCTGTAAATAAACAAGTATAAAAAAAAAACCCCAACAAACAAACAAACAACGCACCCAAAAAAGCTTATTGCTGTGGAGTTGGTTCCAACTCATGGAGGATCCCTATGTTACTGAAAAGAATTGTTCTACGAGATTTTCTTGACTGTGATCTTTACACAAGTAGATTTCTAATCAATCTTGTAGTATGTCATGAAGTGGATTCAAACTTCCAGCCTTTGGGTTAGTAGTAAACACAGACCATTTACTCCATCCAGGGATCTTTCCTTTGAAATCTTTACAGGTTACAGTTCTACCTGTGGATAAATCATATTTTAGAGTTAATTAAGGATAGAAGGAAAGACCTGAGCATTGGAAATTGTTTTTAAAAAAAGTCCATTTCATTTATATGAAACACAGTGACTCTAACAGGGGCCAGAAATCATGAGGATGGTACAAGATAGAAAAAAGACTTTGATTGCTCTTCCCAGGTCACTGTGAATCGTAGTTAGCTCAATGACACCTAAAAACAACATGTCATTATTTCATCATGAACTACAGATCCTAGAATAAAACTATGGAAGAGTTTCCAATTTTTCTATTCACAGAAGTACTAACAAATAACAAGCAATACATGATATTCATAATGGTGATATTTCAAACACGTGTCACTAAGTACTCTCTCTCTTAAATCAGGTGAGCATTGCTTATCATTCTGGAAATGCCAACAGTTATTTCTCCAATCCAACACAAAGGTCAGATGAGATTCATCTTCAGAAAGAAAAAAAGTATGTTTTTCTTCTTTTTCTTGGAATTATTGTGCAATTTTTAACTTGTTTGTTTTTTATTGTTGGAAGTAATATTAGCCCATGGCTTAATATAGAATTGTTTATTGCCTAAAATTTCATTATATAAATTTCCCAGAATACTGACATTTAGCTAATCAGGGTGGAATTAAATCTAAGTTACCTTTGTTGCAATAGTTATAATTGGGTAAGATTTATTTAATCCTTTACTATAACCTTTTCTTTTCTTCCTCCCTCCTTCCCTCCTTCCTTCTTTCCTTCCTTCCTTCCTCCCTCCTTCCCTTTCTCCTTCCCTTCCTTCCTTCCTTCCTTCCTTCCTTCCTTCCTTCCTTCCTTCCAACTCATGGTTTCTGTGATGCTGAACACTGTGACACTGATGTGTCAAATGCAGTAATGGTTACCCATGGTGGACAGTATTTGGTGGAGCTCCCTGATTAAAACAAGCTCGGAAGCAGGAGTGGCATCATAGCTTGCCTCCAGAAACTCTATGAACTGGGATAAACGTTGAAAGCTATACAAGTGTTCAGTTCTTTTGTTCTTAGAGTCACTATGAGTCATCACTATGACTCCATGGCACTGAAAAACAACAACAACAACTGTTTTATTTGGATCTTTTAGACAAGCCAGTCAATAATTTCTCATGTTCCTAAGCCTTAGTTTTTAAAAATACTTGTAGAGAAAAATCACAAAACCACATGAACTGGTGCTAGTGCCACTTGCAATACATATATGTTATTTGCTGATTTATTCCAGACTGTGTCAGGTATTAGAAATTTAATAAAATAGATATTAGAGTGTACTTTCTGACATTAAGCACATTACTTAGTACTAAAAGAAGTTCTGAAAGAAAAGGAGAATGCCATCTAAATAGCAGATAATCTGTTTTTCAAGGGTTATTCAGATTCTCTTGAAAACAAGAGGGTAGATGACATGATATACTAAAAAATCTAGCACACATGAGGAACATCAAAGATGCCTTGAGATAATATTCCATTTAATACATTATTATTTAGCTTTTTCTGGTAACAAATCACCCCAAGCTTTAGTGACTGTGGAACCATGTGAGAATCTGTTTACAACTCCCAGTTGGGCTCTCCAAAAACATGAGCAATGAGGACATTGATGGAGGTTTGGACAGGACAGCAAGAGCTTTGCACACACTTGTAGGTGGTGAGTGAGCAACTTATACTGGGTGAATAGGAAATCTCAAGAGTCAGGAATTCCAAGCACAATGTCTGACTCTTATCCAGCTTGTAGAAAGTTAGTGTTGAGCTAATAAAAAAGGATTTCCTGAGGCGATGCTTCATTGTTCAATACAAGCGGAGGCAAAATGGAAAGAAAGTGATGTTAGGACCTGTAAGTCTTGACACATGGACCTTCTCAGATACAAAATACAAGAGTCAGTCAACCTGTCACTTTCTTTTACACATTAAATAATTTTCTTTTGCATAGCCTCTAAATAGTTTGCCAGTGAATTAATATAATAATTTCCAGTTATACTATTTTATTTTAAGCTTCCTGAGGGTAGCAGTAATTTATTTTGTAAGTATTTACTGACTAACCTTCATAACTGGTCATGAATGAGAAGAACTACTGATGGAGACATTGTACAGATTTTGTTTTTTATTATTAGCAAACTCTTGTGAAGTCTTCAATATCCAAAGGCAAAGGTACTAAAATGTGAATCGTGGAACAAGCCTATTTAAAAATATAGTATTGACATTTTATTCATTGAGAAAACTGTATGACAAATGTTCTGAAAAATTATATCCATTAGTCACTTTCATTTCCAGGTACTACATTGAAATCTTGCTTCAGGAGTACAGACTAAGTGCTTTTGTTGACGTTGGGCTGTACCAGGCTGGGAATGTCTACACTGAACAACAAACAGGAGATGCAGTAAATGAAGAACAAGTTATTAAATTCCAGTCAGCAATCATTCAGGAAGTACAGGTATGTTATGGTTCTGACTATCCACTTTACTGAGAACAAATGTCTAACTCTAACTAGTAGTTTCATTATGTAAGATGCTCTTTTGAGGGGAAAGCAGTCATGAGAAATTATGAAATTGTTTATGGATTGAAATATCTATTGTGAACTATGAAATTGTTTATGGATTGAAATATCCATTGTGAACTATGAAATTATGAAAAAATTATTTATGGATTGAAATATCAATTGTGAATTATGAAATTGCTTATGGATTGAACTATCTGTGAACTGTAATGTGCTAATGAGATGTTTATGTGCTAAAGGACAGGTCTGTCCTATAAGGGTGAACCAGGTTGCTCCTTGAAGACAGGGTTTCAAAACCACATCTCACTTACTTTGGGACTGAGTCATAGTCAACTAAGAACATAACAACAGTGGAGTCGTTACTTAGTGGAATTTAAGCTTTAGAGTAGTGTAAGCATTATTTTTAATTTGCAGTAAAATAAGACCATAAAGAGGTATTAGTGAAATTATGATGCTCTTAAGGGTTTCGTGTTATTTTTTACATGATAAAATGTTTTTTAAAAAATTAAAAAACAGGTTGTAACATTGGAAAACTGGGAAACAACTCAAGCAGCCAATGAAGTTCAGAAGATCACTGTAACCAGCCCTTGTGTAGAAGCTGGTTCGTGCTCCCGTTACAAGTACAAATTAACCTATAACATGGAAGAAACTGGTAAGTTACAAGTAAGAGAGCTTTTATTCCTCCCCATATGTAGATGTCATTGTGAACAAAAGCATTTAGTCAGATGCTACTGTCTGAGAAATAGAGTTTTTACAGGAAAAAGAGTAATAAAAGAAGAAGAAAGATGTTTGCTACTTATCAGACTGGAACAGAAAATGGCATCAATATAAACAGCTCTCTGATTTATATCATCTTTTTCCCCCTATAAGGATCATAAGAAATATGTCTAAATGTTCATTCAATTTTATGTATTTTGTGGCTCACAAGAATGAAATAGTAGGTAAATTCATAATTATGGAAGGGTTAATATTTCCTTGTTGTTGTTGTTGATTGCCTTCAAGTCAAGCAGAGCTCATAGCAAACCTATGAACAAAAGGTCTGAAGTCTTTCTATAACTATCGACATTTATCAAAGTTCATAGAGTGTCTGGAGGCATGTTGTTTAGGAACTGGATGCCACTCCTGAGTATTTAAAAATGCATAATGAGACAAATTCATCCATTAATAAACAATATCTTAGTTCTGTATAACAAATCATGGAATTTTAATTTTTTTCTTTTAATCAGTAAATATTGATTCTTGATAAATATTAACTCTTTGTTTCATTACTATAAGACTATTAGAACAATAAAATAAGATTCCTCTCCTCAAAAAGATTACAAACTACATTACCAGTATTATTAAACCTCAATGCATTTCACAACTTAATTTCATTACTTATATAACTTAAATTATGGATATTTAAAAATTCAAATACATTGATCACAACAATATTATTAAGGAAAAGGATGATGGAGAGGTGTATAGAGGCTCTAGATAATAAAGGTAACTACTGTCTATGCAATCTAGCATTATTAGTAACATAAGATGTTAACAAAAAATATTCCATAATAAGACATCACTGTAGACTGACAGTCTGGAAAAGTTTCAACTTTTTAAAATTCCTTCCAAGTTTTGCTTCCTGCTGATGCTTCTGACTTCATGCTGCAAGCAGCCATAAATGACCTGTGGTCCATAAAACCCGATACAGTTCAAGTAATAAGGACCCAAACCTCTGAGAGCTATGTCTACATCATAACCTTTATGTCAGCTAGAGGTAAGCATATATTTTGTTTTACACTTCTACAACGTTTACTCTGGTTTTGTTGTGTACTGTCGAGTTGGAGCTGCCTCATAGCTGACCCTCTGCAGAGTTTTCAGTGACAATTAGTCTCATGGGAAGAGATTGCCCACCCTGCTCCCGCTGAGCAGCTGATGGCCTCGAACCCATGCGCCTTTGGGATTGCAGTGCTACTTCTTGCCGGTAGGCTACCAGTGCTCCCTAACCAAAATGTATAGCCTGTGTGACAGCATTGGAAGAGAAGAAAGTCTTACAAAATGAAAAAGATTTGGATTCATACTCTTGGTCACTTTTTCAAGTAATAGGAATGAAAGAATTTTTTCTATAGTAACTTATATTTAAATTGTCCTTCTAAATCTTCTTAAATTCCAGCTAAGACCAATCTTACTAAAGCTGAATGTCTATTGTAGAAATATAGATACTTGGTTCATTAACGTTTAATAATTCTGTTTCATTACAGGAGATTTTGATCTATTTGGATATGAAATACTTGAAGGAAATATCACACTGGATATTTCAGAACAAGTCAAAGGAAAACCCAACTTGGAGACTTTCACACTGAGTTGGGATGGGATTTCTTCTAAGCCTCTTACCCCAAGGTCATCGGAAGCTGAAGTAGGTCCTGGGAAGGTTCCTACCACACGTTTTTTCCTGTGTACTCCACAGCTTTCATGGGCCACTTGGAGAGAGAGAGGGACGAAAAACATTTCTTTAAAAGACCTTTATAAGTTATGGACCATAATTTGCTTGTAATTTAAGTTTTTTAATGGAAAGAGGGCTCGGAAGGACTCAAACACGATAACCCCTTCTAGATGACTGCTCTTGAAGTCCTTCCTCTTCTCTGATACAAAGGCCCTCCTTTCACCTCGATATTGTTCATTCAAAATTGTATGTGTTACCTGTGAAAGAAAAACCAAGAATTCCTAAAGAAAGACCATATAGTATAGGCCTAACCTGAATGCATTGGCTAGTTCAAGTCACTTATTAAAGGTTCCTAACTGTTAAATGTCACCCTTATATAAATGTTACTTTAAAGAGTAATAACATGCTCTGCTACCTGTCATGGTGGTTTAAAGCTAACAGTGTGTGAAGAAGGGAGGAAAGATTTCAAAGACAGAGAAGAAAGGAGCGTGTGAACATTTGGACTAATAGCATCTAATGAATTTTACGAAACATTTGGGCTAACAGCGTCTAATGAATCTTATG
Source organism: Elephantulus edwardii (assembly GCF_000299155.1). Taxonomy (NCBI): domain Eukaryota; kingdom Metazoa; phylum Chordata; class Mammalia; order Macroscelidea; family Macroscelididae; genus Elephantulus; species Elephantulus edwardii. Next base: position 3,567,981 of record NW_006399864.1, read on the forward strand.
ATTTATCAGAGATAAATGATTTATCACATCTAGTCTGTAGCAGTTGACCATAGGAAAAAATATTTTATTGTATATTACTGAATTTTGAAAACTATTTAATGCATTAAAGTTAATACTTGTTTGATGCTTAAAGAATATATGTTGTCTAAAGTCTGTAAGTTAAACCATTGGTAATAACTATGCTTCTCTAGAGAAATATATATGGAAGTTATAGCAGATATCACAGAAGTCTACTAATTCCTTTATAAATTGGAATTACTTGTCATTTATTTATTACATAGTAATAAATGTAGACTTACAATGTTTGTAAGAAACATCACATTCTACATCAGAATTCATAGGGTTTATTTGTTAGTGTTTTATTTTTAAAAGTTAATTGGGAAAACTCTGTATCTTCAGTCTGTTTAATTTGGTGTTAATTAATTTATATTTGCCTCACTGCTTGCTCTAACAAAGCTAGTAAACAAATTTGCTTACCTTATGTAGTAACCAAGGAAACCCAGATAGCTAATTAGCTGGACGGGCCATTGTTTTATTCTCCTATTCATGAGATGAACATAATTTAGAGGTGACTTCATGGCAACTAACAACAACAACATGTCATTCTGAAATATATTTTAGAAGTCACTTGACACTAAATTTATCACGTATCAACTTATTTGGTCAACAACTTTATAATTATGAATAAAATACAGGGATTGTCTTCTGAAAATGTTCTACAAGAGCTTGTTTGCAGAATCAGTGTTAGAATTACTAGTGTTCTAATACCTTTTCTTGTTCATTCAGTTTCAGGTAGCAGTGGAAGAAATGGTTAGCGCCAAATGCCCACAGCAAATTGCACATCTTGAGGAAGGATTTGCTGTGAAATACTTCAAAGATTATGAAACTGACTTTAACCTGGTATGAAATGTTTGCTGAACTGAGAAAATTATCTCTTAAGAATTCATATAAATGGCTGGAATTTTGTGATTTCTTTATTGTACTAGTAATAATTCCAAGTCAAATTGCAAAATCACTTTGGTATATGTGTTTTGGTAAGGTCTACACTATCATCTTATCTTATAAAATGAGTCATTCCTGAAAGCAGTATTCCTACCATATTGATGAATTTTCTTGCCTCTGGCGATATAGTTAGTGGGGAGTGGGGCTGCCCAGCTAAAGATCATGTCACCATTTAATTTAATATTTGACATCTGTTTTCTCATTTGGGAAACTTCTATTCATGTTTAAAGATGATTTATCACTTTCTCTGAGCTATCTTTCTCAATACTTTTATGAGAATTAGGTGTTTCAGCTTTGAAATTAGAATAGTAGGTTTTTCTGTCCGAGATAGGTAAGCCTATCCCTCTGTATAAAGATAGCTTTCTTCACTCTTTGAACATTATGTTTAGACCAAATAAAAAGTATATATAGACAAAATAAAGACCTAGTGCACAGTAAATACCAAATAAACATTTATGGAAGGAATGAGCAAATGACTGTAACAGAGTTTGTATGATAAGGAGGAAGATATGCATGGCCCAGTGCTGTCAAGTTGGCTCTGATTCATAGTAACCAGTTAGGACAGACTGGAGCTACCCCACAGGCTTCTGAAGACAATGGTCTCTACAGATGCAGACGACCTCATCTTCCTCCTGCAGAACAACTTGTGGGTTTGAACCACTGCCCTTGTTATCAGGAGTGCGCTTGACCAATGCGCCATACAGACGCCATTAAGAAAAGAGAAAGGATTTAGGAAATAGCCAACTACACGTACAGGGGATAACAGGATTATAGATCCAGGGTAAATGTTTTAGAATTTCAGAGATGAGAGAGCATTTCAATCTAAATAGTGGGGGAAGCAATGGGATCTGAGCTGACCCTTTAAGAACTTGGGTAGGATGTTGAAGAATAAAGCAGGACAATAAATCATGTTTTCACTTGAAATGTTATTGTTTCTGCAGGAACATATTAATAGAGGGCAGAAGACAGCTGAGACTGATGCTTACTGTGGTCGTTACTCCCTGAAAAACCCAGCTGTTCTCTTTGATTCAGCAGATGTTAAACCAAACAGATTTCCATATGGAGACATTTCATTATTCCCTTATAATCAGGTAAGCGCAACAAAATGATATGCTAATTGAATCTGGGAAAAACCTTGGTAATAAAATGTCATGAATTTTAAGACAAGGAAAAGTATTTGTTATGTAAAATCACATCATGTAGGACTCACAGTGCAGGTCACATTTTTGGTGATTCTTATTGTCTTTGTGGTGAATCTTTAAAAAAATAAACTATAAATGCAGGCCCATTTATCTTGTCTTCTGCTTTATCTCATAATCTCAAACTAACATGCACATAAGCTTAACTCTAAGCTGATGAAAGGATAAGACTTCCTCCTTTTATCTCGGCTTGTCTTTACTGTTTGCTGTCGGTTGGAACTGATCCTGTGGTTGACCCTCCAGCAGGTTTTCAGAGGCATGTAAAGGAAAAGATCCCTTGTTCATGAACAAGCATTTTTTCTTTATTAAGAAATAAAAAGAGATAGCCATTACAGTGTCGTGTGTGTAACCACTCAGGGAAAAATGAAAGAAAACAATGCAGGAGCCTTTCATTATGAAGTGCTCAGTCAAGGCTTGGCTAACTGAAAGCTTGTCAGGGCAGTTGGGACTTCAGACTGCTCTGCAGGACAAAGACGAGGCAATCTGCTTCCTTAAAGACTTTTGTTAAGTCCATCAAGTCAGCTCCTAATGAGCTTACCGCAGAGAAGCTGTGCTGCAATCCCAAAGGTATGTAGTTCGAATCTATCAGATACTCTGTGGAGGAAGGATGGACAATCTTCTTCCCTGCAACTTATAAGCTAGCTGAAGGGTCAGCTATAGGCCAGTTCTTCTTGATGGTCCACAACAACAACAACAACATGTGCAACTGAACAAAACCTTGCCCCATCCTGAGCCCTCCTCATGATATTTCCTGGTTTTGTAGTCACTGTGTCAATCCATTTTATTTAGGGTCTTCCTCTCCCTTTCTGACCCTCTGCTTCTCCAAGCATGATAACCTTTACCAAGGGCTGGTCTCTCCTGAAAACATGTCCAGAGTATATATGAGGCAAAGTGTTACTCTCTTTACTTGGAAGGAGCATTCTCGTTGCACATCTACCAAGATGGATGTATTTGTTCTTTGAATCTCCTTAAAGAGTAATCTGCTTGAAGATTGCTAGGTGCCACTGAGTCAAGTATGACTCATAACAATCTTATGAACAACATATCTAAACCCTGTCCTATCCTGTGCCATCTTCACAGTATCTGACACTCTCATGCCCATTGCTGCAGCCATCGTACCAATCTGCCTGGTTGAGGATCTTCTTCTCTGCTGACCCTCTGCCTTTCCAAGCATGATGTCTCTCTCCAAGGGATAACCTCTCCTAGCAACATGCCCAAAGTATGTGAGATGAAGCTTTCTCATTTTTGCCTCCAAGGATCACTTCTGCTGCACCTTCTCCAAGATATATTTGTTTGTTCTTTTGGTAGTCCATGGGATGTTCAGTGCTCTTCTCCAATACCAAAGTACAAAGGCATCAATTCATCTTCTGTTTGTCCTTATCTGTTTTCTATCTCTCAGATGCTTAACAAGTGATTGAAAAGACCACAGCCTGAATCAGGCTCAGTGTTTAACCTTCTGTATCAAGTACTTTAAGTTCTTCTCATGTTCAGTGAATAAGAGTGCACCATCTGCATAACAAAGGTTCTTGATGAGTCTTCCTACACTGTAAAATAGTGGTATTTAAATACCAACTACTAGGCTGCAACTCTGACATACTTTGGGAGTATTGCAAGGAAGGACTAGTCCTTAGAGAAGGACATATTTAGAAGGGTGGAGGCTGGCTCAAGATAGAGTAGGGTTTAGAGCTGTTCGAAGAGACTCAACAGCATGTAACAACAACAACAACACATTGCCTTGGAGTTGATTCTGTGTCATAGAAAGCCTATAGGATAAAGTCAAGATTTCCAAAGCTGTAATCCTTAAGCCTTTAATAAACATTGCATCAATGTCAGGAAAACAAAAATCCTTGCCACTGGGCAGATAGGCAACATCATGATAGATGGAGCATAGATGGAGGAGACTGTTAGTGACTTCAGCTTGGATCTCCACAGCACACTTGGTACCTGCAGTAAGGAGATCAGGCGATGTAGTGCATTGTTGCTAGCAGAGGTTATTTCTTGAAGAGGGACATCATGCTTGCAGATGTGGAGGGGTGGCAAGGGAGAGGAAGACCCTCAACCAGATGTATTGACACAGTGACTGAAGTAATGGGCTTGAGCGAGTCAGAGTGTGTGAGGATGGCACAAGATAGAGCAAGGTTATTCATAGGGTTGGTGTGAATTGTACTGGACTCAGTAGCAGCTAAAAAGAACAACAACCATGTTACAGTGGGTTCATCTCTGATGAGTAAATGGTCAATCATATGCAAATTCAAACTAACCTACTAGAAGGTTTACCTCACCTCTGTATTCATGTGAAATGGACTTTTACATTAACTGAACAATTTGGTAAAACTGGGTTTAATGAATACATCACTCCTCAAGGAATGAATGATTCTCATTTTTCTAGGAAAAAATGTATAAGAAAACAATAAAGGATTAGTTATTAATTATAAAGTCACTTCAAGTCCACTTCCCTTTTGAGAAAATCTTATACAGGTCATCTTTTACATGATAACTGGCTGAAATCAGTCGTTCTGGTAAATTTTATGTGGTTAGTAAATACTTATTGAATTAATTTGTTTTCAAACAATGCAATGTGGAGATGCGATTCCTGATTTTCTTTTGTGCATATTTCTTATGTAGTTATGCTTAGCATACAAAGGATTCCTGGCAAATCATATTGGTCTCAAATTCCATTACCAAGACAACAACAAGAACACTAGAAGCACAGATGTACAACTCTCCTTTAACTTTGCCTCTGGAAGCAAGTAAGTTACATTGGGAATTTGATAACTTCAGCTGCACTTCATTTGAAAGCTAAGAACATAAAAGAAAGCCATTGAATATGTTTAAAATATAATACATGTGGATCTGACAACAATTTCCCTTTCCTCAACATAAACTTTCTAATCAGAATAGTTGTACCAATATGAAATCCATATTTCTTATCATTATCACCATTGACCATGTAAGGGTCAAAATAATGGTAAGGTTTAACATTTAACTTCTATTGTTAATTTTTTTTAAATTTATTGTTAATTTCAATGAAAATTTACAGAGACTTTGGATTTCCATTCAATCATTGTTGCACTTTTCTCCCCTCCTAACCCTCCCCCCTAGTACACTACCCTCTTGGAAAAGGAAAATTCTTTCATTGTTTTACAAACCCTCCTCCAGGTCCACTCCACTATGCAGCCTTCACTCTGGACTCATGTCATGACAAAAATACCTACTCATATATCCCTTTTAAACAGTTTTCTCCCTCATCTATTTCAATGCACTGTACTAGGGAAGACAGAAGGAGAATTGACGCCTTTGAGCTGTGGTGCTGGAGAAGAATATTGACTGTATCATGGACTGCCAAGAAAACAAACAGATTCATCCTGAAGAGGGTTAAACCAGGCTACTCCTTGGAGGCAAGGATTCTGGGGCTTCATCTGGCATACTTTTGGACATGTTGCAAGGAGAGACAGATCTTTGGAGAGGGACATCATGCTGGGTAGAGTAGAGGGACAGCTCAGGAGGGGAAGAACCTCTATGAGGTGGATTGATTCAGTGACTCGGGCAATCGGGATGGGTGTGTCAGAGGCAATGTGATTGGCACAGGATAGAGCAGGGTTTAGGGTTGTTGTACATAGGGTCTCTATGAGTCGCAAACGACTCGATGGCACATAACAACAACAACAACAACGTACATTATTGAACCCATCTTTCTCAGTCTCCCCCCAATCCTGATATCAGTTCTGTTTTACAACAGTGGCACCATTCAGTATTTGCCCTTTAGTGACTGAGATATTTCACTCAACATAATGTCCTCCAGGGTCACCATTTTGAATAACATTGCATGAGTTCCTTGTTTTTCAATGCAGCATAGTATTCCATTGTGTGAATATACCACAGCTCCTCTATCTATTCGTTTGTTGATGAGAACTTAGGTTGTTTCCAACTCCTTGCTATTGTGAACAAAGCCACAATAAACATGGGTGTGCATATATCTGCTTGGATGTCAGTTATGGTCTCTTTGGGGTATAGTTCCAGTAGTGGAATTGCTGGGTCAAATGCTATTTCTATTTGCAACTTTTTGAGAAAGTGCCATACTGCCTTCCACAGTGGTTACACCATTCTACACTCCCACCAACAGTGAATAAGGGTTCCAGTTTCTCCACAACCTCACCAGCATTTGTTGCTTGCTATTCTGTTAAATTTTGCTATTCTTACTGGGGTGAGATGATATCTCATGGTTGTTTTGATTTGCATCTCTCTTAGAGCTAGGGATTTTGAGCATTTCTTCATGTGCTTGTTGGCCATCTGAATGTCTTCTTCTTTGAAGTGTCTGTTCATATCCTGTGCCCATTTTTCTATTGGATTATTTACCTTTATCTTGTTGTGGTGCCTATTGTTAAATTTAAGGAACTCTGGTGGCATAGTGTGCTACCTATTATGCTGCTGACCAAAACTTTCAAATTCACCCACTATTCCATAAGAGAAAGATGGGTAGTCTCCTCTAAACATTTACGTCCTTAGAAACCCAGGAGAGGATTTCTGTGAATCAGTATTGACTCACAGCACTGGGCTAGTTTTGGAGGATGATGTTAAATTCAATATTTTCTTAGTTACTGAAGCAAGGTAGAGACTTGGTTGTCACTATTGCTGTTGTTTTTGTTGCTGTTCAGTTGACAACTCATAGTGACTCTGAACAACAAATCAAAATCGCCCCCAACCCCATGCTGTCTTCAGATTTTCAACGTACTTGAGCCCTTGTTATTGTTACTGTGTCAGGCCATCTCGTTGAGGGTCTTTCTCTTGCTGGTCCTCTAACTTTCCCAGAATGATGTCTTTTCCCAGGGATTGACCCTTTCTGACAACATGATCAAGGTATGTGAGATGAATTTTCACCATCCTTGCCTCTAAAGTTACACTTCCTCCAAGACTAATTTGCTTGTTCTTTTGGAAGCCCATGGTATTCTATCAGCACGATGCAAAGGTATCAATTCTTCTTCAGTCTTCATTAGTCATTGTCTGAATTTCATTACTACTGACTAGATTTGAATTGTCAAATGAAAGTGCTTGCTACATATTAATGGGGAAACTAAAGTATTTCATTAATCTATCAAAAGTGAGAAAGAAAAGATATTTTGAAATTATACTTACTTTGCCAAAATTAAACTCATAGAAATTCAAATAGAAAGATAAAGGGAGAAACTGAATGAGTCTAAAGAAAGCTATTTAATGACCATAATTAGTATGCCTCAAGGCCCGATTTACTTCTGTATAATTATGTTTTGGTTCTTATTAATTATTATATCTCCTGAAATTTATATCATGCTCAGCTCTACACTTTCATAAGGGCTCCACACACAAAAATAATTTTAAAGTAAGGAAATGATGAAGAAATACACATATACATAAACACACACAACTCTCCACTTTCACAAAATATTTTTTCAAAATTATTAAAGATATGCTTATTCCCCGAAAACCTGTTGTCATTGAGTCTATTCTGAATCATAGCAAGCCGTTAGGGCACCGTAAAACTGTTTCATCAGCTGGAGTCTTTACAGATGCAGACAGTCACACCTTTCTCCCATGGAGTGGCTGCGGCGTTAGTACTGGCAATCGGTTCACTGTGTCACCAGGACTCCTTTTACAGTCCTGTCTGAAAACTACATACCCACTTCTATCAAGAAGATTCCACGTCACAGCAGCCTTTTAGCACAGAGTTCAGTGTGACATGGGGTTTCCAAGACTGTAAATCTTTGCAGACTCAGCTGCCTCTTTTCATCCCATGGAGCAGCTGGTGGATTCAAACTACCTATGATTGAGGTTACTCGTCAAGTGTTTTAACCACTACACTGTCAGAGCTCCTTTTAAAGTCATGTATATTGAGATGTAATTTTATGAAAAGCAATATTTCTTTTTTTATAGCACAGTTTAACATGTTGATACATGTATCTAACCCTGTAACCATGGCTCTAATAAAAAGTATGTAACATTTACTAGAGGCAGACACCCTCAACAAAGTGGGTCGACACAGTGACTGTAACTACAAGCTCAAGTATATTAGAGGTGATGCGGATGGCACAGCACAGGGCCAGGTTCAGGTCTGTTGTTCATAGGGTCGCTGTGAGTCGTGCTTGACTTGAGAGCACCTAACAAGAAAACAACGTATATCATTTTAGAATATAAAATGTGCCTTTAGAAGTAATCATGCATTGGTCTTTTCCTCTCATCCCAGGAGTGGGAATCCATTGTAAGAACACCTTTCTCTCCTTCCTGCTTCCTTTCTTTCTGTTAGTGTCTTTGCTACCAAAATGGGCCTCGAAACGTCTGAGAACCATAACAGGGTGTTCTTTGCTTACATAAAATTCTTTTTCATTTCTGGCTAAAAAAAAACCATAAAAGGTAATTTTGAACCATTGTACAGTCTCTGTAGGGAGCCCTGGTGGCCTACTGGGTAAGGAGTCGCACTGCCAAACCAAAGGCAAGCTGTTCAAATCCAGTAACTACTCCATGGGAAAATGCTGTGGATTCTCCTATGCCATTAACAGCCTCTGCTATGAGTTGGTTCCAACTTGAGGACAGTGTTTGCATTGTGTCTGATTTCTGCAACTTGAAAATATTACAATTTTCCCCCTGTCGTAGCCACATTGATATCTCTTCTACTTTACATAGATTTTTATGACTTGCATGTCCTTTCTTGTTGTATCCTATGGAGTGAATTCTGACTCATAGCAACCTTATATAACAGGTTAGAACTTCCTCGTAGGATTTCCTACAGTCATAAAAGTAACATGAGCATATCACCCTTCTGCTTCCAAGCCACTAGTGGATTTAAACCACCAATTTGAAGTGGTATTAAGTGCTTAACCCTCATACCACCAGGACTTTAGTGTGTTTTGAAGGTTTAAGGTTTTACTTGTGTTGTGATATTTGGAGGACCATCTTCTGTTCTTATCATAAACATTGAATGCATCAGGGTTGTTTTCTTTCTCCATACCTGTGCAATCTCTATATTGAGGAAATTATTCAAGAAGGTAGACTCTATGAAAAAGAATATAGCATCAGGATCAGATAAAGACTCAATAACCTACATTATGCAGATGGCATAACCTTGCTTACTAAAAGTAAAGAAGACTTTGAGGCACTTGATGCACAATATCAATAAATACAACCTTCAATATAGATTGCATCTCAATGACAAGAAAACAAGCATTCTCACTATTAGACTGATAGGCAACATCATGATGTATAGAGAAAAAAAATTGAAACTATCAACAACTTCATCTTACTTGGATCCACAATCAACTCCCTTTGTACCAGTAGTCAGAAGGACATCAGGAGACTTATTGCACTGAGAAAGTCTGCAATGAGGAACCCTTCAAATTAATGAGGAACAATGATGTCATTTTGAAGATTAAAGTGTGACTGATTCAGGCCATGATCTTTTCAATCATTATCTATGCATCTGAAAGCTGGACAGTGAAGAATTGATGCTTTTGAGCCATTGTGTGGAAGAATACTGAGTATCCCATGGACTGCCAGAAAAACAAAGAGTTATGTCTTGGAGAGGGTACAGCCAAAGTTCTCCTTTGAGGCTAAAGAAATAAAGCTTCATTTCTCATACTATGGGTATGTTGTTAGGAGAGGATATTCCTTAGAGAGAGACATCATCCTTGGAAAGATAGAGGGCAAGCAGAAGACTCTCAACCAGATGGATTGGCAGAGTGACTTCAGCAATGGGCTTGCATATGTTGGAGATGGTGAGGATTATCGCAGGACGGGACAGGGTGGGATCTGCTGTTCATCAGGCTACTGTGGGTTGTAGTTGGCTCAATTGCACCTAACAACAACATCATAAGAATAGTACTATGACAGCTCTGCACTAAATGGTTTGGGAACAAGTATGAGGCCAATTATGTGCTTCTTATCCTCCAAAGAGGAAGAGGAGTAAATGACCCGCAGTTGAAGATAGAACCATAAACAAAATAAAAGAAAATGGTAAGGAAAATTGACAGAGAAGAAATGACAAATTTGACAGAGGAATTTGTTTCTAGTCACTGAAACTGCTTCCCACTTCTGTAATTTCAAACTTTCTGACTGAGCCCTCATTCCAAAATTTTTCAAAATGCAGGACCAGCTTTCAATCCACTCCTTTAGACATAAATATATTCCATAATTTGTCATATGTTGGACTAGAAAAACAGCTTTTTTAATCAAAGATTTTGAAAACTTTCAATATACCATATTTTCTAAGTTGTTGTCGGTTGCCTTCAAGTTGAGAATGCCTCGTAGTGATCCTAGAACAAAGGCCTGAGGCTCCTCTATAACTATCAGCATTTATCAGAGTTCATAGTTTCCAGAGGCATGTTGGATGCCACTCCTGAATACTTTTTAAAACTTCAGATTATATAATAAATATCATAATTCAGCTTAGATGCCCTAGATAATTTTTTCCTATTTAAAGAGCACTAACTTAAGATGATCTCATCTTACATACCATTTTCTAAACTGTCATGCACAGTCTAAACTTTGATTAGTTACAGCTGAATCTCATGATAAATTTTGGACCACAAATAAAATGAAAAGAGAAATTGTCCAAAATAATTAGTCAAAAACTATAGTGATGGTCAATGGAAATTACTATTAAACCATGATTAGTTATTTGTATGACAATATTTATTGTCAAACTGAACTTAGTTGCTTAAATGACTGTATCTCTGTTGAAAATATTCATAGTTGAAATGCTTTATTATAATTTGTTGGCTTCCAATGCAGTTAATTAATACTTAATAGAAAATCTGAATCTAAATTACAGACTAAAGACATACTACGCAAACACATGTATCATCTGCAAGCAAGTTAGCACCTTTTTTGTCATTTAGAATAGAAGACATGAAATAATTTTTACCATCAGCATTAGTTTCTGCTTTCTTAGTCTTGTTATGGTGACTTTTTGTGCTAATAAGGGATGTTTGTTGATCTTGTGAAATATTATTTTCTTTTTTAAGCCGTTAATGTTTACAGTGTTGAATTGATCTTTTCACCTAATTTAACTCATCATATTGTAGCTGGATCTACACTTGCATCGACCTTCTGGATCTCATACAAACCAAGTATGCTGGGACCAACTTTTTTTTACAGAGGATTAGTTTACAGCCAGCATCTCAATCGCAGTCCTTCTATGTGGATGTGGTATACATTGGCCAAATATCTACTATCTCAACATTGGATGGTATTCTTGTCTTATTTCATATCTACTTAAACTTTTTAACTTTATCATATAGAAGAAGTTTAGCATAGAAATTATTTTTATATTCTATAATATAGAAATAACAACTTCTAGAATTAACAGATTATACTTTTGTTTCAATAATATTATGATTAAACCTAATTTTTAAATGAATTGGGTGATCTTGAATACACTTATATTTCTTGATATGGCCAAAATTAGTTTTATAACCTATATCCTGTTCATGGATAAATTAACTGTGACAACCATTTTCTGTGTTATTGTTTTATTTTGAAAAACCATCTACCACAATGTAGACCTATTTTCATGGAGAGTCTGTGGGACAGAGTAGCATTAACTGCTCGGGGTCTATAACACTCTTCCATGTCTGTGCATCTTTATGGAAACAGTGCTCCATCTTTTTCTCCTGGAACCAATGCTGGGTTCAAATCACTGACCTTGTAATTAGCAGCAGATTGCTTTAACCATTGCACCACCAGAGCTAATGGGGCTTTAAATCTTTTGTTTTAGCTGATGATGCTCCTGTTGAAAGACATTAAAGATTTTTATTCTAGAAGTACCAAGCTTCCCAAACTGCTTTCCTTTAGCTTATTTAATGTATGACCTGTTGACACTAGCTGATGACTCAATGCAGTTTCAGTCTCCATTTGCTTTATTTACTTATGTTCTTCAGAAATGCCAAAGAGAAGACCACCAGCATTAGCAAGTAAAGGAATATTCTTAAGGCACTTTCAGGTGAATCAGACAAAAATAAGTGAGTCAGCTATGGCCAGCCAGTATTCTATCACCATGACTGTGTATAACTGCAGCTACAATATTCCCATGATCATTGCCAGCTTTGGACAGGTAAGGCTAAAAATGCTCAAGCAATTTATGGAGAATTCATTTTGTTATAATAGCATTTTAATTGTTCTAAAAAAATAGCGGACATATGGCCCAAAATAGGACAAGAAAACTACTGTATGAGAAAGTGAATTTGAAACCTTTACAACTTGCCTATGAATATAAGGAGCTCTGGTACCTCAGTCTCTAGGGAATTGTGTTGCTAACAGTAAGGTGGTGAATCCATCAACTACTCTGTAGGAGAAAGATTAGCAGTCTCCTTCCGTGTGATTTACAACCTCTGAAAACTTGCTGCAGGGTCAGTATGAGTCTGTTCCAATTCGATGGCAGTGAATTAGGCTGTGAAAAGAAAAGAATTCTTCAAGAAATATAATTTTGGAGGGGAAAAAGCAAGAAACAATACCCTTAATAAACTATTAGTTAAAATTAAGCAGTGTTTTCCCAGTTAACTCCAAAGGTAAAATGTACACTCTTCCAGCACATATTCTTGAACAGAGATATTTAAAAGAAAAATCAGATTCTTTTATAAAGAAAACCTTTTATGCTGTACCAAAATTTACAGAAGTAAAAAAGTGGCTTTTCATAATTTTAAAGTATCAAAATAATTTTATACGCTGGTTTTTATGAAAGATCAATAATTTATTAACTATTTCAAATATGAATATTTTAATTTCTGATAAAATATATGTTAATGTAATTTCTTACAAACACCCATTATGAAAGACTCAAGATTAAAAATTAAGTCATAATTAACTAGTATAGTTATCACGTACCGAGCTCTGGTGACCTAGTGATAAGGTTCTGACTCAACAGCACAAAACAACAACAAATTAATTATAGTGCGTTCTGATGACCTGGTGGTAAGGAGTTGTGCTGCTAACCAAAAGGCACATGGTTCAAATCAACTAGTTGCTCTGAAGAGGGGGGGAGAAAAAAAAAAAGGACAATCTTGTCTTGTGGAGTTTATAGCCTCTGAAAATCCACTGAATCATCCAGAAGTGGATTGTACCTCTTTCTTTCATGGAACAACTACGGGTTCAAACTCTCTGCCTTTGGGTTGGCAGTGTGAATACTTACCCTACTTGAAGATACCAAAAGCAAGAAACTTTTATTTTTACTCTGAGTTGACATTCAGAGGATTTTTATATGGTTTTTAATTTCCATCACTTGCTTAGTAGTAGATCAGCATTAAACAAATATTTCCTGAATTTGATCCAGCTTACTGACCGTGTCCTTTCTTGAGTTTCCTAGTCCCCATGTACAATTTCTCCAAAAAGGATTTTTGTTTGCTAATAGCCAAATGTGTATCTCATGCTTCTTTGCCTCTCCACAATGATTATTGCAGAATGTGTGTTCCATGAATATTTATTCCTTGAGTGAGGGAGGGTACATCCTGAATTAATGAGGTATTACTGCTCGTCGGACTGATTGCGGCACGGATGACTGAGTTGACTTTGGCCTCATTATTGCGGCCATGTAGGTACGGCCTGTGTTGATTGATGTGACTCTCTTTAATGTGCAGAAGAAACCTGAATACATTAGGCTCATTTATGTCATGTCACAGATTTGTACCGTGGTGAAATGGAAATCATGTTAACCAGTTTCAAGTTTAATCATTTTATCAATATTTATTTTGGGAATTAGGTAATCAGAAATGAGACAGAGAATGAGGTTGTTTACCGAGGAAATAATTGGCCAGGGGATGCTCAGATTCGTATTCAAAGAATTCAGGCAGCATCTGCCCCTCTAAGTGGCAGCTTTGACATTCAAGCTAATGGACATATTCTCAAAGGTATATGAAAATTATTCATAATATGTGCATGTGAATGAATATATATATGTATCACTTGAAATTATTTTGGAATTTTATTATGATAAAACACTTGCAATTTCTAGCTTTTCATTGTGGTAAAACGTACGTAACACCAGTGTTTGTCAATTCAGCCATTTCACACATAGAGATCAGTGGCATTAATTACATTTCCCCTGCTGTGTAACCATCATCACAGTCCATTCCCACACGCTCATCACTAACAAGAACCAGTGCCCCTCTAATACTAACTCCCCATTTTCACCCTCCACTCACCCCTGGTCATATTTTTTGGCTTAGGGGTTAAAGATTATTGTAGGCCAGTGGTTTCAGAGGTTCATGCACCTTTTTTTGTTGTTGTCATTGTTAAGTGCCATTGAGTTGAGTACAACACATAGGAACCCTCTGAGCAGCCAACCTGAACCTTGCCCAGTCCTGTGCCATCTTCATCATCTCTGACACTCTAAAGCCCATTGCTGAAGTCACCGTGCCAATCCGTCTCATTGAGGGTCATTCTCTCCGTCATTGACCCTCCATCTTTCCAAGCATGACATCCCTTTCCAAGGAATGACCTCACCTAGCTACATGTGCAAAGTGCGAATGACCAAGCTTTACCATCTTTGCCCCCAAGGAACATTCTGGCTGCACCTTTTCCAAGACAAATCTGTTTGTTCTTTTGGAAATTCATGAGATATTTTAATTTTATGGCTCCAGAAATTCTACAGTCCATGAGAATTTGAAATTCTGAATTTTCCCCCTTTTGATCAGAATTCTGCTATAGAAACTTTGACCAAAATGATCAGTGTTATTAACTGAACATCACCCAGTTCTTGTTGTATGGCAAAGGAGACAGTTGTTCATGGAGGCAGTTAGCTGCACTTTCATTTCTTCCTCCTATTCCTAACATGTTTCACTCTGTTTCTCTAATATGCAAGTGTATACTCTTTTTAAAAGGCACCTGTATGACGTCTAGGTCTTTTCTGTTCATTGGGTTTAGCCAACAGGCTTACAAATCTACTGGGCTCTTGAAATAACAGTACTACATGCTTAAATTAATAAAATTTTTAATATAATGATGAGGCCCTGAGTAATACAAATAGTATCACTGAAATGTTGGCAGCTCAAATCACCAACCAGGGTCCAGAAAGAAAGACTTAGCGGCTACTTCTGTAGAACTACAGCCTAGATAGCCCTGTGGAGCACCATAGTACTCTGACAGACAAAGGGTCATCGTAGTTAGATTCAACTCAACAGCAATGGTTTAAAGAGAATGTATCATTAGATATTATTTTACCTATTATTTTCCATTCTAAAAAAATTTGGCCTGCTATAAAATTTAAAAGTTGCATGTCAAGATGCATCGTATCTATTGGACAGAGGTGATCTCAACAATGCTAATAAACATTTTGGCATATTTTCTTTTCTAATTAGTTTTTTACATAATGTATGCTGTTGAGATTATGCTAGTAAAGAAATGATTCAGAACAAATGATGTTTTCTTTGCTACCACGTTAAATATAAAAATATTACAGTCCTCAAATTTGTTACTCATTTGTAACAATGGCTTACTCTGTAATTTACTCTATAGAGTAAATTAATACTAGAAATAAAGGTATTTGAGCCAATTCAGTGACTTGAAGCATGTTAGGTGTGTGATTTTACTTCCAATAAATATAAAAACCCTTATCATCCTGTAAGTAAAAGATGCAAATTTCATTTTTACTATATTGGAAGAGAACATTTGGTGGACAAGTGATCATAAATAGTACCTATTTCATTTGTCTCAAAGATGAACTTGGTTTGAAAAGTTTGACACCTGTTTCCCTCTGTGAGTGCAGGCCTCCCCGCTGATGTGTCAGCTGTGGATTTACAGTTCGCTCTCCAGAGTCTGGGAGAAATGGGACAAGTCTCAGTTACTCGAGAGGGAACTTGTGCTGGCTACTCATGGAACATCAAGTGGGAAAGCGTGTGTGGAAGGCAAAACATTCTCCAGGTGCGCTCATTTGGTTTAATGTGTGTTTCCCTCTACGTCTTGATGCTTATGTAAATCCTACCTCATTCCGGAGAGACTGTGAGAATGAATACATATATGAAAACCACAGGCACAGAGTAGGGCAAGGTCCTGATCAGTTTCATAGGGCCACTATGAATTGTAGTCGACTCAACAGTGCCTAATAACAGCTCATGCAAACTGTAGCCAGAAAAATAGAAGAGCAGTAGAGAAGATATCTCTAAATTCAGTTCTCTTTCACGGAAGGCATATGCCCTGGTATTCTGTTCCTTTCTCCTGTGGGGAAAGTTCAGGAATACGAGGGTTAGAAGATCCTTAATGAAGGCAGAAAGAACATTGACAAATTCAGTCTCAGTTTAATCGGGACTAAGTGGGTGGGACAAGCAGGCTAAATTTCATTCTCTGTCGTTACAACATAAGACCTGTATTTGGGGGCTATAACAAATTTTAAAGTTATAAAGGGGTCACACTTTAAGCTCTTATCTAATTGCCTTTGTTTTGTTAGAGTGTGGGAAGGAATACAGAAGAGTATGAGAGCCCAGAATTTGCAGGAGTGTCTAGAAAACGATGAAAAAACAGTCTCTCTCATGAACTGTTGTCAAAAAAGTAAACTAGTACCGTTTTCTTAAAAGATAAGTTAGTATTATCTGACTATAGATATCACATGATTCAGCTATGATCTCAGTTAAATATGAAGGTGAATATTAACATTTAACTCAAAGTTGTAATTAATACAGTGCATAATGTAACAATGGTTTATTTGTATTTTTCCTTGTTATATTTTCTTCCTTTTTGAGAGGTTTCTTTTTCAAGAAATGTTGATAATGTGGTTTTGATTTTTTTTCCTATTACCTTTCATTCATGTTCATTTTCAAGCATGTTAAAATTTCAGTGGAAAACTAATATAGTTATGTTTATCATAGTCTTTCTAAAAAAATCATTTTGTGTAAAAATAGATTAATGATTCAAAAATTATTGGAGAAAAGGTTAATATGACTGTTACAAGGATAAAGGAAGGTGGCTTATTCAGGCAACGTATTCTTGGAGACCTACTTCGAACACCCAGCCCACAGCCACAGGTAAATCTGAAACTATTTTCTCTTGGTATGTAATTTTTTTAAGACCCAGAAAGAGAAGAGATGACATCTTTACTAGTGATAACAGTTAATCAACTCAATAATATTATTTTATTAGTTTGAGAGTCTGCTGGGAGACTAAGATGGGCAATCTCCTCCCGTGAGATGAACTTCGCCTCTGAAAACCTGCTGAAGGGTCATCTGTGAGTCAGATCTGACTGGATGGTACACAACAACAACAGCACAACATGCCAAAAGAATGGATTTTCAAATTAGCTTGCCTATTAGAATTTCAAAGCATATTCTCTTCCTTAAAGTTGGCAGTAGTTTTTTGAAGTAATTATTAAAGCTACCATTTTGATGAGGAAGAAATTAAAGTTGAATATGAAAGTTAACTTTTAGTTTAGCAGTTAGATATTTTACCAAGTGTTATTTATGGTTTCCTCCTAGCATTAATTACCATCAAACAAAATATATATTGATTTGTGTAGTAGCATGAAACTCATGATCTATTGTTGTTGTTGTTGTTATGTGCTAACAAGTAACCAGTGACTCATAGAGACCCTGTGTACTTTATCCCGAAACTCTACACTGTCCCAATCTTATTGTTTCTGACAAACCTACTCCTATTATCCCAGTCACTGAATCAATCCATCTCATTGAGGGTCTTCCTCTCTTACACTGTCTTTCCACCCTCCCAAGCATGACGTCCCTCTCCAAGCTCTGGTCCCGCCTTGCAACATATCCAAAGTATCAGACAAAACTTCAGAATCCTTGCCTCCAAGGAGCAGCCTAGCTTCACCCTCTCTAGGACGAATCTGTTTGTTCTCCTAGCAGTCTGTAGTACATTCAGTACTCTTCTCCAACACCACAGCTCAAAGACATCAATTCTCCTTCTATCATCCCTAGTCATTGTCCAGCTTTCTGAGGCATAACAAGTAATTGCAAAGACTATGGCCTGGATTAGGCACACCTTAATCTCTAGACTGAAACCTTTGCTTTTCAGTACTTTGGAGAGGTCTCTTACAGCTGACTTTCCCAGTGCAATTTGTCTTTGAATTTCCTGACTGCTGATACTAAGAGTGTTGATTGTGGAGCCAAACAAACTAAAACTGTCAATAATCTCAATCTCGTCACCATCTATCATGATGCTGTCAATCTGCCCAGTGGTAAAAATTTAAGATAAAAATATTTATATATGGGAAAATACCATTTAAGCTGCAGATAGAGTCTGGAAGAACTATACTCTCTAAGAAGCTACAGACATCTATGCAATATTTATATTATTAAAACAAGCAATAACAACATAATATTCTGAAATGCTTGCTGTTACTGTTAAGTACTATTGTGTTCACTTTAACACATAGCAACTCTATAAACAATAGTGAATTAACAAAAGCAGGGACTTTACAATCATTACTTTGAAGATTCTTTATTGATTCCTTGGTGGTGTGGGTATCTTTTTAAAGAATTATACCTCTGTGATATGTGGACTTTGTTAATTAGTTACAACTTCGTAACAATAATAAGGTTCACAGAGAGTCACAAAACAATCAGGATAGTCTTTTCTGAAAAGAGGGTTTTCTTATTCAATGTGGTTTAGGGAATGGCTTATATAACTTGGTGGAAAAGAAAATATTTCCTTATGCATCAAATTAAGTCAGCTTAAAGTTTCTGTAAAACAAGCAAGGGCATCATGGGGACAGTGATAGCTATAGCTGATTTCTACCTGCTCCTCAAAGGGAAACAGCCTCATTAACAACATCCACAATGTAAAACCAATTCTCTATAGATCAGATATGTCCCACATGCTCCCTCACCTCTTTCTACTAATTCCAACACCAATATTACTGCTCTGCTAGGTCCGAAATCCATTGCAGTAGCTTACAGAGCACATGGAACCAGAGTCACAATTATAAGAATTATTAGGGAAGCCAAAAGGCAGGTTGGTAACAGGGTATAATGACTCAGTCAGGACAGCTGCTGCAACGCACTTGCAGGGGTGGTGCAGGATAGGGTAAGGTTCAGTCCTGTTATTCAGAAGGTCACTGTGAGTCATACTCCGCAACAGCTCTAGAAAGTTACTTTTTATGTTGCTCTATCTATTTTACCCCTTTTGATCTTGTGAAGATACTGTGTCCTTTTCACCTTCCATTAGTCTAGAGATTCATCTTCAGGTCATGATGCTAGCCTATTTGATAACCAAGCTTACTCAAAGGCTGCATATATCTGGTGGTTCACATCCACCATAGACTCTTCAAGAGAAAGATGAGCCATCTCCTCTTTTTGCAATTTTCAGCTAGATGGAGAGTGAAATAGCAACGAGTGTGAATTATGAGTGCTGCATTCTTCCTACTGAGTTGATCCTGACTCATAGAGGAACATTGCTCAGTCCTGTATCATTCAAAGTTACCGTCATGTATGAGTTCACTGTTGCAGCTACTGCTCTCTAATCGAGTCTCTCACCTTTTGCCTCTTTTAAGACAAAAGATGATGCAGGTCACACACGGAGAAATTTCCCTTATATTAGATCAGATCTAGAATAGGATTAAATAGGATTAAAGGTTTTGATACTTAATATGTTGTAAGTGTGTAGTGTCTGCATCATGGAGGATTATTGCATAACTTCCACATTACATCATGACACACACACATGTTTTGCAGAGTGTGAAGTCTAGTGGGGGAACACCACTCAACCCATGATAAGGAGTCAGAATGATCTTGCAAAGAGGAACAAATCCAGAAGTTCATCCAATTACTAGTATTAGCTACTGATGATGACTTAGTAAAGGCAATCTCTTTCAAAGTGCTAACTGGATTTAGAAAAAGAATAAGGAAAAAAGACTTTATAGTGGAGGGAAATGAAGAAAAAATAATTGCTGTAAGAAAACAGGTTCTTTTCAATTATTTGCTTGGGAGAATAAAATGCCATTAAAGAATAATGGTTCACTGACAAAACAAATAGTTTCAAATACAAAGCAATGTAAAAAGCAATTATCTTAAGGATTGTAGAGGATTAAATGAATATAAAGTTTATTATAGCTATCAGTTTATGAATAGCTGTAATAATAAAAGCAAAGGTAAACACATCTATAAAAGTAATGTGCTTGAATTTTCTTACCAGTTGATGAGTCTAAGTTTATAAAACAATTCTATTACAAAGACTGAGTATTAAACAGACTACTATGATGAAACAGAGTCCAGTGACATTAAAAAACTGTAGGAGTATGGAACGAGGGTTGCAGAGTGGATTATATTTGGGGATAGGGGGTGGAGTTTGGGGAGGTGTGGGGGGGTGGATTGTGTACCAATGAGGGAGTTTTTCTTTTGCTTTTCAAGGAGAGGAGCAAAAGGGAGGGGGGAGGGGTTTGTGCGGGGAGAAGAGTGCAACAATGAATGAATGGAATTCCAAAATCTCTGTAGATGTTCATTGAAATGAAAAATAAACAACCTACATTAAAAAAACAAACAAACAAACAAAACTGCATAAGTTCTTGCTCTGCATTTTTTTGATAGATAACATTGTCTGATGTCATCTGCTTATGGTTCTGAGCAGGTCACAGTATCACCTCAAGGCCCCAAATTAGTTCCTTGACTTCCTTATATTGAGTCCAAGTTGGTTCACTGACTTTCTTTAATTGAGATAAAGTAACCTGCAGAGAAACTTAGCTTCATTAAATGCTTCTCAGATCTGTGAGAAGCAAGCTTTACATGATATTTCATAAGGGAGGATGATGGATCAATCTTCATGTAATTACTCTAGAAAATAAATCCTCAACGTCAATAATACACTCATATAAAATGAAAGCATACCAGTTCTTCTCATTTGCTTGGTTCTACCTATTTAACCTTATTTCCATACAGTTGTGAACCAGCAGCAGTCAAAAATGTTGATTGGGAAAAAAAACTGATCAGCTTTTACATAAGAATTTTGGAAATCTGGATTTCATCTATTAGTATCCGCATTTGAAATATTGTAGTCCTATTCATAAGTTAGATATAGGCCATTTTTTGTTGAAATATTTTGATCAAGCATTTTCACTGAATTTACAAATTAAAATATAATATCTACAAGTGACAACTTAAAATGTTCATGGTTAATTTGTGATAGCAATTCTTAAAATTGCCAAGATCTGATGTCAAAATAATATAAAAGCAATGTTAAGTCAACTAAAGTTAACTAAAGTGACACTTTAGACAGAAAAATACTTTAACCATAATGATTAACCTTATTTTTAATTACTATATTTTTAAGATTTTTATTTTATATCAGTTTGCTTACAAAGTTCATATACATTGTGTTTCACACTCTTCATTTACATTGTGTTTCATAGAATTATTCTCATTCATTATGTTTTATAAAATTGATTGCCATTGGACTATGCCACCATTACCCTGTCTTTGCAGGTCCTTGTCAGATCTTTCCCATTTCCTTTGTCTCTCCCTCCACCCACCAAATTGTTCAACTATGTGATTTCATCTCTAACCATCCTCACCCCTTTGTTCCCACCCCTTCCCACCTTGGGTCCCCATACATGTTTTACTAGTATCCTTGTATTTTTACAATGGCCTTGTGCAGTACTTATCCTCATGAAACTGAGTTAGCATAATGCTATCCAGTCTCTCCCAAGTTACGTAGTATTTTTTTTAAATTTTTGCGGCCTGAATACTGCATAATATTCCATTGTGTGGATGCACTACAATTTCTCAATCAATTCAGTTGAGGTTGGACATTTAGGCTGTTTTCATGTTCTCATGTTCGTGAATAAAGCTGCTATGAACATTGAGGTACAAATCTCCATTTGTCCCTCAGTTCTAATTTCTTTGGGATATATTTCTAGCGGCAGAGTAAATGGGTCATACAGAATTTCAATGTTCAGTTTTTTTTAGGAAACACCAAACTACCTTACAAAGTGGCTGTACCATTTTACAATCTCTAGACACATCAAAAACTCTTTCCAATAGGGTGAAAAGAAAACCTACCAAGTGGGAAAGAAACATTTGGCATTACATCTCAGACAAGGGTCTTTAGCATAAGTTTACAGAATACTACTGGGCCTCCAGAAGAAAAAAGACTGCTAACCCAATTACAAAATGGGCAAAAGACATGGAAAGACTTTTCACAAAGGAAAACATTGAGAAGGACAACAGACACATGAAGAAAGGCTCAAAATCACTGGCAGTAAGGACTGCAAATCAAAACCACTATGAGATATCATCTCACTCCAGTAGCAGTGGCAAAGTTTAGCAAGCAGCAAGCAATAAATGTTGTTGGGGATGTGGAAATATTGGATTAAATTTCTTTTTAAAAGCATCAGATAAAACAATTTTGAGATATAATACTAAGTAGTATACAGCAGGAATATACTAAAATTAGTAAAGTGCTCTGCAGGAGAAGGATGAGCAATCTCCTGTCATTAACTGCCTCAGAAACATGCTGGAGGGTCAGCTATGGATAGATTCCACCTTGGCAGCAAACAACAACAGTAATAATAATAAAACTCTGTACGTAAACAATATGAATTTCCCTAGTTAAATAATTTACTTTGATGATGATAGTTTTGTTAAAATATCTGAAATAAAGTGACAACCAAATGAACAATAGAAATAGTAAAATCTTGGCATGCTTTTTTGCATTAATATTAATATTGTTCTATACTGTCAAGTTGGGACCAACTCAAAGCTGACTTCCAGTAGATTTCCAGAGACAGTTAATTGCATGAGAGGAGATTGCTCACCTTTCTTCCACAGAATACCTGTGGATTGGAACTGTTTCATAAAATCCAGAACTTGTTAAATAAATCTATTTTGTACTTTCCAACTATAACACAGAAAGAAATATTTGTGGATACCTTTTAAAGTTGTAAGGAATTTATTATAGGTCACTGAAGAACACCACTTGAGTTATTTTACCAAAAATTCAGAAGGTAAAAAGTTTCTTTTAAAGTTGCTTGCCTTCATTTATTGTTGGAAAACATAAAAATTAACATAAACTGAGAGACAAAGAACTTCTTAGATTACAGAGAATTAACTTAAGTAACCAAGATTATTGAAACTGAGTAAACTAGTTTAGGATTTTTAACATTTTCATAGATTTTTAGATTCAAGAACTCATTATATTGTTTACTTGCCTTTAAGGCATATTGAACTAAGAATAAAATTAACTATCCCAGTAATCAAAGAAAATTTTGTTATGTTTAAAGGTAGACATTTAACTATTTCTTACATAGTATTTGACATTAGTTTTTTAAAAAATTGCAAATTA
Organism: Elephantulus edwardii; assembly: GCF_000299155.1. Lineage (NCBI taxonomy): Eukaryota > Metazoa > Chordata > Mammalia > Macroscelidea > Macroscelididae > Elephantulus > Elephantulus edwardii. The sequence continues at coordinate 3,591,419 of NW_006399864.1, forward strand.
ACGCATTAGGTTTTCAGTCTATATTAAATTATTAAGAAACCATTTTTTAATAAACCTTTTCCAATTCTAATCTTTGTTACATATATACAATCTTTGGGTGACAAAATTGAAACAACTTATTACCCAACACAAAATTGATTAAAACTTTATCACCAAACATATTTACTGCTAGTGTCTCTCTACATAGTTATATGTTCACACACCTCTTTACCAATTTTTGTGTTTTATTACTCTTTCCTTATATTTGTTCATGAGTTTTTCACAATATCTGGTGGAAATGGTCTTATTTTAAACCTTATTAAAGTCTATATTATTTACCTTATTTTATTTAGGAGAAAATTTCATAAAGAAAATGAGATATCTCATTTCTTAAAGTAAAATAATTCTTTTCTCAAAAAATGGGTTTTTTTAAATATAAGTTTTTTCTTAAATAATAGTTTTCAGCTGACTATGAAAAATCCTGTCAAAACTGTCTTTGGAGTCATATATTTTGCAGATATTCATTATTAAGAAAAAGTCCTGAAACCCAAATTTACTGCTGTCAAGTTAGTTCCCGTTCATAGTGTCTCTCTGGTGGGGATCGTAGGCCGTCCATCCCAACAGGAGGAGACTGCCCAACATCTACTAAATTACTTGCAGATTCAACTGTCTGAGATGCATGGGATCCACGTTACAGCACAACTCAATATGAACTATACTAGCAAAGCTCCCAAAGAAGAAATGAGTTCATCCCAATTAATTTTATTTATGTATGTTTGTTGACCCAGATATTTGGAGAAACAAAAGATAAATTCCTCTTATCCTGAAATGAATAAAAAGTACTCCTTTACTCTAAATAAAACATATTTTATTAATACTTAAGACAGAAGAAAATGCATTGCTTGACTAGTAAATTTCACCTTACAGCAGTCCTAATTTTGTTGTTGTGTACCATGGTGTTGGAACCAACTCGTAGCTGGCCCTCCATTGAGTTTTCAGAGACAGGGGATTGCCCATCTTTGTCATGCAGAGCAGCTGGTGAACAGAATGCCTGTGGGATTGCTGCACAGTTTCTTATCACTAGGCCACCAGAGCTCCCCACAGGACAAAAGTAAAGCTACCCATTATGTTTTCAAGATTATAAATCTTTATAGAGCAGATTGTCATATCTTTTCTCCATAGAATGTTAGTGGGTTTGAACAGTTGACCTTGTAGTCCGTAACCAAATTCTTTATCTACTGCATTGCCAGGGCTTTTATCATTTAGCTAATGCTTTTAGTAAGCTTTACTTTTTAACATTTTGTTTTCAGGGCCAATATAGAAATGTGTAAGTAAAGCAGTATAAAATAAAAATTTTAATTAAATTAAAACAAGAAATATTTGTCAGAATGAAGTTATTTTTATTAATTCTTGGGAATTTTAGACTATTTATATAAGTACTTATTTGTCATTAAACTATTTACAATAAGTTTTTTGAGGGAATATTATAATCTAATTTAGTAATCACATTTGGAGATAAGAAATGAATATATTTTTATAATCCTATCTTTTTAAATTTTATTCTGGTTTACTTACAATGTTCTTGTACATTGGTTTTCACACTAGATCCATAATCTTGTCTTTTGGGTGCTTTGCATGATTCTCAGGAGAAGCAATCCAGAATTATTTATAATTTACTTATATTTACAATTGTACTTGACAGAAATGGACACATTTGTAGAATAGTTGAAGGAAAAGTCAAACAAAAATATAAAGTAGTATACTAGGTTTTATGATGAAAATAAATGTCATTGTTTGGCTCTAAATTATATGTAATATACATAATTATAATTTAGAGCCAAATTAAAATATTTAGTATTTTTATGTGTTTGCATATATATTCTACTAAATTATATTGCTTTTTTACTTCTGTACTCTTGCTCTGTGTTTTAAATTTTTTTACTTTTGCCTTAAGGTTGAAGTCTATGTCAATGGAATTCCATCTAAATGTTCTGGTGACTGTGGGTTTACATGGGATCCTATGAGTACTCCCCTAGTCTTGGCTATAAACCCTTCTCAAGGTAACCTTCTCATTTTAAGCTTGGAATATGGGATTAGATGAACTAATAAAAAAGTCATTAAGATATTTTAACATGATAGTCTCAAATTTTAGAGGTTTTTTTTCACTTTTTAAATCAATGTTTTCATATAATTTTTTTTTTGTTTTCATATAATTTATCTGTCTAATCTGGCACTTTTAAGAGGGAATGGAGATTTTGACGTCAAGAAAAAGTGCTGTACCAAAAGTGGCAAAATAAAGGAGCTACAAAGAAAATGCTTGCTCTATTTTCTATGAAAGACATATTATACACTAAGATATGATATGATATATGAAAACCCTGTTATGTTAAATATAAGAAGTGTTGAAAAAAATACTAGTTTTAACAGTTCATGGAACTAAAATTGCATCTGGTGGTCTCAAGGGTTATTTATGTTTTTTTTTTTTAATTTGAGCCTTGATGATCTGTAAAACAAAGAAAGAAGTTGCATCTAGAAAATCCAAGATTACTATTGTAGATATTCAGGACAAAACCTGCCTGACCAACTGCTATAGCCTGGATCTTACCTGTGAGGAGATATATTCCATGCTCAAAAAGTAGCTTTTATTGATACCATGATGGCTATGTGCTTCGTGTGTTCAATGTCAGTTTTACTAAAATATGCAACAGATAAATCTGGAAGACCTATTATGCTCAGGACCAATAGGTCCAGCAAATACAGGCAAAAATTATGGAAATATAACCTGAGAGGTGCAGACAAATGGCATGTAGAAAGTGGTAAATAAACTGATTCCAGAGAGCGTTGAGAAAGACAAAGAAAAGACATTCTAGTCTATTTATCTTTTCCATGTAGAAAAGCAATAATGCTGAAGAAGCCCAAATTTGAACTGGAAAACTCTAAGAGATTGATCGTAAAGGTAGTTATTCTGGAAAAGATACTGAAGATGAGATAGATGCTAAAGTTGAATGAGCTTATAGCTATAAGCCCCTACTTCAAGAATGTGTTCAAAATTCACTCTTAATGGTGACAAAGCGGGGGGGGGAGAGGAAATCTCATTTAGAGGGAGAGGAGGTAAATGGAAAAATATTCAGTATGAGTTACTCTTAAAACAAATGTAAATTGGAATATTCTAGATATTTAAGGATTTGTATTACTCTAGAAAGAAGAACCTTCCTCATGGTCTGAGTTCTATCACATGCTATATTACTATTAGAGATCTGTATTTAATTTCTTTTTCATAAAAATAATTTTTCTTTTCTTTACCTCATTTTATTCCTTAAATCAGTAAGTTCTTCTGCTATCTGTCCTCACTCAGAGTATAAATATGAAGCCATGTAGAATTAAATGGAACAAAAATTACAAAAAGCATCACCACAAGTGTGTCTTCCTTCTTGTAACCTCACCCTCCACTCTCCTTCCTACCAGCTTGTTTATAAGCTTGCTGAAATACTGTCTATATCTTAAATCTTCTCTAAAAATATCTGTTTTCCTAACAACATATTCTGGTATTTTTGTCATTTTAATATTGTTCTTTTTTCAGGGTCCTATGAAGAAAGCACAATTCTAACTATATCAGGCTCTGGATTTTCTCCTAGTTCAGGTGTATCAGTCTCAGTTGGGCCAATAGCTTGTCCTCTTCACTCTGTTAATGGTAGGTTCTTTCGAAACCTATTAAATTTGTTTTCTGTATGGTGAAGTGGAAGTAGTAGAGTGATTTCACAATTATCCTACAAAGTCCCCTATGATATTATAAAATTAGTAACAAGGTCTGTATAAATGTTTTAAAATTTTAATCTTTGACTGTTACTATAGTAGAGTTCTTGTGCTATTAATGATGAACATCTTTCTCAGGTAGTTCTTGTTGTTTGTTGCCATTGAATCAGAATCACCTCACAGCTGACCCTCCAGCAGGTTCTCAAGGCTGTGAATCATATGGAAGGAGACTGTCCATCTTTCTCTCATGGAGCAGCTGATGGATTAGAACCGTCTACTTTTGAGTTGCCAGTGCTACTTCTTAGCACTCACTGTACTACCAGAGCTCCCTATAACAGTTTATTTTAGTCATTTTCTACCTTCCTACAAGTGGCTACGTGAATGCTTCCTTAGGTGTGAGTTTAGAACACAGGAATATATGAATTGCTAGTCTGGTGTTCCCTAGGCTTCTCCGCCCATGCTCAGGCGTAATCACATTGGTCAAATTGCAAGAGAACACAATAATCTTCCTTAACTTCTTTTCCAACTAGTCCTTGTCAACATAATATAAAATTGAAGAGAGCTCTGGTGGTCTAGTGGCAAGAAGTTGCACTGCAATCCCAGAGGTATGCAGTTCAAATCCACCAGATGCTCTGCTGGAGAAGGAGGGGCAATCTTCTCCTCTACCGGTCAGATCCGATTTGATGGTACACACACAAGAAATTTTTTAAAAATTTCAAAAAAGAATTGAAAGATTGCTTGCATTTTCTATCCTTTGAAATAGTAAGGACCACAATTACTAATTTACCTAAGTATTTTCTTGTCCAGTCCTAGGTATTTTCTTAATTTTAATAGATTGGGATTACATGAGTGACTTGATCTTCCAAATCATTGAAACTTAAATCTAAACTTCTCTACACTTTGTTGAGATCTAAAAGTGAAAATACCACCTGTTTTATGTGGTGGAGGTTGTGGTTAAGTGCTGTCGAGTTAAGGAGGACTCACAGACACGTTATTAACAACAGATCTGAACCCTGCCCTATGCTGCACCAGCATTATAATCTCTGACATACTTGAGCTCACTGCTGTACCCACTGTGTCCGTCCATTCTGTTGGAAGGCTTCCTCTCTTTCACTACTCCACACCTCTCTAAGCATGATGTCCTTTCCCAAGAAACAGCCTCTCCTCACAATACACGCAAATATGTCTTGGAGAAGGTGCAGCCAGCTTATTCTTTGGAGGCAAAGATGGTAAAGCTTTGCCTCACAACTTTGGGCATGCTACTAGGAAAGGCTGTTCCTTGGAGAGTGATGGGAAGCTCAGAAAGGTGGAGGGTCAATTAAGGTGAAGACTCTCAACCACGTGGATTGACATGATAATGACTGCCACCATGTGTGCTAGTGTGTCAGGAAGTGTGAAGACAGCACAGGATAGGGCAGGGTTCAGATCTATTGTTCATACAGTTGCTATGGGTTATACTTGGCTCAACAGCTCCTAACAACATCAACAACAACAACAACAACAACTTATCCAAAATATATGAGACGAAGCTTTACTGCCCTTGACTCCAAGAAGCACTCTGGCTGCACTTTCTTCAAGACCTTTGTTCTGAAGGAAGTATTTTCATTTCAATTTTTATCATAGGACTCCTAGTGGTTTGTTCAATTTTAGACATAAGTAATATTTGAGCCAAATTTTAGAACTATGACTATAAATGACTTTACAGACTAAGATAATGAATCCTGTTCCAATAGAGACTTTCCTTTATCGGTGTATCTGTTTTCTAACAGAATCTGAATCATAACATTATGTCATTTATAAAAGTTTTTCCCTAGTTAATTTTTGAGTTGTTGTCTTTAGGTTTATATAAATGAAGTCTCATGTTAATATTTGAAATGAAATTTATAGTCATGTTGTCTCAGAAATATTTGCCTTATCATTTTCCTCTTTTTACAAGAAAATGAGATCAAATGTCAGATTCTGAATGGAAGTGCCGGATATTTCCCAGTTGCTGTGTCCATAGCTGAGGTGGGACTAGCAAGGAATGCAGAGGATAAAATATTCCACTTCACGTATCGGAGTCACATCTCACACATCTGGCCTGCTTCGGGAAGCCTAGCAGGTAAGAATTAACAGTGCTGAACAGTGAAAATTACATATATCACCATCATTGTTGTGTTGGGTTTTTTCTAGAATAAGGTGAGGAGAGTGGAACCTAACACTTCCTCATATAGAACACAAGAAAGTATCCTTTTAGGAGACACGGTGATTAAATGGCTGACTAATTCTTTTGTTTCTTCTGAAGAACAAGCTTAGGTAACTGCTTATACTTACATCTTAGGTTATTGAATTAATATCATCAATTATTATGTGTTTCTATAACAAGCTCATCAATTATGTCAAGATAAGATTTATTAGTTATTATTCTGCTTACCAGCTGCTCCATTTGTAACCATGTCTCAATGGAGCTACTTGACCCAGAAAAAGTTCTGGGAACAAACAAGAGAGACGAAGGTTGATGCATGGAAGAGAAAAAATGGCACATTTTTCCTGTTCTGCTTCGTTTCCTTTGTGTTCTGTATGTTTTACCACACTTGGTTTTAGATTTTATGTGGTTTTATGATCTATATGTTTCTTTCATTTGTTTGTTTTGTTTTCCTTTTACTGAAAGGTATAAAATTTGGATTTGCTGAGACTCTAAATGCATCCACATTTCCCACACATAAAAGATTACATGATAGAAACAGCCTAAAATTTTCTTCACAATGAAGCAGGTACCAAGAAAAATCGTTATAATAATGTCCCAAAGCAAATGGTAATTATTCATTTGGTATTTCATAATATCATCTTTCTGGTTTCAAGTCTCAGTGCTCAGGCTTGGTGTGTGATGGTGTTTGGTTGTTGTTGTTTGGTGTTTAAGTCAAGAACAGCTCCTGACAACCCTGTGTACAGCAGATGTAAATCTTGCCTGACCTCGCACCATCCTCCCAACCCCTGCTTTGCCGAAGCCCCTCGTTACGGTCATTGTGTAGATAGCTCCCATGAAGGGTCTTTCTCTCTCTTGTGACCTTCTACCTTTCCAAGCTCGAGATTCTTTTCCCAGGACTGACACCTCTCACAGCTTGCTCAAGGTATATGAGGTGGTGTTGACTGGGAAATTACTAAATGCAAACTCTGACATACTGTCCTTGACCTATTTTTCAATTCTGAAGAGTTCTTGTATCATAAATTAGGCTATCACCAAAAAGTTTCTTTTTTAAAAAAATTAATTTGTGTGTGTGTGTGTGTGTGTGTGTGTGTGTGTGTCGTCAAATCAGATCTGACTGGTATAGGAGGAGATTGCCCCTCCTTCTCCAGCAGAGCATCTGGTGGATTTGAACCACATACCTCTGCGATTACAGTGCAACTTCTTGCCACTAGGCCAACAGAGCTCCCGAAAAAAGTTTCTTTATCATTAAAGTAGATCCATTGAGTTTTATATCTTTGTTTTTGTTTTTATACAAAGGTGGTACTTTACTGACTCTGTCTGGATTTGGCTTTAGTGAAAACTCAAAGGTATTAGTTGACAATGAAACCTGCAGTGTGCTTGAAGGGAACTTGAATACCATAACTTGCAGAACACCAAAAGTAAGTAATGAATGTGCAGTCATTTTAAAATAAGTCTAATGTCTTACGAATTAAGGAACCCTTCAGCAGAAGGTGAAGTAATACATTATCTAGAAACTACAGTGTTTTATTTGTACTATTCAAGAATGTCTCAAAAATCTTCTGTATGGAAAGATTCAGAGACGATCTCCGCATTGTAGATGCTTAAAATATTAAAGAAGAACAGACGTGTAGACCAGTTCTATCTAGGGTGATTTCATTTTAAAAGAATATAAATAGAAACAAAGCAAAAATGAAATGCGGCAGGGAGAAATCACTAGAAATCTGTAGCAGGAAAGTCAATACTATACTATACTGAAGCTTAAGTAATGAATGGTAATTTATAGATTAAATGAAAAGATGGAAAAAAATAAGAATAGTACTAATAAGTGGTCTAGTTAAGAAATTTAGGGAGCTCAAATGGGGGATGCAGTGCATAGAGCAGCACCACGAACACAAAATCTCTTCTTCTCCTGTGGTTTGGGTCCACGAGCGGTTCCAAGGGAGAAAGACGCGTGGTCTCCTGTGTAATCAACAGCCTTGGAACTCCAGTGAAGGATCAGCTATGAGTCCATTCTGACCTGACAGCACTGAAAGACTGCTAGAAGTGTTTAACTTTTACAAAGAATCTTTTTGAGATTTTATTGTAAGTTTATAAAGAACTTGGATTTCCATTCAATTCATTGCTGGGCGTTTTTCTCCCTGACCACCCCCCCACCCCTGGCCCCCTAAGTTTGCTTTTTTTCTTTGTAAAAAAATTCTTTCATTGTTATACAGCCCCCCCAAAAAAACTGTCTTAAAGTTTCAGTTTGTTGGGGGGCAGGGAAGCGATAGTAATTTCTCCCTGAAATACTGCCTCATTAAACCAATCATATTTTTTTTTAAAGTTGTTGTTGTTATGTGCTGTCAAGTCGCTTGCGACTGATAGCGACCCTATGTACAACAGCCCTAAACTCTGCTCTGTCCTGTGCCAATCGCACTGTCTCTGACACTCCCATCCCAATTATCCCAGTCACTGAATCAATCCACCTCATAGAGGGCCTTCCTCTCCTGCACCGTCCCTCCACCCTCCCAAGCATGATGTCCCTCTCTAAGGACCGGTCTCTTCTCACAACATGTCCAAAGTATGTTAGACGGAGCCTCAGAATCCTTGCCTCCAAGGAGCCACCCGGTTTAACCCTTTCCAGGACAAATCTGTAGTCCTTAAATTTAAATCAAGACTCTCATGTGCTTATTATAGTGATAATGAGTCATTTACACAAATAAACAACAACAAAAACAAACACCTTGCAAAATAGATGAGTTATGTTGTGGTGTCTGTGTTGTGCACCATTGAGTTAGAGCTGACTCACAGCTGCACCTCCAGGAGGTTTTCGGAGGCTGTAAATCGCACAGAAAGAGATGGCTCGTTTCTACTCCATAAAGCGGCTGGTGGATTCATACCACGTGCCCACAAGTTGGCAGCAAAATTTTTTGCCACTAAACCACCAGAGCTCCCTATGTAGGATCTATAGGAAGAATAAATTTAAGAATGTGTTACACCTAATACTGAAGGTGATCATGTGAAGAAAAACAGTATATCAAATTTATTTCAACTATGCCATCTAGTTAATCACTGAGAAAACATTATTTACTAGATGTTGGAAAAGTGTTTTTACTAACTAGGTGTTTCATATGTGTTAAAGGCAGCGCGCGCGCACGCACACACACACACACACACACACGGCTACTTATTTATAAATACCAGAGATCTGATGGCTTGTTTGTGCTACTCACTCGAAGAACTCATCTTTCAATCCACCAGCTGGTCCACAGGACAAAGATGGGCAATCTCCTGTGTGTTTTGCAGCCTCAGAAAACCTGCTAGAGGGTCATTTATGAGTCCGTTCTGATTTGACAGCAATGTGTAGTAGCAAAATGTGTATACAGGCACACACACGCACAATTATAATTAAGTTGTTTCCAAATGTTTACAAGTCACTCTAATTCTAGAGTTATACCTTCATCTCTGAAATTCAAAACTACATCCTAAATTTGACACAACTTTCTAAATGTATAAAATCCAATTTTAATCTATGACTTGAAAATATAGCACCTTCAAAAGTTTATACTGAACAATTCTATTTAGTTTTACCCTTTGTATTTCTGAATTTCAACAGTGAACATTTCATAATTGTTCATTTTATCTTTGTCTTGTTTTAGAGAAGTGAAGGTACGGTTGATGTATCCGTTATTACCAATGGATTTCAAGCTACAGCAAATAATGCTTTTACTTATAGTTGTTTACAGACTCCAGTTATAACTGATTTCAACCCCAAAGAACGGGCAATACTAGGTAAGAAATTCTATCCTAAGTCATTAGCTTGCTTGAAGTCAAGTATGTCTTTAAGTGTTTGAAAGCATAGTTTGTCCTGCGATTCTCGCCACATAAAACCAGTCATGAGTTTTTCTTCATCATAATTACTCATGAATTTACTGTGAACTTAGGCAATAAGAGGAGAATTGTCAAGTTCAGGGGGGAAAGTTCTTTGTCATCTCATTGCTTTCCTTGTTAAACAACTAGATGAGATTTTATCTTCAGTAGATGGTCCTTAACATTTTTATTTTCATTTCTGTCTCCATAGTGTAAGCATTTCTAAAATGTTATTAAATACCAGAGATGAGTTATTTTGCTTAACACACACATTTTAAACTTTATAATTAATAGGAACATCTCTTAAAACTGTTTTCTCTTTTGAAAATAATAGGAGATGTCAGTTTAATGATTAAGGGTTATAATTTTGGAAATGAGCACACAGAAATCATGGTGTATATTGGCGGGAAAACCTGTCAAGTTCTTCACTGGAACTTCACTGATATTAGATGCCTTTTACCCAAGTTGTCGCCTGGAAAACATGATGTCTACGTGGAAGTCATAAACTGGGGCTTTGCAACAAAAAGGTATGGTAACTTTTAAAATTAAAAACTAACACCACTTTCAGAAGTTACCTTTCAACCAAATAACAGATCAACCTATAACATAAATAACACCCAGGAGGGAATGTACTCCTCTCAGTAGTCAGCTACATGTCAACCGTTACCCAGAAGCAAAGGTTAAAAGGTAAAGAGGGGCAGCAGAACTGGATGAGTGAAAACAGGGTAGAAATGGAGAGAGTAAAGTATATCATGGAACAATTTGTGCATAAATTGTTAAATGAGAAACTATGTGATTTTTCCTTCATTCAGGAAAAACTTACCACATAGTTACTACAAAGCAGGATCTTGTTCAGGTTGATAGTGGTGAACAAGAGGGGGATATCTTCTGCTCTGATAATGTTCTCAATTTTATTGAAGAAGTAGACTTAAAAAAAAAAAGACTGTACTAAGTAATTTTTCTAAAAATTAATCATACAACAGTGGTGTTATACAGTATTTGTCCTTTTGTGACTGAGATATTTCACTTAATATAATGTCTTTCAGGCTCTCCCATGTTGTGTAATGCTTTATGAGGTTATTTTTTTTCAGTGCTGCATAATATTCCATTGTGTGAATCTACTATAATATTTTGGGATTGGGTTTTTTTTTTTAAAAAAAAGGGGATTGGTTTTTTTTTAATCCATGCATTTATTGGGATTTTGATGTAGGTGGGGTGGGAAAATGTGCAACAAAAGAATAAAAAATAAGTATAAAAAATGAAGCATATAATGGCAAGGGGTACCAAATGATGTAGTTGCATATAATAGAGAGTCTTAATTTTTCCTGAGAGATAGAAAAGAGTCTCTGAAAAGTTAATATTTAAGCCAAGATGCAAAAATGCAGGAGCTGGCCACGTGAAGATTAAGACAATCCTCCTCCGATTATACTCAATCTCATTGCTCTGGAGTTCAAACCATCCTGTAACTAAGCCTCCAGGAGATTTTCACAGGTTGTAAATCACATTGGAGGAGAGTGCCCATCTTTCCCTTACAGAGTACTTTGTGGATTTCAACTTGCCACCTTTGGATTGACAATTCAACTCCTTACCCACGATGTTCCCTTTCAGTAGGTGTTTCATATTTTCTTCCTGGTTAATTGAGAAAAGTTTACTTTCTAGAGAGAAATGTACTGATTGACAGCAGAAGAAAAGAGATTTAGGCAGATAAAGCCAGAATCAAAGTGAAAGGAGAAATTTTGCAGGATTTCTAAGAGGTGAGGATAGTGAGCTTTAGTAGGCAAATCTCAGGGCTGAGCTGAGATAGATGTGAGAAAAGACATTGGCTCGTACTTGGTCATGTCAATATTACAGGGGAGTGGGTACCATAAAACACCTCTATTTGGATGGACGTTAGAAATGGACCAATTCATCTATTCTGAGGTAGCTATAAATTAAAGTTCACACAAAGACTCATTTGCTTTGTTCTACTTCTCTGAAGTCATGGTGGCATCTGGGAGAAATAAGTCTTAGCTAGCATATTGCTTATAGCAAAGCAAAGTAAGGTAAAAGCTATGTTACTGAAGTTGTGAGATAGACTCCTGATAGATATCCCATAAACATGGAATCATGAAGTCATTGCATAGAACTTCTGTTTATTCATATGAAATGCATAGAATTCCATTGTTCCAGGTTCAAATCCACCAGTTGCTCTGCAGGAAATATATGAGCAATCGCCTCTGGAAAAAAAAAGCCTCTGAAAACCAGTGGGAGGGTCACTCATGAATCAATTATTCTATAGTACATAGCAACATTAGATAGAAAGGTTAATTAGCTGAATATATGGATGGATAAATACATAGATAGATGGGTAGATAGATAGATAGATAGATAGATAGATAGATGATAGATAGACCTGTCTTTAATTTCTACTCTAGTTAAAATATAGAATGTTTTAAATAAATTAATGCATCTTCAGTTCTCATAATCATTTTTTCCTCATAACATTTTAAGTTACTCCATTTCAAATTCTTTTACTGTGGCATTTCGGAAATTGAATTTTCATAGTTAAAGAGAAGCAATTATAAGCCATCCAGCCTATTTGGGACCATGATAATTATCAAATTGTCTAGTTTGAAAAGTTAATTTCTAGCAAGATTCTTGTCTAGGGGTGAGTCAAAAGGTTCCATTTGGATCTGCCCACAGCTCCCTGTGGGGAAGACAGATAGACAAGTCTGTGTCTGTAGAATTTACAGTCTCTGAAAACCCACTGGAGCGTCAGCTTTGAGTCGGTTCTGACAGTGAGGGTTTGGTTTTGTTTTTGTGAAGATTTTAGCAATAAAAATCTCTAGAAAGTTCAAAGAGACACTACTCATTTTTCTTTTGCAGAGACAAGATACATACTTCTATACAATATAATTTGGAAGTGACCAACATATTTCCACAGAGAGGGTCCTTATATGGTGGAACTGAAATCACTTTAATGGGTTTTGGATTTAGCCCTATACCAAGTGAGAACACTGTGCTTTTAGGTAAGATTTGCATTCTTATAGAAATGTTATGCTAATTTTTTTCCTCTTTTGCCTCAAAAGATGTACTATCATTGTATTGTAAAGAATTACACAAGTACTCTCAATCTTAGAAGTTGTATTTTCTTTTGATGTCTCAAAGAATAACTATATTTGCTTAAGAAAGAACTAGAATACCATTTGATTCCAAGAAACAAATATTGTATGTTTAATATGCACATGTGGATAAAAAGAGGAAAGGGGAATATCCTAAAAATAATTAATACATAGTAACATGGTACACAGTTTAACAACTCAATAACTTACAAAGATATCTGAAAAAATATGTATGACTTTATTTTTCTAGGTTCTTTTCCTTGCAATGTGATATCATCTACAGACAAAGTCATAAAATGTGTCCTTCATTCAACAGGGAATGTTTTCCGAGTTACTAACAATGGACAAGATTCAGGTATCATTGAATTCCAAAAATTTTTAATTGCAGAGATAATTTTTAAAATTATTTTTAAATTTCAAAGCAAAGCATTTAAAGAATATGTGTTGTTATTACTCTCTATATACTTTGGTAGTGGTATCTTTATACATTGTTGTTATTGTTGTTGTGTGCCTTTGACTATTAGGTGAGGTCATGGTCATTAACTAGGACTAATCACAACACCATGAAGAACAGATCTGAACTTTGCCCCATCCAAGCCATCCTCATGACCTCTGATATGCTCAAGCCCATTCTTAGACACTGTGCCAGTCCATCTTGTTGAGATTCCTCTTTTTCTCTGGCCCTCCACTTTTCCCAGCATCGTGTCTTTTTCCAAGGACCAGGTCATCTTGACAACATACCCAAGCCATATGAGATGGAGTTACACCTTCCTTGTCTCTGAGGAGAACCCTGATTGCACTTCCTTCAAGAGACACTGGCTTGATCATTTGCCAGTTAATAAGATATTCCCTACTCTTCTCCAACACCATAATTCATTTTCTGTCATCCTTATTTATTGGCCAGTTTTCAGATGCATTGGAAGGAGTTGAAAAACCAAGGCTTGGATGAGGCACACCTTGGTCTTTAAATGGACATTCTGGCTCTTAGGAAACATCCTTAACAGCACATCTTCCCAGTGCACCACACCTTTTGATTTCTTGACTGATGTTACTTACCATGGGTGTTGACTGTGGATCCAAGTAAAATTAAATTGTTGACTTCATTATTTTCTCCACCCATTATGATCTTGCCTATTTGTTCAGTGGTGAAGCTTTTATTTTCTTGATGTTGAAGGCTGTATCTTGTTGTTCTACCTTAAGTTCATCTTTACTTTCTGCAAGCAAGGTTGTGCCATCTGTAATGCTAATTATTAATGACACTTCCTCCAATCCTGATGTCACATTTTTCTTTATAGTCCAGCTTCTCGAATGATTTACTCAGGATAGAGTTTGAATGCTGCATAGTTTAAAATCAGGAAAGGTGCTCATCAGGATTGTATCCTTTCTCCATGACTATTCAATCTGTATTCTGAGAAAGCTACCTGTATAACATAGAAAATCATATATAATCAGTGACTTGAGTCTTGAAAGCTAGATAAACTTTCCAGTTTTCAAATTCAGGAATTGCTGAATTAGTGTAGTTATTAATTAGTCATGAACTTCTGAATGAATATTCAAATGGAAATGAAAGATTTTTAAATATTTCCCTGCCTGATAAAATTTTTAACATTCACATAATTAATTGTAGTGTTTTCATGGATTATTGCTTACCAAGTTGTTTATTGACTTTCAGATTTTTTTACAATTATCATTTGATCATCAGTTTGGGAATAACTGCATTATTTTTTCCTTAGCTTTTCATTGTCTTCTTATTTCTGCTCATTTTTTGCTAATTGTTTGAATTACTCAAAAAGTTGTACATGGTCAGTTAGCAATTGATTTTCAAGTTAATTATTAATCATTCTTGCTTTCAGAATATGGATTAGGTTTTGCCTGGTTCCCGGCAGTCTTAAATGTATCCGTGGGTGACACAGTGACATGGTATTGGCAAGCAGATCCCTTTCTGAGGGGAATAGGTTACAGAGTTTTCTCAGTCTCAACTCCTGGAAGTATAATTTATGATGGCAAAGGATTTACAAGTGGAAGGCAAAAATCTGCATCTGGTAGGTTTCTACTTTGTTGAGTTTTCACATCTTCCTGTAAAAAAAAAATACAGACAGACTTAACTTTATGCATATACATACTGGGTTAGTACAAATTCTATGATGTTGATAAAATACTGTAAATGAGTACAGGCAAAATATTTTACACATACTAGAGTTATGGTAGTAGAAATGTATATTTGATAATTAATTGGAAAAAATAAGTGAAAGTACTATGGAAGCTGGAATATGTCTTTTAACCTTATCACTCTGATACTAAAACATTAACTTTTGCTAGTTGGAATCCGCTTCAACTTCAGTATTTCTGCTAGAACATTGAAGGGGGCAGATGGCTGATTTTGCTATTTACATGTAACACTGGACTTCTCGCTCATAAATAAAAAAAGTTTGCATTATTTGTTTCTTTTTCATTTTACAATGAGGTTTTCTTTAAATCCTGGTAAATTATGCCAGACTTGACCTGGCTTTCTACATAGTTAATTTCAAGATCTTGTCTTCCTGGGATGCAATTATATCATACTCAATAGCTTTTTATATAGCATATGAGTCATCCCCTTTCTACTTCCAGCTTAAATCTCACCCTCAAGAAAACTATAAGAAGCCTATCATCTGTGCATTTAAATGATCCCTTTGAATTGTTTGCAGCCTTTTCAAGGAAAGCCTCATTAATTGCTTCTATTTATTATGTACAATCTTATTTTGTGACAGGTTCCTTTTCTTACCAGTTTACATCACCTGGATTTCATTACTACAGCAGTGGGTATGTTGATGATGCCCACTCCATTTTCCTCCAAGGAGTCATTAACGTTCGACCAGCTGAAACCAGGCAAATGCCCGTGCACCTGTTCGTGGATGGCACTGAGGCCACATATGCTCAGGGTAAGACGGTGCAAGATGGAAGGTGTGATACTAAAGATACTCAGTTGATGAAACCTTTCAGAGTAGTGGGAACAAGATAGGCTACAAAAATAGTTTTTTATTAGTTAATTTTGTTTTATATTGGTTTGCATATGAGACTAGTATACATTGTGCTTCATTTATGTACATTGTACTTCACATAATCTTTGATTCTCATTGTGTTTAATGCAATCATTTATATTCATTATGTTCTGCTCTGAGAATTAATTTTGTTCCATAAAATAAGGGTCATGCTAACATTCCTCCAGTCTCCCAGAATCCTTTTGTGTTTTAAATGAGATATAATGTAAAAGAAAAACTTATATTCTGTTCTTTCCTCCTAAACATTAAAAAGCAAGGTGATCTTACTGTGTTTTATTCCATACAACCACCATGGAATTTTGGCCTTAGACAAGTCAAAACATTAATGTTAGCTTTCTTTACTCTTCTCCCTTCACTGACAAACGTTATCTAAAACTTTGGGACCTTCCTGGTGTCTCATGCTCCTTCGTTACTAGAAAGAAAGAAAACATTTAAACCACCATCATCAAAAAAATAAAGAATAATGAAGTTTGAAAACAGCACTTGTAAAACAACTATGAGATATCATCTCACCCCAATAAGAATAGCAAAATTTAACATAACAGCAAACAACAAATGCTGGCAAGATTGTGGAGAAACTGGAACCCTTATTTACTGTTGGTAGAAGTGTAAACTGGTGCAACCACTATGGAAGGCAATATGTCACTTTCTCAAAAAGTTGGAAATAGAAATATCGTTTTACCCAATAATTCCTACTTGAAATATACCCCAAAGAAAACAGAACTGTCACCCAAGCAGATATATGCACACCCATGCTTATTGTGGCTTTGTTCACAATAGCACCAAGTTGGCAACAATGCAAATGCCCATCAACAAACAATGGACAGAGAAGCTGTGATATATTCACGCAATGGAATACTATGCTGCAATGAAAAGCAAGGAACTCATTAATTTTTATACAAAATGGGTGACCCTATAGGACGTTATGCCATGTGAACTATCTCAGTCACAAAAGGACAAATACTGCATAGTGCCACTTTTGTAAAGCAAGACTGACATTAGGGTTGGGGGGAACAAAGAGAAGAGGAGATAAATAATGTATACTGTGTTGAATCAAATGAGGGAGATAACTGTTTAAAAGGGATACATGATTAAGTATTATTTTCATGACAAGAGTCCAGAATGAAAACTGCATAGTGGAGTGGATTGGAGGGTGGGGGATTGTATAACAATGAAAGAATTTTTTTTTTCTTTTTAGCTTTAAAAGAGAAAAGCGAACTGGGGACGGGATGGGCAGGGAGAAAAGTGCAACAATAAATGAATGGAAATTTTTAAAAAAAAGAAAGAAAACAGCACTTGCTTTAGAATATGATCCATGACTTACAGGCAATTCTTTTGTCTACAGGAAGACCTGAGGACCTACACTTCACTAGCTTTGAGGACGGCTGCCTGGCAACAGAACCCCTGTGTGGCCTGAGCACTTCAGGGCTTAACAATTCAAAGGAATTGCTCTTCGAGTTTGCTGATTGTTTTTCACCTACTATACACAGCATTAGTCCAACCATTGGAACAGTAAATGACCTGATAACAATTACTGGACATGGCTTCAGTAATCTCACATGTGCTAATAAGGTAAGATTATTCAGTCTCCTTTTCACTGCTCAAAATTTGTAGCAAGGTGTTTGGACAAAACTTCATCATTTAGTTTTTTGATAGCTTTATTTTTATATAAGGGAGCTTGGTGGTGCCGTGGTTAATGCTTTTGGGTGCTCACCAAAAAGACTGGTGGTTTGCCCTACCAGGCACTCTGCACGTAGAGAATGAGGTAGCAGTCTTGCTTCCAGAAAGATGTACAACCTTCTAATTCAATGGGGCAGTTCATCTCATAGGGTCCCTATGAGATGAAATTAACTCTACAGTAATGGGTTATTGATAAATCATTCACATGCCACACAATTACTCATTTAAACCATCCAATTTAGTGACTTTTAGTGTAATCACAAAGTTATATATCCATCACCACAATCAATTTTAGATCATTTCCTTTTCCCTTAAAACAAACTCATACCCTTTAGTTATCACCCTCACAGTCCCCATTTCCACGTCTCTGGGCAATTGCTCATCTTTTTCTATGTTGTTGTTGTTATGTGCCGTCGAGTTGCTTGCGACTCATAGAGACCCTATGTGCAACAGCCCTAGACTCCACTCTGTCCTGTGCCAATCACACTGTCTCTGACACACCCATCCCGATTATCCCAGTCACTGAATCAATCCACCTCATAGAGGGATTTCCTCTCCTGCACTGTCCCTCCACCCTCCCAAGCATGATGTCTCTCTCCAAGGACTTGTCCCTCCTTACAACATGTCCAAAGTATGTTAGATGGAGCCTCCGAATCCTTGCCTCCAAGGAGCCATCTGGTTTAACCCTTCCCAGGATGAATCTTTTTGTTTTCCTAGCAGTCCATGGTACTCTCAATACTCTTCTCCAGCACCACAACTCAAAGGCATCAATTCTCCTTCTATCCTCCTTGGTCATTGTCCAACTCTCTGATGCATAACAAGTGATTGCAAAGACCATGGCCTATATCAGACGCACCTTAGTCTCCAGAGAGACACCATTGCTCTTCAGTACTTTGGAGAGGTCCCTAACAGCAGACTTTCCCATGGCAATGCACCTTTTAATTTCCTGGCTGCTGGTGCCAAGAGTGTTGACTGTGGAGCCAAGCAAACTAAAGCTGTGAACAATCTCAATTTCTTCATCATCCATCCTGATGCTGCCAATTGGCCCAGTGGTGAGAATCTTTAACTTCTTGACATTGAGCCTCAATCCATATTGGAGGCTGCAGTCCTTGACCCTCTGCAGCAGGTGCTTCAGGTCCTCTTCAGTTTCAGCAAGCATGGTTGTGTCATCTGCATAACGCAGATTGTTGATAGATTGTCCACCAATCTTGACCCCACATTTCTCCTCATAGAGCCCAGCCTCCCGGATAATCTGTTCTGCATACAGATTGAAAAGGTATGGAGATAGGATGCATCCCTGGCGTACGCCCTTCCCAATTTTGAACTTCTGAGATAGCAGGCCTCTGAAAACCCTATGTACAACAGAACACATGTGGTTAACAGAAAGGGAAACTGAGTTTGAGCTTTCAAGTATGGAAATACAAAGGAAGAGGAAGAGTTGTAAGCAGACACTAGTGACTGGGACATGGAATGTGAGAACCATGAATGTAGGAAAATTAGATATTGTTAAGGAAGAAATGGAACGCATAAATATTGACATAATAGGTGTTGGTGAGATGAGATGGACTGGCATGGGGCATTTTGAGTCGGATGATCATATGATATATTACTCTGGAGATGAAAAGGTGAGGAAAAAATGGAGTTGCTTTCATAGCTAAAAAAGTCCCCACTGGATTCTTTTCATTTCCTTCACCTGCTCTCCCCACCAACCAAATTGTGCAGCTCTGCAACTGCATCCCTGCCCATCCTCACCCTTCAGCCCCCAACCCTCACCTCCCTGTACCCCCAATATGTTTTTCCCAATAAAATAAAAGAAAACCCACAAAAAAAGTCATTGCTAGATCCATCTTAAAGTACAATATTGTGAGTGACAGGATAATATCCATACGCATACAAGGAAGTCCAGTGAATACCACTATCATTCAGATATATGCACCAACAACCAGAGCCAAGGAAGAGGATATAGAAGATTTTTACCAACTTTTACAATCGGAGATCGATCGAACATGCAATCAAGATGCGTTGATAATAATGGGTGACTGGAATGCAAAAGTTGGGAACAGAGAAGAAGATTCAATAGTTGGAAAACATGGACTTGGTGACAGAAATGGAGCTGGAGAGAGAATTATGGAATTTTGCACAATCAATAACTTATTCATAGCAAATACGTTTTTTAAGAGATATAAACACAGGTTATATACTTGGATTTCACCTGATGGTATACATAGGAATCAGATAGATTACATCTGTGGAAAGAACCGCTGAAGAAGCTCTTTTTCTATAGATTTGCCAAATAAGGATATTTCCTATAAATGGAAACATAGGTAGGCCTCTGTGACTAGCTTTTTCACTTAGCCAACTATTTTATGCTAAAGGTATATTCACGTTTTATATGAAGAAAGCTAAAATCACTGTTGTCAAGTCAATTCTGACTCATGGGGATCTTATGGGAAACAATAGAGGAAAGTGGCCTATAGGGTGTTCAACGCTGTCAATCTTTACAGAAGCAAATGGCTTCATTTCCTCCTGAGAAGCAGATGGGTTTGAACTACTCACCTTTTTGTTAGGAACCAACTGTTAATCCACTGCACCAAGAGGGCTCCTGAGGTAGTAGATATCATAATTAATTTCTTTTTATTGTCAAAGAATAATCCTTTTATGATTATACTCCATTTAGTTTATCTGTTTATCAGGTATTGGACATTCAGACTGCTTCTCCTTTTTGGCTCTATAAACATTCTTATGTAATAGTAATAATAATAATTTTATTTTACAGTTAATCCAAAATGTATTTTAATCATCCCCATAAATTCCTTTTATGAATAATGATTTAGACATGATTGTTAATATTATTTTTTAATGTTAGTTATTACTAGTACCAGATTTAGGTTCACATTAGCAAACTCCATTAAATTGGCTTATTTCATATTCATTTCACTTTTAGGTTACTATCGGTGGCTACCCCTGTGTTGTAGAAGAAAGTAATGAAAATGCCATTATGTGTCATATTGACCCTCAGAACTCCATGGATGTTGGCATTAGGGAAGTTGTCACACTGTCTGTCTACAACCTGGGCACCGCAATCAACATACTGCCTAAAGAATTTGATAGACGGTTTGTGCTTCTACCAAACGTTGACATGGTGCTGCCTGGTGCGGGAGCAACCACGGGCATGACAAGGATGACCATAATAGGTTCTGGATTTGCAGTTTCTCCCTCCAGTGTAAATATCCTGGTAGGCCATCTATCATGTGAAGTTCTATCTGTGAACTACACGGCCATTGAATGTGATACACCACCTGCCTCTGAACAGCTTGTGGATGTAGAGCTTCGAATCCATGGCGTGCCTGCCCAGTGCCAGGGGAACTGCAGCTTTATCTATTTAGACAGCCTCACGCCCATTGTGACAGTGGTCAGCCCACACAGTATCAATGGGTCTGCCCAGGTTCTGATAGAAGGAGAAGGTTTGGGGACTATCTTGGAGGACATAGCCGTGGTCATCGGAAATCAACAGTGCAGGGTAATCAGTGCCAATGAAAATAACATCACTGTTCTTGTGAGGCCTCTCCCTGCTGGACTCCACTCCCTTCGTGTGGTGGTGCGAACTAAAGGCCTGGCTCTGGGAAACCTTACAGTCCACAGCCCTGCGGTAGCATCTGTCTCACCAAGTTCTGGAAGCACTGGCGGTGGAACTACTTTAGTGATCACTGGAAATGGCTTCTATCCAGGCCAAACCACCGTTATGGTTGGAAAAGACCCTTGCAAAATTATTTCCATCGGCTCCAGTGAAATCTACTGCCTCACCCCGGCCGGGGACACTGCCATGGTTGATGTGAAGGTCTTCGTTGGTGCTGTTCCTTACCCACCTCTGTCATTTACATATGCCTTGGAGGATACTCCATTTCTTGAAGAAATTGCCCCAAGTAAAGGTATTCTAGGACCCACTTTTGTATTATTTTGTATCTTATTATCAACAATATTTGACATTATTGAATTAGAATAATGCTTATAAATAATTATGAAAATGTGTTTTTAGGCAATTCAATTTAACCTACCTCATTCGTGTGAGTCAAGCTCGCCATAGTCACCATTTTGTGATTATTTGTCACAGTCTTTGGATAAAATGTTTAGCCAAACTGCCAATTTCTATTTAGAAACAAAATGCTTATCAACTTGAGCCAAGTTTAAATATGAGGGAAAAGTACATGAATGTATATGAATCAAAGTGATAGTTAATTTATGCCCTATAATGCTGATACACCACAAGAAACAGTAAAACTCAGTTTATTTTATTAATACAAATTTTCCAGACTATCATATGTCCATAGAATGCCATATGATTGATTATTACCTTATCAACACAATAGACTTCTTTTAAGAAAGCAATCAGAACATTCAAATGGAGCAAATACTGTAAAATAAGATTTATTTTTAACGAATTACTTTTTTAAGCTAAGGCTATGTCAAGGTCCCCTCTTTAGTCCTTTTTCATTATGCTCTGGTGTTTCTAATCACCTTTCAGTTATTGGAATCCTCATCAATCTAAGTAATGAATTCTTGAGAGGTTACTGTAGTGTAAGGAATTAAGATAAATATGGTCCATCCACAAATGAATTGCAACATCAATTAAGTATCAAAAATATTTTTAATATAGTCAGCTTTGTCCTAAAAAAATATAGTCCCCACACAGATAGTCCCAGCTCAGGAGTATTCTGCTCAACTTCAGAGTTTCTTTCTTCTCTTCTCCAAACTCTTATACCGAGTTACCAGATTCAGAGAATAGAATCAAGAGAAAGACCACAAAGAATGTGAGATAAGTAATTTCTAGAAGGCCCTCTATGAGGTGGATTGATTCAGTGACTGGGATAATTGGGATGGGAGTGTCAGAGACAGTGCGATTGGCACAGGACAGAGCGGAGTTTAGGGCTGTTGTACATAGGGTCCCTATGAGTCACAGGCGACTCAATGGCACATAACAACAACAACAGTTGCTGAACAATTAGCTGTAGTGTATACTGCACTCAAATGTAAATAGAACGCAAGCTTTGTTAATACTTTTATTAGTTAGAACCCTGGGTTTATTTTACTTATAGAGGTAAAAAATATATTTTTAAACAAATGTATAGTGAGGAATTTAGATACATTTATACTGGTTTATACTATTTTTAGTTTTGAGCTTTTTTTTCTCCCCCTCCTTTTAGGTCCACCAGGAACAGAAGTTCAGATCACTGGGGTTAATTTTGGTATTGATATCTTGGACATTTCAGTGATGACCAATAACGTTCAGTGTAACATAACCATGGTCAATGAGAGCGTGCTGCATTGCATTGTTGGATACCACGCTGGTGGCTCTGTCCCTGTTACGTTGCACCATAAGACAAAAGGCTTTGCTGTGTCCACACTTGTATTTGAATACCCGTTGTCTGTTCAAAATATTCATCCGAGCCAAGGTATTCACGAATGTTCAGGAACTCATAAACCTTTCATCTCATTAAATATTTATTAAAAAAAAAGACTGATCTTCCAATATTGCTACATTTGTAGTGTTATAACACATTTAAAATAATTTTCTAAATGTGTATTCAAGGATGTTCCTTAATCACTTAAAATATTGATTTAAAGTCTGATATTTATCTTAGTGTGTAATGATTTATTTAAAATATAGCCCCATTTAAACTAAAATATTCAGGTCACATGTGGAAAATTTTACAAGTTGTCTTTAGATATTGTTGCTGTATTTTTTTTTCTAAAAAGAAACATTTACTCTTAATGAAAATTATCTTAAGAGTTAGAAAAACCTTAGAAAAATTAAAATTAGGAAAAAATGTGCAACAATGAATGAATAAAAACCCAACTTTTCTGTAAACTTTCATTAAAATCACAATAAAAAAAGAAAAACTAAAACTAATATTCCTTTTAATTTAATTTTTACATTTACATTTTGCTAAGTCTGAAAATCTTTGCCAGTTCTTTAAATAAAATGTTAATTTTAGCTTTAATTAGATATGCAAATGTGGCTATTATTCAAATCAGTTTAAACTACAACAATCAAATGAGATCCCAGTCTTTAAGTATTGTATATAATACAGTTTATAATAGTATAATGATTAAAACATATTATATATATGATACTTTCATTTTAGTAGATTTTATTTTATATTTTAGGTTTAAAAGAAAATTAAAGAAATATACATGCAGAGATTTTGTTTAATTAACTTTGCTTTCTTGTTTTGTTTGTTTTCACCAGGGAGTTTTGGTGGTGGTCAAACCATGACCGTGACAGGCACTGGGTTTAATCCACAAAATTCAGTTATATTAGTGTGTGACTCAGAATGTGCAATTGATAGGCTTAGCTCTGATTATACAACCTTGAAATGTAGAATTCCACCTAATAATGGTAAGTTTGGGCAGTCTGTGAATAACGATTAAATTTTATGAAAATCAAAATCGGAATTTATTTTTTCAGGTTTTTAGATTCTTTGAGATAACTGACTCAATCACTTTATCCAGGTTTTAAATTAATTCTTCAGCACTTTGTTTCCTAAGTTTACAAAAATGTCTTTTAAGATTCTTAAAATATGTTTTTTATTAATTACTCATAATAGGCTTCACTTTTTCAGTTTATCATAACATTACTTTTTATTGAGCATGTCAAATGAGCATTATGTTTTTATCCTATTCAAGTATTAAGTATGGGCACTGATAGTAAGTTGAAGAGATTACAAACGCGTCTGTGTGCTTTGAGACAATTTTTTCAACTTCTCTGCTCTTCAGTTTCCTCATCTGTAAGGTGATAATCTAATCATAGTAGCCTGATTTATTCTGGTTTATTCTTCCAAATTGTAATAAGCTAATGGATATCAATTATATAGGATGATATATGATATGTGATTTTCAATTATTATTTCTTACATGTGTTTCTTCCCCCCCCCCCATTTTGGTGGCTAAAAGGCCTGGGATTTGAGGAGTTTCAGAATCAGTTTTGATACTTATTTGTTTAACTCCCCTGTGTTTCAATTTCCTTTTTTTAAATAGAGATATGTTGTTTTGGGGGATGTGGGTTTTTTGTTGTTGTTGTTGTGTACTCTGGAGTCAGAACTGACCCATAACTGACCCCCAGGGGGTTTTCAAAGGCAGTTACTCAATCACATGGGAGGAGATTGCCCATCTTTCTCCCACAGAGCAGCTGCTGGATTCAAACCACATACTTACCACAAAGCCATCAGTGAGACTTAAATACCTGGCACTCTAAGTAATTGACACATTTGACTTAATTGTCAAGGAAGCATCTATCCAAAGAAAAGTTGTTATGTACCTACCACTGAATCAGAGCCAACTCATAGCCGACCCACCACTGGGTTTTCAGAAGCTGTAAACCACACAGGAGGAAATGATGCCTCTTTCTCCCACAGAGCAGCTGGTGGATTTGAACTGCATGCCTTTGGTTGGCACCCCAACCCAACTCCTTACCTTAAGCCATGAGAGTGCCTTATCCAAAGTGAATTATCTCTGTAAATGAGGATAGATTGCACATGCAAACATTGTTAAGAATACTTACATAATTTGTGAAACTTTTCAAAAAAAACCTTGGCCTTTTCCCTCTTAATTTCTTAAACCAAATTATATATTGATAAAATGTAATCTCTTCATCATAAAGCTTAATATCTGACTTGACCACCAGATTTTGCATTCTGATTTATAATGCAGCAATCCTGTCAATATTTGTAGAAGTTTTTAGATTCTCTGTGTAATCCTCAATTCATTTAATCTCTATTAAGCTTTTGCATCTGTTTCTGTCAGATTTGTTTTGTTTTTTATCTGTTCCCTTGCTTCCAGCCCACAGTCCCAGCTCCTGTCAGTATGTTTGCCTTCAGCAGTCCTTCCTGCTCTAATTCACTACTTTAGACGCTCTCATCTGGGAAAATAAACAGGCATGTTTCTAGAATTGTCTACAATAATTTGTAGAATTATCTGCAACCATCTATATTAGTCCTCCAAGTGAAAGTCTGCGATTTTTACCCTTTGTTAATGCATGTGAACTTATGGTGTTTTTGGCTATTGCTAGATATCTGTTACTTAAGTATATAGTCTTGACTTTGTTGAAAAAAGATTGTTGCAAAAGGAAGATGTTACTGAAAAGTTTTGAGATGTTGGAAATGAATCAGTCTGTAAAGCTACCTTGCATTTCATCTGCTTCTCATCGTAGGTAGGGGACCCGAGCAAGTGTGTGACGTGAGTGTGGTCAATGGGAAAGATTCTTCTAAGTCTCTGACTCCATTTATGTATAATATATCACTGACTCCACTCATCACTGAAATATCTCCCAGAAGAGGCACTACAGCAGGGGGCACCAGACTTACAGTCGTGGGATCAGGATTCAGGTACTGTCTTCACTTGTCCATGTATCAATGCTCATGTCCAAACCAATGGTCTTTTTACTTACATAAGGTGTTGTCAAAATATAGTCATATGGCATGTACTCTCCTACTAATGAGTGACATTTGTGGCATGTATGAGTAACATTTATTGAACAAGATTGATATAAATATTCAAAAGGGGAAGAAGAAGCAGAGAGAGGAGGGGAACACAGAATAAAAGGGAGGGATGGAAAAAGAATGGATAGCAGAAGGGGATGAGGAAATGGAAAAAGCGTAATGAGGACACGAAAAGACAAGGTGATAACAGGTGTAGAACAATGGTAATTAATTATACAAAAGATAATGTATGTGAATGATTGTAGAAAGCACATTGTACTTGAGATAAGCACAATGTCTATGATTGATTGTATAAAACATAAGTACATATATGAAACATGATGCATATGAATGTATACAAACAGATATTTAAAAGATTAATAAAGAAAATATAAAAACATAAAGATATATCCAGCCAGTGACAGAGTCTAAACATTTATAAAGCAAAACTTAATAGAATTAAAAAGAGGTATATATATATCTACAAAAAAAATTTCTAATAGAAAAGATAATTCTTAGAAGTTCATTACAGAGACATTAGTTCAAAATCAAGGTAAAATCTTTCCACAAAATGAGCCCAGGCCATTTCCCCTCCAATATTAAATTGTGTTATTTCTTAAGTTGAGTATTCTTTCATAGAACGAGTATTTGATGGGTACCTACTATGTGTTAGGAGTTCTATATGATGGGAAGCAACAATAAAGAAGTACATTTTAAAAAGTCATGCTTTTGTGAAGCTTACACTTGAGTGGAAGTTGAAAAACAAAATACATTTTAAGACAGATTGTGGTATGTCAAAAAAGCTAAAGGTACAGGGAAGCAAGGCAGAGAGTGTTGTGTGGGGAGAAGAATTAGTGTGTGTCTCACTAAAAAGGAGGCTGAGGCAAAGAGTGAATGAAAGGAAGAAGGAAGCGTGCTCTGGTGGCCTAGTGGCAAGAAGATACACTGCAATCCCAGAGATGCACGGTTCAAATCCACCAGATGCTCTGCTGGAGAAGGGGGAACAATTTCCTCTTGTACCAGTCAGATCTGATTTGATGGTATACACTAAAATAAAATAAAATAAAATAAAAATTTAAAAAATGTAAAATTTTTTTTAAAAACGAAAGGACAGAAGGAACAATGAGGTTATCAGGGAAAAGTGTTCCTGATGGAGGGATCAGCTAACGCAAGGCACTGAGATGTAGCAAGTTTGTGATATTTGAAGACTGACTGAGAGAAAAGATGGGAAGTAAAAGATAAAATGGAAGGAAAAATAAACACACATGTCAAAGAGCCTTCAAGACCACTGTAAAGATGGATTTCTACTCTTGAATGTAATTGTATTTTTCCTGAATTTTCACCCAAAATGTGGTATGTTCTATTTTACTGAGAACTTTTAAGAGTTACAAAAATAAGCCTGATGAAAGATCATGGGGCTTTAACAAAGGTAGCACAATGGAAATGGTAGGAGGGTATGGTAGGATGTATTTGACTGTAGAGCCAACAGGAGTTAACTGACTGGCTGAACACAATAATGAGGGAGAGAAAAGAGACAGAGAGAGAGAAGAAGAGATGATGCCAAGGCTTTTGCCCTGACGCAAAATATGAAATTTTTAAAAAAATTTATTTTAATTAAAGTTTACAGAGACTTTGTATTTCCATTCATTCATTGTTACACTTTTCTCTCTGTCCAGCCCTCCCCACCCCATTCACTTTTCTTTCTGAAAAGTAAAAGAAAAAAATCTTTCATTGTTATTCAATTCCTCCCCCCAAGTCTACTTCACTATGCTACCTTCGTTCTGGACTCCTGTCATGACAATAATACCTGATTATATATCCCTTTTAAACAGTTCTCTTCCTCATCTATGTCATACATTATTTATCCCCTCTTTCTCAGTCTCCTCCCACCCCCTATGTCAGTCCTTTTCTATAACAGTGACATTATGCCGTATTTGTCTTTTTGTGACTGAGATATTTATGGAGGTAAGGAGATTGTGAGGAGGCAGTTTTGTGAGTTAGAAGTGCTAGGCAAGGATATGGATATCACACTAGGGATGTGGACTGGAGACCTTCCTTTTATGGATGGACTTAAAGCCATGAGATTGGATGAGTTAGAAAAGGATGCTCAAGGCCAAGCTGTGGTGTCTCAGCGTGAAGAGGTCAAGGAGGTGAGAGATGGGCAAAGCTAAGGAGGAAGAGTCAGTGAGGGAGAAGAAGCAAAACAGAATACAGAAAGTTTTCCTGTATTTAGGGAAATTTTCAATGAAAAAGACACAGCTAAAAATCTGAATCACAGTCAGCTAGCACTGGAGGAGTGAGAGCACTTTTGAGAAGCTCATGGGACTGGAAATAGATCTGGAAATTCACATCTGCCATCCAAAGGCCATTTGAGGACACACATTCTCATCACGTGTGGTATTGAATTGCTTGATCTTGGTTATTTTAATAATTTTTTTTTCTTCCTCTCATAAGTATGTTGAATCATCCCAAGTAAATGCTCACATGATGAGATTGAATGGTAATGGTGTTCTCATGTTTAGTTTTTTAAAATACAAATCAGACTTTTGAAATCACAGCATTTTCTTTATAAAAGAAAAAGAGAAACAGACAAAAAGGCCTTTACTCTAGTCCCATTTATACCAAGGTGTGTGGCCTTGCTGATCACCAAAATGCTCGTTATCACAGACAAGAATTTTTCCAGAATCTACCAGATGAGATATGACAAGATTTCGCTCTGTTTGGATTAATCCCATTATACATTTTTCTTCCTCCTTTTAAGCATATTATTTAATATGTCTTTTGCTATACTCATTGAAAATACTGTTCTAGATGAGTTTTAAATCAATTTCAAATGTTGAAAACAACTACACTTTCCTAGTTAAAAATATTCAAAAGCTATAACAAATGTAGAATCCTAAAGAAAGAAGATGAAAACTCAAAGACATTTTACTGTTTTCCAACAGTATGACTCACCAGCACAGAATGGTTGTGCCATCATCTTGCTAAACACATCCATGTCTCCTATTTCCTATAATGAAATAGCTTACCTGCAGTGTATTCTTCTTCATAGAGTCCAGCTTCTTGAATAATTTGTTCAACATACAGATTACACAGGTAAGGAGAGAAAATATCGGCTTGGAGAGCTTGCTGCAGAAAATCAAATATAGTGTTCAATACAGAGTGCATTTCAACGTCAAGAAAAACAAAAATTCACACCACTGGATCAATAGGAAGAATCATGAAAGGATTGAAACTATCAACAACTTTAACTTACTTGGATCCACAATCAACACTGTTGGTACCAGCAGTCAGATCAGGAAACATATTGCGCTTGCAAAGTCTGCAGTTAGGGATGTTTCCAAATTATTGAGGAGCAATGGTGTCAGTTTGAGGATTAAGGTGTGCCTTTTTCAGGCCATGGTCTTTTTAATCACTTGCTATGGATCTGAGAGCTAGATAACTAATAAGGATGTCAGAAGAAGAATTGGTGCTTTTGAGCTGTGGTGTTGGAAGAGAACACTAAATATCCTATGGACTGCCAAAAGAACAAACAGATATGTCTTGTGCAGCCAGAGTGCTCCATGGAAGCAAAGATAATGCAGCTTCATCTCATTTACTTTTGAGCATGTTGCTAGGAGAGGCTATTCCTTGGAGAGGGTTATAATGCTTGGAACAGTTGAAGATCAGCAAAAGAGAGGAAGCCCCTCAGCCAGGTGGATTGACACAGCGACTGCAGCAAAAGGCTGGAGTGTGTTAAAGATGTTGAAGATGGCGCAGGGTAGGTCAGGGGTCAGCTCGGTAGTTCATAGTGAACCTATGAGTCATACTCAACAGCCCTAACAACCGTCACCACCCACTATATTCAACATTATTGTCTGTTTTACTTGACTGCATTTAAATAAAAAGGGATATAGCTGCCAGTTCGTTGAAGAGCAAGAAGGAAGCAGTTTTACTCATGCGCTAGAAGAGGTTAAACCTGCCTGCATTTCATCTGCTGATAATTAAGACTTAACATTTTCATATAATAAAATTGTGGCTGTGTTAGTGAGATGTACACATGGATTTTTAAGGCACAAAAAAAATCAATGATCATCACTTTACAGAATAATTTTGTATGATTCTTCAATAAACCTTTTAAGCAAGAAGCTAGAATAATTACATTTTCTGGGTTATGTTTTGGGCTTATTTGTAAACACAAACTACCAGCAAGAAAGCAGTACCAGGAAAAGCAAAAGGAAGAGGGATAGAATCTCATCCCTGGCCTCTTTGCTTTTCTTCATTAAATATTTTAAATTTTTTTTTAAAAAAAAAGCCAATTTTTTCATTGACATCCAAGTAATTCTCTTCAATTCACAAAAAGTTTAAACTGTATGTCACCCATGCTATGAAGTCTTTCAATAAATAAGCAAACAACTCTAAAAAAAAACCCTGCCAATTTTTAAAACTACTTCTTTTCCATTTTATGAGTTGTAACACCAAAACCATTCCAACTCCTATCAATATAGAGCAGAATAGAATCGCCCACAGTGTTTCCAAGGCTGTAAATCTGTGCGGAAGCTGACTGCCGCTTCTTTACCCCTGAGAGAAGGAGCTGGTGGGTTGGCGCCAAATACCTTTTGTTCAGCAGCTCAGTGCCTTACGTACAGAGTGCTGCTCCAGCTCCGTTGCTGCGTCATACAATACCATACAAATAACTAATGATGTGGCCTAGAAACTTAAAAAAAATGAATGTGTTTTGTTTCTCCTTTTACTCTGCAGTGGAGATATTCAGGACGTGCATGTCACCATCGCTGAAGCGGAATGTGATGTTGTACACTCCAACAAGACACACATCATCTGCACGACAAACAGCCACACTGCTTCAGGATGGGCTCCGGTTCATGTTACCATCAGAAACATCGGCATGGCCAAACTGGTAATGGGGCCACTGGGGATAGTAATCACCGCAACAGAAAAGATAGGTTTATGGGATGATTAATGGGTATTTTATTTTTACTTTTAAAACAAGCATGCATACCAGAATCACTTATTGAATCAGTTTCAACACATAATGATCCCCTGGGAATGAGTTGACTTACTCTCTTACTGGAAGTGACTGATGGGTTTGAACCACCAACCCTTTGGTTAGCTACTGAGTGTAAACTATACTGCCACCCTGGCCTATTTATCCCTATTACCTCTGAAAAATAGCTTGGATGTGATTAAATATAGCTAATACATTTAAAGTAGCTATGATTTTGTTGTTACTAAGAATTTTTATTATTTCATACTTTGGGTTATTATTCTGGGCCTTGGTACAGCTGTCATTATTTTTTTGCTTCAGTAATATCTTGAGTTAAATAGAGAATCAGCTATAATATTCAAAGCAGGTTTTATGGTTTACTAATTGTTGCTAAACATTTTATGATTCCAAATTTCTTTTTTGGAAAAATTGAGTAAAGAATTCTACCCTAACGCCTCTACATCTGTAACAGCCACAACTCTTGGTGGTTTTGTTTTCTTTTGTTTTGTTTTTTAACAGGATAATGCTGAGTTCTTATATGTTGATGCTTGGTCCTCCAACTTCTCCTGGGGAGGAAAATCTCCGCCTGACGAAGGGTCACTTGTTGTTATTACCAAAGGACAGATAATTTTGCTGGATCAAAGCACCCCAGTTCTGAAAATGCTGCTTATTCAGGGTAAAAATCAGAAAATCTGTTTACTAAGTCTACTATTAAATCTTTCTGGAAGCTAATCTAATAAAAATGCATGATTATAGACTTTATTAGTTGTGTCATGTTTATAACACAGTGCTAGATAGAGGGATTTTACAAAATTGAATATTAAAATCCATTTGTTATCATGCAATTATTTACTGTCTTGCAACCAGTATTTTCATAATTAATAAGGTTAGAGAATAGCAGGGTATATTGCACATATAAGGTAACATTATCTCTTAAATGCTGCTTCATGAAACTTTTGTTGCAATAACATGTGTATGAGTATGATCGCCCACCTGCGCTGCGTCATGGTACAGGGTATTCTCCACTAAGAAAAGCATTGGCATAGTGAGTTCATGAGAGCTTATCGTATTTTGTCCTAACTGATCCTTCTGACTTCCTTTGAATGTCAAGTTGTGATTTGGATTGAAATCCTCTCTGCTTCTTGATACTCTGTTTTTATTAAGTCAATCAGTTGCAATTGCATGTAAGGGAAAAGAAGTTAATGTAAGGACTCAGGGCTTTAATGCCTGAGTTTTGCCAAAATGATTTTAGCTACTCAAGGACTCTTTGTTTTGTTCTTATTTTAACTTCTGAGATAACAGCAACATTGTCCAGAGATTTTTAAGTTATTAAATATTGAACCTCTGGACAAGTAAAATGTTGTCTATAAATATTCATTTCACACAGATTTTATTCCAGGTGTTCTTTAATAATGTCAATCAAGCTGTAACTGTTTATAGAACAAATAAAAGGGTAAAATCCTACCCCTTGGAAAAAACCTCACTACTGACAAGTTGATTCTGACTCATAATAACCCTGAAGGACAGAGTAGAACTATCCCATAGGGTCTCCAAGCCTGGAAGTCGTTGGAAGTGGGCTCCCTGGTGTTCCACTGAAAGGCTAGTGGGCTAGCAACGAATGCTTAATCCATCACAATATCCAGGAATCCAGATAAAAGTTCAAGCTAATGTTGACATTACAGTTTCCATAAAAATTCTTCTTTGATTTGAATTTTTTCATTCTTAATTTATTTCTAGGCCCTGAGTTTTTAGAACTCTAATTTATGAAGCTGTGTTACATAATAACATTTAAATAAGGACAGTAAAAGGCAAAACAACCACCTTGGGAATTTCTCTCATTTCACTGGGCTTGATCAGTTTTTATACTTTTATAGTGTCAAAAATCAATGTGAAATTTATATACGTAGTAAAATAGGAGTACAGGAATGAGAAAATAGTTAATACCTAGTTTAACAATGTCTTTCCTCAAGCTATATTTCAAAATTGTATGGTTTATAGGTGGAACTCTAATATTTGATGAAGCTGATCTTGAACTTCAGGCAGAAAATATCCTAATTACAGATGGAGGCACTCTTCAGGTATGTGAGAGAATTTTATATCTATTCCTTTCCAAGCTTTTGTAAAATACTGTATGTACATGAGAGCTCTGTAACAGAGAGCTGTGCTGCAGACCATTAGCAGTGCTGCTAACTCAATAGGTGCAGCTCTCTGATGGTTCAAATCCACCAGTGTCTCCTCGGGAGGGTGGTCTCCTTCCATGTAATTGGCAATCTTGGAAACTCGAAGGAGAATCGGCTATGTTTCAGGTCTGACTTGAAGGCACTGAATAAGGGAGTGACTGCGTGATGTACAAAATACGGCACTTTGTTAGCCCAATGATTAAGTGCCCAACTTCTAACCGAAAGTTTGGAGTTTCAAGCCTACCAGCCATTCCATTGGCGGAAAGACCTAATAATTGACTTCTGTAAAGATTCCCACTGAGGAAACCTTTTATGGCAGTTTCACCCTGTCTGTAGGGTCACTCCAAGTCAAAATAAACTCGAAGGCACAAAATAATAATAATAATTAATAATAATAATAATAATAATTCTTCATTATGCCATCCTCTCTCAAGCTTATATTTGCTTATATATCTGTAGGTATAAAATCCCTTTGATAAGAAAAAGTTTCTTGGAAGTATTCTTCCTCTTTTATTGATAAGATAGTACATCAGTGTGTTGCCATCAGAGAACATTTAAAATTAAAGCAGAAGAAAATTAGCTCTGTGGTATGGCTGAACAACACATTTTCTAAGAGTTGACATGTTGTATTTGGCTAGGTAGAAAACTGAAATTTCATTTGAGGAGAAAGGTACTGAATAGTTGAAGAGTCAATTCTCAAATGTGAGAAGCGACAAGGGAAGAGGTCATTGGTGTAATTAGATATGTGGCTCTTGGGGTTTTGCTTTCCAGTGATGCTTGTGACATCTCTTTCAGATTGGAACAGAAGCATCCCCATTTAAACACAAGGCGATCATCACTTTGCATGGGCACCTGCGATCCCCTGAGCTCCCTGTTTATGGCGCCAAAACACTGGCCGTGAGAGAGGGTGTCCTGGATCTGCATGGTATGATTCAGTAGCCAGCACTCAGGAGCCTGCTAGAGGAGGAATCAGCCAGGAAAACAGAGAGAGTAGTTCTGACTGGATTCCCTAAAGGAGCGCTTGCCAGCCTTTCCCACATCCTAGAACATCCCTCTCCACCTGCATTCAGACCAGGCCAGGCCATCTTAGCCTACCCTGCTGAAAGCACTTCCTGAGGCCTCTCTACACCAAGGGCATCTTTTGTTTAAATTAGCCCTTTCCTGTGATTGTTAATTCAGTTATTTGTCTACATTTAAAAAAAACACAACACTCATTTGCTAGAAGTAGAAATTAGTAATTTATTTGTATCTGAAAAGAGTCTTTTTCTTAAAAATAGCACTTAAAACTTTGTAAGAACATATTCTGGAAAATTGTCAGGACATAAAAATCATACTGACCATGTTTGAGGCACTGGAACTGTCTGTTTAAAGGAAGCATAGTTTGGATCCTTTTTTTACATTAAAGAATTTTTTTCTATACCATAATGCATCTCTTTTATATAGTAAAGAATTCTATATTGTAATGTATCTCTTTTGTATGCTTAGAGTGTTGTATTTTTCATACTTTAGAGGTGCATTGGGCTAAATAGATTTGTGTAGCTATAATTTCTTAAGACTTTACAAACTTCATTCTTCCATTATCATCTTAAGCAATTCCTATACAAATGACACCATCACACAATATTTACATTGCTTCTGTACATGAAACTGTTATAAATGGAGTAGAAGAAAAGTATTTTTTTTAAAAAAAACAAAAATTTCATAGGACCATATTATTGTTGTTGTTATGTGACATCAAGTCACCTGTGACCCATAGAAACTCTATGTACAGCAGCCCCGAACCCTGCCCTGTCCTGAGCCAGTCTCACTAATTCTGACACACTAACCCCCACCGCCCCAGATACTGTATCAATCCATCTCATCTGGGGTCTTCCTCTCCTGCCCTGTCCCTCCACCCTTTTGAGCATGATGTCCTTCTCCAAGGACCAGTCTCTCCTGGCCACATGCCCAAAGTATGTGAGGAGGAGCTTCAAAATCCTAGCCTCCAAGGAGAAACTTGGATTCACCCTTTCCAACATTCCCTCCTCAAAAATCCCCATGCATACTCCAAACCCACTCTGTCTCATAGTGACTCTATAGGACAGCATAAGACTGTCCCATAGTATTTCTAAGTTATAAATTTTTACGGAATTAGACTTCTTCCACTTCTTCCCAAGGAGTTTAAACTGCCACCCTTGATGTTAGCAAAATGTTCTAACCTCTGAGCCACAAGCACTCCTTTTTATAAAACCATTTGTGTTGTTAAGAAGCATCATTTTGACATTTTATAGAAAGAATAACATACATTTTTTAGAAAGGTTTAAAATGCACCTATGGTAAAAATGCACCTTCCCAAAATGGATTCAATCCAGGACAAGATTAAAATTTAAAAAGTGCTCAATAATCTTGAACAAATGCCCTGTCCGCATGTTGGGTTTTAGGCCTGCCTGTGCCCGTGGTCTGGACGCGTTTGGCTCACACAGCCGAGGCCGGGGAGAGCACCTTGGTTTTACAAGAAGCTGTAACCTGGAAGGCAGGAGATGACATTGTCATTGCAAGCACAGGACACAGGTAAGAAGTTTTCAGAGATTTATGACTTTGATCTGGAGTCGAGATGTTTAAACCGTGTAATAAGGGGATCATTTAGATGGGACACAACTCATCCACTTAATGTTTATTGTCTGTCATCCTGAAACCTCTAATACACTCAAGTATACATTTGCCCCATCTTAACATTTTCTTGATCGAGTGATCATATGATGAGTGATTGAATGAACTCATAAGAAAAATTATAAATTTAAACTTATGGAATAAATACATACTAGTAAAATATTTTCTCTCTTTTACATGAGTAGGTTCTTCTGTAAAATTTCATTGAAAAGCCATTCTGTTGCTAAAAAATAAAAGGCTCTGATATACAACTCTACCTTGATATGCTAATATATGAAAAAGTGTGAATTAAAATCTTTGTTTGAAGACATCAACTAATTAAACTGAAAGCAGCTACTAAATTCTTATTCTGCCAGTGGTTCTCGAAGAGTGATGTGCAAGTGCTTGCAATGATTGAGTAAAAGGGAAGGAACCATAATAGAAGAAGTGATTATTAACTTGACCTTTGAGGTGCCAGACATTTTAAAATGAAAACATAGTATAACCCTTATTTTCTGATTAATTCTTTATTTTAGTGAGGAAGAAACAAAAGGAAGACTATGAATAAAATTATACTACGCATATAGCAAGGGAGGGGGGGAAAGGGACCCTTATTGTCACTTTAAATTATAAGCAGTAGTAATATTGGATATGGCTCAGAGAATAAGTAGTAATTTTATGACAGGGAAAAACGAAATTGTGTTAAAGCTATGACTCAATGTAAAAATTAAAGTTTAAGCTGGCATTTTGAGTTTGCCATTTTCTGAGTTATAAATACACAAGCAGATGTTAGGAAGAATTAAATATATAATTAGCGTTAGAAATGCCTGTTTTTTTCTACTCTTAGAAGAAATCTTAATTATATAATGGCAACATTTTTATTTTTAAAAAGGCTTCAAATGAAAGGGGTTACTAATAGAATAGAATAACCCTCATTTTTAGCTTCCTGTATGAAATAAAAGAGTAAGCTTGTAATTTAGCATAGTCTTAAGAAACATGAATTAAAAGTTTGGTAAGGATATCTCATTGTTGTCTGTTCATTGATAAACTTTATTCTAAGATTTATAAAGCAAGTCTTTAAGAGAAAGTTTTCTATCAGTTCTGTGACTGTTTTTTGTTGTTGTTTTTTTTTTCTGTGACTGTTTTATTTCATTGATCTGTACTTCAGTAAAATCAGAACAATAGTAGCATGCACCTCGTAGAATTACTGTTAGGATTAAATCAGTTATTATGTCTAAAGCAGAGAGCAGAATATGGCCCAAAAGAAATGCTATAGAAGAGTTAAATGATATAAGAAGGAAAAATTTGTGTGTTAGGTACATTTAACACAATTATTTTAAGAGTTTGTTTTTTTATTTTTCTGAACAAATGACTGTCATCAAAAACAAAGGGAATTCTCTGACCAAGTAGTCTGAAGTCCTTTCTTACACTTCTTGTGGGATCTTGAACTAGCTACCCAAGTGATTAAACAGCTACGTGCTTGGCCGCTAATCAAAAGGTCAACAGTTTGAGTCCACTAGCTCTCCAATGAAGCTATGGGAATCTGCTTTCCTGGAATTTGCCAGCATTGGAAGCACTGTTCTGATCTTTCTGTAGGGTTGCTTGGAGTTGAAATCAACATTAGGAAGTTGAGGGGTTTTGAGGGGGGGTGGTCGTGGTGGTAGGTGACTTCTTGTTCCATGGATTGATTCTTCCTTAATCTCTTGCATCCTTATTTCTCTACCCTCTAATAGTTTTTCCATCCCCTCATGATCTTCCAAAGAACTTGTGGTCTGCTGTCCCCTCCAGCTACTTTCTTTCTTTTTCCTTCCCCCGCCCCCTTCATATTAACCTCACCAGGACTTTCTAATGATTATAACTCTTCACTTTCCGCACACCGCAGTGTTCTTTTGGCTCTGATCCTTGAACTGTCTCTTCCAACATCTTCTCCCATTAGCTTCTGAGATGTGGAAATGCTACATCCGCTTCCAGGTTGCTTTCCACTCCTCTACTCTTTTTTTCACACTCATTTTATTCTGCATTGAGTCGATCAATCCATCAAAAGCTGTAATGACAGGCATTGTACTAGGTATTCAGCACACAGAACGACTTAACAGGGTCCTTTTCATGGAGGGATCAATTAGCATAAGGGACAGCAGAATAGATAAATGACAGGATTACAATATGGAGGAGGGATTTGTAAAATTCAGAGTGGTGACTTTTAACCTATTTCACATGACATTTAAACTGACATTTAAAACAAAAAAAAGACTCTGCCCAAGGAGAAAAGAGTCAAAAGAAAATGTCACAGTAGTAATTCTGCTAAGCTTACCCCTTTGTAGGAGGGAGTATACAATTAAACAGTGATACACTTGTCTCTTT
This sequence comes from Elephantulus edwardii, assembly GCF_000299155.1. Classification (NCBI taxonomy): domain Eukaryota; kingdom Metazoa; phylum Chordata; class Mammalia; order Macroscelidea; family Macroscelididae; genus Elephantulus; species Elephantulus edwardii. The sequence goes on from NW_006399864.1 coordinate 3,629,637, forward strand.
AAAGTCTTTAATTGTTTATCTTCCCTGTTTAGGAGCCTCCCTGTCAAGATCTCTCAACCAAAATATCAAATTTTAAATGAGATAGTTTTTTAATTGTTACTTTAGTGGTAGGAGCCTTGCCATTCACGCAGGAGACCCACTTCATCTGCCGTCCAGCTCACTTTATGTGCCTGCAACCATCACTCATCTGTCAGTGGCGCATTTCACATTGTTATAATGCTGAGTAGGGAACTGTGGTAGCCTAGTGGTAAGAAGCTGGGCTGCAATCCCCAAAGCAGGCTGTTCCAATCCACGAGCTGCTTCGCAGGAGAAAGATGGGCAGTCTCCTCCTGTGCAATGAACTGCCTTGGAAAACTCACTGAAAGCTGTGGGTCACTTCTGACTTGAAGGCACACAACAACAACAACATGGTACTGAACAAGGAGCTCTGGTGGCCTAGTGGGTAAGGAGTTGCACTGCCCATGCCAAGGCAGGCAGCGTGGCCAATGGCAATGAGAAAGAGAGAGAGGTGATGCTGAACATGTGTCAGTGGAGTTTCCGGTCTGTAACAGACTACTAGGAAAAAAGGCCTGGTGATCTACTTTTGGAAATTGACTCACTCCCTTTCTCATTACTTTCAAGGAGGAAACAACTCATGGCTGACCCATCACAGGGTTTTCAGGGGCTTTAAATCATATGGGAGAAGACTGACCATCTTTCTCCTGTAGAGAAATTGGTGTATTGGAACCATCCACCTTTGAGTTGATAGCTTAACACTCTACTCCTTAGGCCACCCGAGCTCCCTGAAAAATTGGCTTGCCGATGACATTCCTATTGACCCACAACCAATCACGAGGATAGTCAAGGATTGAATCCACTGTGATTTGGAGACCAACTCAAAGGCAGCTAACAACAGCTTTGCTGTGTATTGTGGGAAGCTTAGCAGCACCAGGGACATATCTGGGACATGCACCACTTATGACAATCAAAATTTTCTACAAATATTACCAAAGATCCCATTAGGGGACAAAGCACTCTTTTAATTATTTTTGTTGTTTTTTACTGGTTTATAAATCACTCTTGATTGAGAACCACCAATCTATCCTTTAAAAAGAACTCAATGGTGGAAAGCGACATTATGCTGGAAATGGTGTGGGAAAGAGAAGAAAGAAGATCCTCAACCCGGTGGATTGACATAGTTAGTGCCTGTCACCGTGGACTCGAGCTCGTCGGAGACTGTGAGGATGACACAGGAGAGGCAAGATTAGGATCTGTTCAGAGGATAATCAAGTCAACAACACCTAACAACAACAGTCCATTCTCTGGTTTCTCAACGTGATCCTCTAAGTTATACACTAATATGCTTGCTGTTCATATGAACCTTGTCTCTAAAGTAGATCTTTTCAAAGCCTATACGCTTCTGAGCCCATTCTGCCACATTCCTACACTCTTGTTTTCAACCGAGCGATCTGGCTGCTTGGAATCTCGTGTGAGTACTAGTCCTACTCTGAAAACTTGCCCATCCTATCCAGCTCATTTTTTAAAAATTGATATTTTAGTGAAAGTTTATAGAGAACTTAGATTTCCATTCGTTCATTGTTGCACATCTTTCTCCCTGCCCATCCCCCCAGTTCAGTTTTCACTTTGAAAAAAATTTCTTCCATTGTGTACGACCCCCTCCCCCAGTCCACCTTACTATGCAGCTCTTATTATTGTTATGCAAATAATACCTAAACATATGTTCTTTTTAAGCAGTTCTATTCCTTATCTATTTCAGTGCAGGGTATATTATTTGTCCCCTCTTTTCTTAGTTTCTCCCTACCCCTCATGTCAGTCCTGTTTTATAACAGTGGCATTATGCAGTATTTGTCCTTTTTTGACTAAGATATTTCACACAGCATAATGTCCTCCAGGGCCACCCATTGTGTATAATATTTTATGAGTTCCTTGTTTTTCAGTACTACATAGTATTCCATTGTGTGAATATACCATAGCTTTCTCTATCTATTCATTTGTTGATGGACTGTCCAGCTCATTTCAATATCTCTAATCTCAAACTCCTGTAAGAATTTATATTTACTATAGCAGTTGGATTCTGGAGGTAGGTTCTCTTATTTTAGTTGAAAATCTGGGTTGTTTTTATTTTTATTATGTTCATAATTGTGTTGAATATACCATGGACTGCCAGGAGAACAAACAGGTTCGTTCTGGAGAGGTTGAAGCCAGGCAAGGATTCTGAGGCTTCTTCTGACATACCTTGGGCATGTTGCAAGGAGGAGAGGGACATCATGCTTGGAATGGTGAAGAGGCAGAGAAAGAAAGGAAGACCATCAGTGAGAGGTATTGATACAGTGAGTAGGGTAATGAGGGCAGGTGTGACACAGACAGTAAAGTTGGCACAGGATAGAGAAGATTTCAGGGCTGTTGTACATAGGGTCCCTATGAGTTGTAAGTGACTCCACGGCACATAACAATAACAACAGTCATAAGTGAGCTGAATTTATTGGATTTAGCTATCAGCTATGGGCTGGAAGCCTCTTGTTTAAGTCAATCAAGACCTGCTGAGCGGCCTTTGTATTTAAAAGTTGATTGGGCCCTGACTAAGTTTCCAGTTTGGAGACTCATGTGTGAAGCAATTGGATTCTGGAAGGGAGGTTCTCTTATTTTGTTGTTAATTGTGTTTGGGAAGAACATTCTTCTAAGTGGTACAGCACTGCTCTGTTAGGTTGTTGTATAGAGATAACTTGGAGTTATATGATACTGAACGCTGTGCCACTGGTGTGTCAAATGCCATAATGGTTACCCATAAAGAACAGTGTTTGGTGGAGCTCCCAGATTAAGACAAGCTTGGAAGCATGATTGGCATCCATATCCTAAGCAACATGCCTTTGGAATCTCTGTGAACATTAGAGAAATGATGATAGTTATAGAACAGGGTTCAAATCTTTTGTTCATAGGGTCGCTAAGAGTCGTGCTTGACAGCACTTAACATCGTAGCTTTTATTCTGATACACACTCAAGTCATTTGTGAGTATTCATTTTAATATTCATTTCATTTACTAATAGTTACTTGTCTCAGTTGCTATTGATTTCATTTCATTCGGTATCTACAGCTCTCAGTGTCCTGGTTTGCAGGGAGTTGCATTACTAGCCCAAAGATCATACCTCTCTGGTAGATTGAATCTACCAGGCAGTGCTTGGGAGAAAGATAAGCAATCACCTCCTTTGCAGTTGCCTCAGAAACCCACTGGAGTGTCAGCTATGAGTCAGTTCCAGCTTGATAGCAAATGGAGTGTCTGTTTCATGCCAGGCACCTTTCCTAGCCATTTATGAGAGAAAAGTAGAAAGCAAAACCAAGTTCTTTTGGTTTTGACATTTACAGGGAGTCCAACAATAATTAGAGAGCAAGAAAAGATACAAGTCAGAAAAACTATATGGAAAAACAAAGCAAGAGCAGATGAGTGGTAAGACAGTTGGGAAGGAGGATGAGGAAGGATTTGTCATCTTTGCCTCCCAGGAGCACTCTGGCTGCAGTTTCTTCAAGACATACATATTTGTTCTTTTGGCAGTCCATAAGAGTCCATTCAGCACTCTTCTCCAACACCACAACTCAAAGGCATCAATCCTTATTCATTGTCCAAGTCTCAGATGCAAAGCAGGTGATTAAAAACACTGGGGAGGGCGGGAGACATAAAACAACTTCCCCATACTTTGGGCTTGTTGTTAGGAGAGGCTATTCTTTGGATCGGCACATCATGCTTGGAAATACGCAGAGTTAGCAAAAGATAAAAGGACCCTCAGCCCGATGGATTGACACAGTGACTCCTGCAGTTGGTTCATGGGCATCAGATCTGATGAGGCTGGCACAGGACAGGACAGAGTTCAGAACATAGGACAGGGTTCTGTGACTTCATAGATTCACTAGGATCATGCTTGACTCAACAGCACCTACCAACAGCAACAATGAGGAAGGACAGAGAGAGTATCAGGAAAAGTCCTCATGATGAGGTGATGTTTGAGCAGAAAACTAAAGAAAGTGAGGGAATGATATCTACAAATAGCATAGGGAAAAGTTCCAGGCTCTAGCCTTTGTTTCTGAGGAATAGCAAGACCAGCGGCCTAGAGCAGAGTTGTGTCTGTGTCAAGGAAAGGTAAATGGTACAGATCATCAAACATTAAAATCATCTGAAGAGTTTTTAAGGATTTGTGCCTATTCCCTGGAGATCCTTAAACCGGGTGGCTCCTTGGAGGCAAGGATTCTGAGGCTCCGTCTAACGTACTTTGGACATGTTGTGAGGAGAGACTGGTCCTTGGAGAGGGACATCATGCTTGGGAGGGTGGAGGGACAGCGCAGGAGAGGAAGGCCCTCTATGAGGTGGATTGATTCAGTAACTGGGATAATTGGGATAGGAGTGTCAGAGACAGTGCGTTTGGCACAGGACAGAGCAGAGTTTAGGGCTGTTGTACATAGGGTCGCTATGAGTCGCAAGTGACTTGACGGCACATAACAACAACAACAACAAGATAAAACTTGTTGTTGTTCTTGTTGTTGTTGTTGTTGTTTGAGTTGGAACTGACTCATAGCTGACCCTTCAGCACATTTTCAGAGACAGTAAATCACACAGGAGGAGATTGTCCATCTTTCTCCACCAGAACAGCTGGTGGATTCGAACCGCATGGCTTTGGGATTGACGTGCAGTTTCTTTTCACTAGACCACCAGTGCTCCCTTACAATAACAGAATATATTCAGAACTATAATTCTAATATCCAACTATAATGAAGAATTGCTCTCTTAGACTTTGTGAACTTATGATAAGACTTGAGTTTTCACACTGATAGAGGTATTTATATTTTATTTTTTCAAAGAAATAATATGGCATAAAGGACTTCTGGTATGTTTTTTATTACTTTTCTCATGTTTTTAATTGAAATTCTGGGAAGCTTATCTAAGTAGAAAATATAATTCTACTATTTAAGCAGTTATTTTCATTTCCTGTAAAATTAATATTTTTACAAAATTAAGATAACACTGTATATTTAATATGGAACCCTAATTTTTTCTGTAGCTCTATCATATTATTTATTTGATCCTTACAAACTCTTGGTGGTAATATAACATTCATCACTTACTTGTATTATAGTTGACCTTACAAGTTGTTGCTAAGGGTTTTTTTTTTACTTTTTACCATCCTTTTTTGTAAAGGATGCTATAATAAATATCTTTCTGCATTTGTATTTGTGGATTTGAAACATTTTCATTCTTAAGATGACTTTCTAAGAGAGAATGTATCAGTCAAAACATGTACATTTTTTAAAAAGCATATACATTTTTATGATTCATGACATGTGATGTCAAATTACTCTCCATCACATCACATCCAATTGTCGTACATATTCCCATACCATAAATATCATCATTGTGTATTTCACTTTGCTATTGCCAATGTACATACATAGGGTTTTCAGAGGCCTGCTATTTCAGAAGTGGATGGCCAATCCTTCTTCCTAGTCTGTCTCAATGTGAATGTTCAGGTTTAGAGAAGTATCAGACAGACCAGCAAGTTAAAGGTATATCCCTTATTGCGGAGTTAACTTTAGTGTCAGTGTTGTCCCTGCCTTTCTCACACGCATCTTTACCCACTTATTTCCTGCTTCACCATCCACCAGGATACCTATCCATTGCAATGGGAAAGTCTGCTGTTAGGGACCTCTCCAAAGTGCTGAAGAGTAATGGTGTCTCTTTGGAGAATAAGGTGCGTCTGATACAGGACATGGTCTTCACAATCACCTGTTATGCACCAGAGAGTTGCACAATGACCAAGGAGGATAGAAGGAGAATTGATGCCTTTGAGCTGTGGTGCTGGAGAAGAGTATTGAGAATACCATGGACTGCTAGGAAAACAGATTTGTCCTGGAAAGGGTTAAACCGGGTGGCTCCTTGGAAGCAAGGATTCTGAGGCTCTGTCTAACATATTTTGGACATGTTGTGAGGAGAGACCGGTCCTTAGAGAGGGACATCATGCTTGGGAGGGTGGAGGGACAGCACAGGAGAGGAAGGCCCTCTATGAGGTGGATTGATTCAGTGACGGGGGTGTATCGGAGACAGTGCAATTGGCTCAGGACAGAGCGGAGTTTAGGGCTGTTGTACATAGGGTCGCTGAGTCACAGGCGACTCGATGGCACATAACAACAACAACAACAACAACAACAACATTGCCAACGTGGACTGTTGTTGACTGCCATTGTGGCTGTTGTTGATGTGTAGCATCAAGTCAGAACTGACACACACCTGACAATCCAGTGAGTTTTCAAAGGCAGTAAACCAGGAGAGAATTGATTGCTCATTTTTCTCCAGTGGAGCAACTGGTGGATTTGAACTGCTTACCTTTGCGTTGACAACGCAATTCTTTACCAGTAAGCCATCAGAGCTCCCATGTTTTCACCAATTGATTAATTTTGTAGCTAGAAGCTAGCATCTTCCTATTGCTTTAATAAATAATTTGTCTGTATATGCTGAGTAATATGGGGGATTCATGTTCTTTGCTCATTAATCTTTTGGATGCTGGTATTCCTTTTAGTGATTCGTGTAATACTTTAGCTTCTTACCCTGAGTATTTTTTGCATTTTACTTTTAAATGTTTTTGTTCTTTTGAAAACTTAATAGATTTTAGCACAGTAACTGTAATGATAAACCATAATCATGCAATTAAATTGAAATGTGTTTGCAAAGTTTGTCGTTACTCTAAGGAAGAGTAAAATCATATCTATATAGTAATCTTTGGAATATTGTATGTCATAAAAATATTATTTTATCTTGCAACAAGAAGATGTTCAAACTGGCATAAATCAAATATGAAAAAATTAAGAAATGTTTACATTAAGTCTAAAAGTGCTCCTGTATGTGTTTTCTAGACATAGTCAACGAGAAAATGAGAAAAGAACCATTGCATCTGTATCTCCTGATGGCATGAACATAACACTTGCCAACCCGCTCAACTACACACACTTAGGAATCACTGTCTCGCTCCCCGACGGGACTGTGTTTGAAGCAAGAGCAGAAGTTGGAATTCTCACAAGAAATATTTTAATTAAAGGGTCTGATAATGTAGAGTGGAATGATAGAATTCCAGCATGCCCTGATGGGTTCAACACAGGTAATTTTAGCAGCAAGAGCATGGCTTATATAATCATGCTAAAAAAAAGTTCAAAATTTATTTGGCTTATACAGAATTTTAATTTCAAACTGCAAATTTGCTATCTTGTATGTATAATTAAATGTTAAAAATTTGAAATGCTAATGCTGTTTTTAAGGAGAGACTATGCGTCTGCGAATTGGCTTCGATCTAGGAAATAAGGAAGGAGCAGAAAATTTCTACTTGGGAAACTTGAGTTCTATTTCTGTCCACCAAAGACTTGTGTGGTTTTTCTGCATATGTATAGTCTCAAGAGCTCCAGAGTATGCTATGTGATAAACTGTCACTACATATCACTGCAAATCAGAACCTTAGAGCTGCCCTTTGGACCGCAATTATTGTGGCAAGTACACTTATCACAATATTTGATGAAGTCCCTTAGTGGTGCAAAAGGTGAATGCACTAGGCTGCTAACTGGAAAGTTGGTGGTTGGAATCTATCTAGAGGCATCTCAGAGGAGAGACTTTACTCTCTGCTTCTGAAAAATCAGTGAGTTTTCCTGGCTTGGTCTTTAAGGAGTTGCATTGCTAACTCCAAGGCCATTCCTCTCTGGTTGTTCAAATCCACTAGCAGATCTGAAAGTGAAAAATAACTATCTCCTCCAGTGTGATTTACAGCCTCAGAGACCTGCTGAAGAGTCAGCTATGAGTCAGTTCCGACTCAATGGGAATGATGAATGAATGTTGAAAAATCAGACATCAAAAACCTAATGGAACACAGGTCTACTCATGAGTCTGAATTTATTCAACTGCAAGTGGGTTTTTTTTCTTTGTTTGTTTTGTTTTCATCTGATAGCTAAGTGCTACTCCGTTTTTGGAGTTTCTGTTTTCCCCACTAAGATCAGAGAAATGAAATCCATTGCAGCATCCTCCACTAACATCTCTGAGTACCAGAGTACAGTCCTACAAGCTCTCCAGAGGCTGTAATCACAGCTAGGCCTGAGCTGGTGAGGGGAAAGAAGAGTATGTTAATCTAAAAAGAAGAGAGATTTATGTAGAGTTAAACTCCCAACAAGATGGACTGACACAGTCACTGTAACAATGGCCACAGATGCTGAAGATGGTGCAGGATAGAGCAGGGTTCGGATCTACTATTCATAGAGTTGCCGTGAGTCAGAGTCTACTTGAGGGCACATAACAGCTGTCTCACAGAAGTTGTGCCATTTGGCTGAAGGGTGCAGGAGCCCACCAAGACCCTCTCACCCCACAAGAGATTCAGGGAAGGTAAATACCTCAACGTCACCATTTTCCCATTCCTGTTTTCTTGTTCTGCTTATAAAATGGATGAGATCTAAATTGTGTGCAAATTAAGAGATGTAACTGAGACAAAAAAAATCCCTTCATTATCTACCCATAATAAGATTATTAGATGATTTTTCTTTTCTCATATCTTCAAAAATCTTTTTCAAGGTGAATTTGCTACACAGACATGTCTTCAAGGAAAATTTGGAGAAGAAATAGGAAGTGACCAGTTTGGAGGCTGCATTATGTTTCATGCTCCTGTACCTAGTGCTAATATGGTAACTGGAAGAATAGAATATGTGGAGGTAAGAGTCATTTTTATTAAGCTTAGCACTTTCCCAAGCAATAAACAGATACTGAGCTCCTACACTTTGCCAGACACTATTTAAAATCATATAGGGGAGATATAATTGTACTTACAGTCATACAATGGAGTACACAATCCTTGTTATCATACATGGTTTATAGGGATTGTACTCCTTGTAATCAAAGTACAAACATACTCACCATCATGTAATACTACTTACAGTCATGTTGTTATTGTTGTTGTTGTTTACCATCAAGTGGGAACCGACCCATAGCTGACCCTCCTGTGGGTTTTCAGAGGCAGTTAATCACCTGGGAGGAGAATGCCCAACCTTTTCCCATGGAGCAGCTGGTGGCCTTGAACCACATGCCTTTGGGTTTTCAGTGCAGCTTCTTACTACTAGGTCACCAGAGCTCTCCACTTACAATCATAAGGGGAGATAAGTCAATAAACAATATCAATATAACCAATGTAATGTTACATACATTATAGTATTTTCTAAATATATTCACTATGTCCACTTCCTTAAGAGATCAGGTGTGTTTCTGCATCTTACCATTTTCATACTGCACCATGCGGTATTTGTCCTTTTGTGACTGAGATACTATAATGTCCTCCAGAGTCACCCATTTTGAATAATATTGCATGAGTTCCTTGTTTTACAATGCAGCATAGTATTCCATTGTGTGAATATACCACAACTTCTCTATCCATTCATTTGTTGATGGGCACTTAGGTTGTTTCCAACTCCTTGCTATTGTGAACAGAGCCTCAATAAACATGGGTGTGCGTATATCTGCTTGGATGTCAGTTATGGTCTCTTTGGGGTATAGTTCCAGTAGTGGAATTACTGGGTATCTCTATTTGCAACTTTTTGAGAAAGTGCCATACTGCCTTCCACAGTAGTTGCACCATTTTACACTCCCACCAACAGTGAAAAGGGTTCCAGTTTCTCCACAACCTCGCCAGCATTTGTTGCTTGCTGTTCTGTTAAATTTGGAAACCAAATGAGACAGTTCAGCTCCATCCTTTAGAGTCTCTGTGAGTCAAAATTTACTTGAAGGTAATGAGAATGAGTAGTAGATTGTTAGATCACAGATGTATTGAAAGGAAGCCCGTAGGAGTTAAGAAAAGCACCAGTCTAGCATCAGACCCCAAAGTACTAAATGGGGTTTTATTATCATACAAAAGCCACTCAGCCCTTCAGTTTCTTAAAAAAAAAAAAAGGAGGATATGATTCTTCTCAGATACTTATGAGTCTTTCTATGTCTTTAAAATTTCTGATTATCATTAGAAAATACCATGATTTTTACATTTTTTTCATGGAATGTAGCATTTTCTTTTATTGTGACTTGAATAAAAGTTTATAGAAGAGTTAAATTTTGATTCACCCACTGTTTACACATTTTCCTCCCTACCCCTCCAGTTCACTTTTTTAAAAAACAATATTCCTTCATTATTGAATAGTTTTCTTCCTCCCCTCCCACCTGTCTCCCAGTCGGCTTTGCTGTGCACCTCTTATTCTGGACTGTTGTCATACAAATAGTGCGTAATTATATATTCCTTATAAACAATTCAGAAAGATGTATTTTTGAAATTTTTATTAATTTTTTATGCAATTAGATGTTTTTATTTCAGGCTTTAATTTGTATTTTTTTTTATTTAAGTAGCATTCAGTTTATTACAAATATTTAGTATTGGCTTCCCATATTTTCTCCCTTTTGTTTTTATCATAATTATGTTATCATCTAGATGAGCATCCTTTATACACAAACAACTAAAACATATTAAACATAATAAACTCAAAGAAATACTTTCAAAAATCTCCATAGGATCAGAAGGATGTATCTTAAGGTTCCCAAAATACAAAAGTTGGCAATAGGCTAAAGGGAGAGGAAAAGAGAGAAGGTAGCTTTTGTTTCTACATTTGTTAATTTATTTAGTAAAAATATGGCTATTAAGCATGAGTGGAGTGTACAACTAACTCTTCCAAATGAGAACCATAAATAATACAGAACATAGGAATATAGTAATAGTTAATATAAAATTGGAGATATTTTGGAAAAGAAAACTATGAGCTGACTCAATGTGGATCAGTAACTCGCCGTGATTTCTTAACCCGACAGATATTCCACGTTGGCCAGGCTTTCCGACTGGGGCGCTATCCAATACACTGGCACCTGCTGGGAGACTTGCATTTTCAGTCTTATGTGAGAGGATGTTCAATCCACCAGACCTATAACAGAGCTGTTACGATCCATAACACACATCACCTTCTGATTGAGAGAAATATCATCTATGATATCAAGGGAGGAGCATTTTTTATAGAAGATGGTATTGAACACGGCAATATCCTGCAGTACAACTTGGCTATATTTGTGCGGCAAAGTACTAGTCTTCTAAATGATGATGTGACCCCAGCTGCGTTCTGGGTAACTAACCCCAACAACACTATCAGGCACAACGCGGCTGCTGGTGGGACTCACTTTGGCTTTTGGTATCGAATGAACAACCACCCTGATGGGCCCTCCTATGACCGAAATATTTGCCAAAAAAGAGTTCCTCTTGGAGAATTCTTCAACAACACTGTGCATTCTCAAGGCTGGTTTGGACTGTGGATATTTGAAGAGTATTTCCCCATGGAAACTGGGGCTTGCACTTCTACAGTGCCAGTGCCTGCAATATTTCATTCTCTCACTACTTGGAATTGTCAGAAAGGAGCTGAGTGGGTCCACGGGGGTGCTCTTCAGTTCCATAACTTTGTGGTGGTAAATAATTACGAGGCTGGAATTGAAACCAAGAGGATCCTGGCTCCTTATGTTGGAGGCTGGGGTGAAGCCCATGGGGCAGTGATTAAAAATGCCAAAATCGTTGGTCATCTTGATGAACTACTACTGGGGCCTGCATTTTGCACGAGGAAAGGCCTGCTTCTCCCATTTAATGCGGGCTTGACTGTGTCCTCTGTCCACTTTATGAACTTTGACCGACCCAACTGTGCAGCTTTGGGAGTGACATCCATCACCGGTGTTTGTAACGACAGATGTGGAGGCTGGAGTGCAAAATTTATTGGCATCCAATATTTCAACACACCCAACAAGGCTGGGTTCCGATGGGAACATGAAATGGTACTGATTGATGTTGATGGCACACTTACAGGTAGAGTTATTTTAAAATTCATGACAAAATACCTTGAAAATAAAGCTTTGTTACTATATAAAGTTAAATCATCAGAGAAGCTCACATCAACTATAAATCTGATCTAATACCTAATTTTGTAATGATTTTAAGAAAATAGGCTAGCACCAGGCACAAATGAGACATACTTTTCTAGATAAGTCTCAACTGTCAGACATTGTCCCCAAATATGTTACTTTTCTTGTGTTTTGCACTTTTATTTTGGTGGATTTGGGGCAATGTTTCTGGAAACAATGATAACAGAGGTCCACAGCAGTTTTCAAACTCCTCCATTCTGTACTTACTATACATATGTTGTTGTGTACTGTAAAGTCGGAACCGACCCATAGCTAATCCTCTGGCAAGTTTTCAGAAGCAATTTATCACGTGAGAGGAGATTGCCCATCCTTCCCCTGCAGAGTAGCTAGTGGATTCGAACTGTGCACCTTCAGAATTGCAGTTCAGCTTCTTATTAGTAGGCCATCAGAACTCCTTTATTATGCATACATATACATATGAATTATATGCACAAGAAACTGCTAAAATGGGTACCCACTTTCTCTAGCCAGCTATATCCCATAATCCATAGAGTAAAGATTTGCTTAGGCAGGAAATGTAGACAGTTCTGGTATATTGGCTAAAATACTCTGCAGGGCTGAAGGACATGTCAGACCTGTGATTAGCCATTTTTTTATATTCATTCTATAATTACAAAAAAGTAGTAAATGCTAGAACAAAATTCAAATACACTTTCTAGCTCAAATATTTTCAGCAATTCAATTTCAAAAGTTTGTCATATTTTCTTTAAATATTTACTGTTTCTTACTCTGGTGGCCTAGTGGTAAAAAGCTACACTGCAATCTCGAAGGCACACGGTTCAAAACCGCTAGCTGCTCCACAGGAGGCTAGGCAATCTCCTACCTCACAATTAACAGCCTCTGAAAACTCACCAGAGAGTCAACTGTGGGTTGGTTCTGACTCATGCTATACAACAACAACAACAGTATTTAGGATTTTGCAAATGTGTATGATAAAGGCTTATCTAAATAAGAAACCAAGAACTTATATGTATGTGCAATGCATGCTATATAATGTCATGTAATAGAGAGTGAATTGACCGGTAAGACAGATATTAAGGACTTGTTTTTGGAAGTCTGTCTGAGAATATTCACCTTAATGTTTAAGTAGGCTTCATTCCTCATCTGCTGCTGTTGGCTTCAGTCTGGTCTAACAATGGATAGAAAGAAAGGAAGTTCTTTCGGTATGTAAACTTTGTGTAGATTTTAAAGGTCATTTGGTAGTGCATTGGTTAAAAGTTTAAGTTTTATGATGAGGCTGCCTCAATTTTAACGTTTCTGTCTTTGACCAAGTTCTATCCATGACCAAGTTACAAATTCACTCTGCTCACCAACTCGGGCTCTCATTTCTACTTCACTTCAATTCCACATTCCAGCTGTCTTCAAGACTAGTCCTTCACTAAGCCGTCAAATGAACAGTCTCTGCATGAGGTCTCTCTTGCCCCATGATATACACAAAAATATTACCAAGACTTTTGATCACTGGTGATGCACTTTTACATCATGGACAGGTCACTAGGGCAACCAACAACAAATGTGAAATGGAAAACATATGGTTTGCGTTCATGTTCCAGGACACAGAGGACACACCGTCATCCCACACAGCTCTTTACTGGACCCTTCTCACTGCTCTCAAGAACCCGAGTGGAGCATTGGATTCCCTGGATCTGTCTGTGATGCCTCAGTCAGCTTTCACCGGCTAGCATTCAACAAACCCTCTCCAGCCTCTCTGCTGGAAAAGGACGTGGTCCTCTCAGGGTCTTTTGGTAAGTAGAATACAAGTGTTTAAAACACTTATTAAAATATGTTTTCCTAAGCTTTTGTAGTAATATTCATGCTTTCACTTAATGTTTAACATCTCAGAAGAGGTGTAACGTTTATATCAGTCAGAGTCCAGGCAGAATCAAGTAACAAACTCATTTTGGGTACTTGAGAAATTATGGATTAATTCTAATAGTCTTCTGATTAAGGAATCTCAGACAATACTATTTAAAAAAAAAAGGCATGGAAAATAACCCAGACTGTGGATCATATCAGTAAACTATACCACTGTTCCTGCCACTACTTGCAAATGATTTTTCTTTTCTTTACTTATTGAGGTGCAGTGGGCGAACAATTTGCTAGCATAGCAGAACCTGTTTGCTACGGTAAACATACTGTACCTGAACTCTCTTTGTACTTGTAGTTTGCATTCAGGTCTTTCCCACATGTGCTTTTTCCAGGACACAGGCAGAAGGAACAGCAGTTACCATGATGTTGTTTTTGTTAGGTGCCTTCAAGTATGACTCATAGCAACCCTATGAATGGCCAGCCTGAACCTTGCCCTATGCTGTGCCATCCTTATCATATCTGATATACTGAATCCCATTGCTGAAGTCACCATGTCAATACATCTCGTTAGGGGTCTTCCTCTCCTTTGCTGACCCTCCATCCTTCAAGCACGATGTTCCTTTCCAAGAAATAGCCTTGCTTAGCTACATATCCGAAGTATGAAGACAAAGCTTCGCCATCCTTGCCTCCACAGAGCACTATGGCTGCACCTTCTCCAAGACATATCTATTTGTTCTTTTGGCAATCCATGGGATATTAAGCAATCTTCTTCAGCACCACAACTAAAAGGCATAATTATTCTTCTATCATTCTTATTCATTTTCCAACCCTCTGATATAAGCCATGGCCTGAATTAGGAGTGGGAGGCTGTTTTCTTTGACTCAACCCAGGGCTATTGACTAAAAGTTAAACAACAATAGGTCAAGTGGCTTTATTATCTGTATTGAGAAATATATCAAGTTTAGAAAAGATTATAGAGAAACTAATTTTTTTCCCCTGCAAGAGACCATAATGATTGGATATTTGCTAAGCAATCATGAACATTATTATAGTTATTACATTTTTCAATCTTTTTGGTAGTATAAGCTTTAAGTAGCTCTGCTTAAGACCCATTAAAATAAACACTAACTCAATGAATTTTACCCTTGAAATTCTTCCTTGAATTTTTCTCTTATCTTTCCACACAATATAATAACTGATAATTAATTTCATAGTCTTGCTCCTACCTTCTTCATCCAATAATTTTTGAGAAAAGGAGTTGCTAATTTAAAATAAAATGTTATCAGGTTGAAGGGGAGAGAATAGAATAAGATCAATTAAACACACATTTTTCCTTGTATTCGAAAGGGCTTTTAAAAATATTCTACTGAGGTTCAAGTACTCACTCATAGCCAAAGTATTACTAAATTATATATAAAAACAAACTCAAATCCACTGTTACCAAGTCAGAACCTACTCACAGCAGGCTCCCCAGTAGGTTCTCAAAGGCTGCAATTTGTAAAGGAGGAGACTGCCCATTTTCCTCCAGAGAAACTGCTGGTAGTTTAAGACTGCAAGAGGTACCACCTTTGGGTTAACAGTGCAACTAACTCCCTATGGACTACACAATCTAATTTATGTATATAATTTTTTATATCACTTTTTATATTCATGATATATATGTGTATATGAATATATATGTGTGTATATGAATATCTACACACACACACACACACACACACACACACACACATATCATTTCCCCCCTCCCATAGCAAGTACTCCAGGTTCTGGTTATGTTATATACAAACTTTAGGGTGTCATGATCACTAGCAAATGATAAGTCTAGGTGTGGCATACACGGAAAGTTCTCATCTGTATATATATGCATTTTAATGATCTCAACAGATAAAGGAGAGTGTACTAGAGAACAGTATTGATAGATCTAAGTACCTTGATCTTGGCAGTGATAACGCAGTATTTCAGGAAGGAACTCTGGTGGTACAGTTAGTAGGGGGCTGTGTTGTTAACCTAAAGCCAAGGCCTCTTTGGTGGTTTGTATTCCCCAGCAGCTGTGTGAGAGAAAGGTGGGCACTCTCTTCTCCTCTCCTGCATTTCAGAGTCTGGAAACCCGCTGGATGGTCAGCTATGAGTGGATCTGACTTCAAGGCCGTGATGTTGACTACTTGCCTTCTGATTTGGATAACGAACAAAAACCTTGTCTCAATTTAAAATTTCCTAGTGAGAAAGCATTTTTGTTTGATTTAAGCATCATATTAAACATTTGAGGACTTCTGTGAGACAAAGATATTTGTTGCCTAAAGAATGACCTCTTTGGAGAGTCCCACAGCCTTGACCAGTATTTTGCCATTGTGTTTGCACAGAAGAGGAGTAGTTTTCTGGGAGTTGAGATCATCATTATCTGATTTTTGTTTGGTGTTTCCCTACAGGCACAAGTATCGTTCCTTTTCAGAAGAAACGGCTGACTCATGCATCTGGATGGATGGCTCTGATTCCAAACGCAAATCACATCAACTGGTATTTTAGGGGTGTAGATCATGTAACTAACATTTCATACACATCAACCTTCTATGGCTTTAAGGTAAACAACGAGGTACAGAATCTGTCTTACAATTATTTCAATTGCGTATTAGTAAAACACAGACTATAGTTGTGTTTTTACTCACATCAGTTGTTAGACTCCAGTTGCCCTGGCCCCATATGACCATCTATTAAAGGCCTGAGCAAATTTTGTGATCTGCTCAAAATCAAACCTCCTCCAGGAGGCTAGTTTGGTGGGTTTTTTTAAAAAATCCTTCATTGAGAAGGATGGGCAATCTCCTCCCGTGGGATTAACTGCCTCTCAAAACCCACGGGAGGGTCAGCTCTAGGTCAGTTCCGATTTGACAGTACACAACACAACAGCAACCATTAAGAGTAAAATATACGGGCTCATTTGACCATATTACCGTAGTGCTAATATTGTGCCCTTTTTGTTGATAACATAATAACTAGCTTTTATTGTGCACTTATGACATCTTAGGTACCAGGTAGGCTCTTCATTATTTGATTATGAAATATATCAAACAAAGAAAATTATGGAAAAGGCAGCTGTTCTATGCCAGACACTTAGCTCTCTGAATAAAAAAGCCCGTGAATATTTACTTTAAAGAAGTATCCTGTGTTACAGCTCTCATTTATCACTTCCGCCTTTAAGTAGCTGTAGTACTAAATGCTCGTGGTAACTAGCATCTGAATCCGGTAATCTGCATCCTCATACATATTCTTATACTTACACTCCATTCCACTGCGGCCAAACCAGTATCTCACATTCTTTGGCATGTTTTCAAACATCATCCTGACATCAGTACGAGCCGAGGGTTCAGGCGCTCCTTATGTCAGAATGCGTGTGTATGTGGGTATGCACCAGTACACATAATCTGTCCTCTGTTTATCCACTTAAACCTTTTTGCAAGTCTTAAGTGAGTAATTCCTGCCTTACGACTACAAATAACACTACTGCCATTGCTGTTGTTATATGTCACTCAGTCTTAACCAACTCATAACTGACCCTTCACAGGCTCTAAATTGTACAGGAGGAGATTGCCCACATGGAGCAGTGGGTGGGTTTGAACCACTTCCATGTGGGAAACTTTGATGACCTAGTGGTAAGAAGCTGTGCTGCAATCGCAAAGGCATGTGCTTCAAATCCACTAGCTGCCCCATGGGAGAAAGATCAACAATCTCTTTCCATGCAATTACTGCCTCAGAAAATCTGTGGAGGGTCAGCTATGGGTCAGTTCTAACTTAACAGCACACAACAACAACCACCTTTGGTTTGGTAGTGCAATGCCTTATCCACTAGGCTAGCCGAGCTCCAAAATGTTAAGGAAAATATGAAACAAAGGCCAGATGAAAAGAAAACAAAAATAAAATATTTTTTTATGTAAGGCAAAGGACTGATTTTATATGATAAGATTAAAATCCATTATGTAGAGTATTAAGACATAAAACAAGTGATATTTTCTGCAATTTTTATAGAAAGAAGATTATGTGATAATATCACATAATTTCACTCAAAATCCTGATATGTTTAACATTATTGATATGAGGAATGCCTCTTCAAACCCACTGAACTGGAATACCAGTAGGAACGGAGACTGGCACCTTGAGGCAAACACGAGTACTCTTTATTACCTTGGTACGTATTCATGAAGCAGATATAATTATCTTCACCGAGTGCCCCAAATACAATACCCCATGGCCCTCAAGCCAGTTCAGATCCATTGTGACCCCACAGTGCAGGCCAGGACAGCCCATGGGGTTTCAGAGACTGTAAGTCTCTAGGGTTGACTGCCACAATTTTCCCCTTTGGAGCGGCTGCTGGACTCCAACTGATGACTTTTCAGTTGACCCAAAGCTGAACCCACTGTGCCATGAAGGTTCCTTATGTATTATACAGTATTCTGTACATAACAGGATTCAATAAAGATTTATTGACTGAAATGATTGGGCAATCTAATTTTATTCTGGAGAAAGCTTTGACTTGAATTAATTTTTGACACCAACACTCCTATTCATGGTCCCAACACATTTGTTTCAGAGAACTGGAGGGAATGTGTACAAAGAAAGCAAACTTAGATATTTTTTATTAATTATATTCTTTTTAAAAAATGAATAAATATAATAGAAATTTCTTGATAAAATAAATATTTTTATTATGTATTTCTCAACAAGACATGAACGCTCTGGTAGAATTTTCCTATAACCATCCCACAAATTTACATTATACTGAATAATTAAGGAGGCTCTGGTGGCCTAGTGGCAAGAAACTGTGCAAAATCCACTGGAGGGTCAGGTATGAAGTGGTTCTGACTCCAGGTGTATAACCTACCTACCAGCAACCAAGTTATTATGTAGAGAATATCATCCCCCAATGCCATCACTATGCACTATTTCTATTCAAGCTCAAGCCACATATTCATTTAAACTGCTTTTCCTTCTCTTTCAGTGTCTGGAAGAAATGACCTTCAGCAGAATCAGCCCATTTCTGGGACACTGGATCCTGATGTGAAAGATGTCACTATTAACTTCCAAGCTTACTGCTGTGTTCTTCAGGATTGCTTTCCTGTGCAGCCCTCATCCAGAAAACCAGTTCCCCGGAGGCGACCAGCCACATATGTGTATGGATGCCTTTCCTTGTTTCACACCCTTGAACATGTTTAGATGTGTAAATCTCTTTTGTGTGCCTTGTCATTCAAGGGTTAGATAATTAACGCCTTCCTTTCACATGATGTTTTGCTAGCAAGTACACCTTGTTGCACTTGAGTTTTACTGTTGCCCTGAAGAAATGGGAAAAAAATCTCATTACAGGAGGTCAGTCAGTGAGTTGACTGGTGGCACGGTGCATTACGTGTTTGGTTGGACTGCCTTGACAGCAGTGTGTGTGTGTGTGTGTGTGTGTATACACATGAAAGTTATTTGAACACTCAAATTAGAACTTTGGACCTGAATTGCAAGCTCCTGCCCAACTACTTTATTACACAGATGAGAAAGCTGAGGCCCAGTACTGAAGACCGTAGGTGAATTACTTGAGCTCACGGAGCATCTTGACAGAACACCTAGTGCAGTTCCAGGAACTAAGTCTCCTCATTAGTCCAGTGCTTTACTTGCAGGTGGTGTCTCATTGATCCAATGTTTGTTGTGTTGTTGTGGAGGTGGTGGTGTACCCTGGAGGTGGTGGTGTACCATCGAGTTGGAACAGACCCATAGCTGACTCTCAAGCAGGTTTTCTGAGTTGTTAATCATACAGAAGGAGATTGCCCATCCTTCTTCCACAGAGCAGCTGGTGGATTTGAACTATATGCCTTCAGAATTGCAGTACAGCTTCTTACCTCTAGACCACTGGACCTAATAATACTCATGGTTAAATCCCATTATAAAGTTTAATTTTATCTCAAATGTTGCCTTACTTAGTAAAAAAATTTTTTCTATCATTAGAACTTGTGAAACTCTTTGTTTTACATATGAAATTATCACTTTTTACTTAGTATTATAGCACATTTTTAAATATATTTTTCTATTAACTATAATAAGTACATTAAAACCAGAATCCAGATTTTATGTAATTTGTGTCCTTACATAGAAATAATAATAATGATGATGATAATGGTGATCACATAAGTTAATGTTTACTGATAATTAATAATTGTTATCTACAATATAGCTAATGCTATTCATTAGATTAACTATACTTTAAAACAGATACTATCATAACTATTAAATTAAATAATAATGGAATTCATTCATTCATTCATTGAAGTATATTAAGTACCTGCTATGTACCAGGCATAAAATGGCAATTTTTTTAGCAACAGATTTCTTTAGTAATATAGCTGTCACATTTCAACAAAACAAAGTGTGTACTGACCCTTTTGTAGCTTCCAAAACTGAATGTTATTAATATTTCCTCTGGGTTAAGAGAGCAACCCCTGACTGAGAACTGTCTTCAAAAGTAAATTATCACCAACTTTATAATACTATTCTTTATAGAAATTTGCATTAAGAACAATAAATATGAACTTTGTAAGTATAAAATGAAAATTTTTAAAAAAGAAGTAGTTTCTTGGTATAGTAACAAAAATGGGACAGTTTCTCACGTACTTTCAAATTAACAAAATTTTCACTCTAGATGTAGAATTCCTTCCCCCTCCCTCCTCAATCTCCACACATACAAGCCTTCCCCTCCACCCTGAACTAGTGTCTTAACTTCACTGACTCATTGCCAATTCAAAGACCATTCTTCTCTCCTTTCCTTTCATAGAATGAATCCAACAGTGGCTTCCTCTTCCTTTCTCAGTGAAGTAGCACATTTAAAGGACCTTTGAATGAACATAACGCATCTTCGTTTTTACTTTGCCACCAGGAAAAACCTTACAAAAATAGAACAATTTACAATTTAGACAAAAGTAAAGTGTCATAAGATTTAGTGGTATAAAAAGTGATTTAGAATGTAAATAGACAATTTTCTTCAATGGAGATAAACGTGTGTACTTTAGCTGTATTAAATATTTTACTCACTGCATATTGACATGTTTATTTAATGAAACTACAAGCTAATTTGCATTCTGTTGTCTCAAGATATTTTATTTAGTGCTCCACCCTCAGCTGGCAGTCATTCTACTGTAAGGTGATGATAGTTGGTACATAGGTGAGAGAAGGATGGGCAGTTCCTCCCGTGAGAGTAACTGCCGCTGAAAGCCTGCAGGAGGGTCAGCTCTGGGTTGGTTCCAACTCTACGGTACCATAAGTCATTATCCAGAGATTAAAATTAATGTGAATACTTCTCTTACTTCTTTTTTCAGTTTATGGTCAAATGATTCTTTTTGGCAAGCATCTCGAGAAAATAATTATACCAGACCTTACCAAGGGGCAAATGTGGTTATTCCTGAAGGTAAAGACACAAACATACATCAATACAAAGCTTGTGCATCTGTCCTGTCATAGATGTCTTGAGAGTTAGCTATCAACCTTGAGGAGAGAACAAATATGAAGAGGTGGTTTTATCATGGTTACTAGAGCTAGATTTCTGGGATTGACAGGAACTTAAACCTGAGTATTAAGAATAGCAGACTTCCTAGGAGAAATCAGAGCTATCCATTGTGTAAGATGATTGATCACATTCTTCAAATGGCCAAAGCTCATTAATAGACTGTCAGGGTTTTCCTTGGTTGTAGGATATTGTATTGGATTATATCTCTATATTTATTATTGGTTTATAGGAACATGGATTGTAGCAGACACAGACATTCCCCCAATAAAAAGACTCATCATTTGGGGAGTCCTAGAACTGGAAGATAAATATAATGTGGGAACTGCAGAGTCTTCCTACAGAAAAGTTGTTTTGAATGCGACCTACATATCACTGCAGGTAAGAGTGATATTTATGTCCTTTTTAAGCTAATACCAAAATGCTTCCAATTTGCTGAACAACAAAGGAGGACACATATTCAAACTGAGTAAATAAAATCACGACTCACATAAATATTTAAGTCCAATTTATTTTTACACCCGTTTAAATTGTAAAATAAACATTCTTTCAGGAGTGTTTGTCATTGATGTTGAGGTCTGCTCAGCTTCAGTTCTACATAGAGTTTTTGTGTTATGGTTATGTGAAACTAAACTAGCACCTTGTTCTAGCAAATCAAGACTTCCCAGAAGTGCTGAGAATTATTAAAGGGATTTATGCAAACAAATAAACACAAATAATAAAAATGGTATTTCTTGAAATTAGTGGGCATAAGTGACTCTATGACAGCTTTGTCAGACTAATAAGCATATTTCAATTGTTAGAACAATTACCTCAGATGGTCTTGAGCATGTAATCATTTAATCAGTTTTATTGTTTTGTTAATAATTTATTATGGCTCGAAAGAAAAGTGCTCAATAAAAAAATTAATTAAGCATCTTTATATTTTCTATAATTATATTTTATTAATTTTCATAAACATTTACAGAGATTTTGGGTTTCCACTCATTCATTGTTGCACCATTCTCTCTACCCTCCTCCCAGTTTGTTCTTCTCCAAATGCCACAGTGCTTTTCAAAGCCAGTTCTGATTAATCTCCTTTGTCGGTGTGTCCTTTGCCATTCCCTATCACTCCTCCCTGAGAGAGACTTCACCCTGAGTCATAAGGAAAAGGGGATGGCGTATTCTCTTAGCTACTTCCTGCTGAAAAGGGACGCTGTGGGTTTCAGGGTGAAGATCTTCTCTCACTACTCTAAAGGGCCCCTTTGGCAGTAGGAAACACATAGACTATTATGGAGATTGATTTTGGAATTTAGATGCACTCTTATTGATTGTGCTTGGCCGTACATGTTCATATCCTTGAAGATGTATCATGGGGGTGTTGCAACCTAGAAGACACAAATTTGACTAACAAGTTATACGTACATGAGTCAAAAATTATGGAAAAGTAAAAGAAAAGATTCTTTCATTGTTTTACAAACCCTCTTTAAAATGTTTAGTAATTTCTTCTTAAACATGATAATAAAGTTCACAGTAAGTCTTTAATGCCCTATAGCATATAGTACACTAGTTAGATGCATGGGCTTTGACTTCTTACCTCACTGTTTCTTGCGTGGATTACATTATGGAATTCTGACTTCTTTCAGCATCAGTTTTCTCATCATGTAAATGAGAATAGGAGTAAAAAATGCATTGGTTTAAAGAAAATATATATTAAAATACATGTGTATCTATATCTGTGTCATCTATATAGATCTTTAGCTATCTATATGTCTTATGACAGAAAGAGAGGCAGTCTCTTCCTGTTTGATTTACAGCCTCTGAAAACATACTGGAGGGTCAGCTATAGGCCAATTCGGACTTGATGGCACTTAATAACAACAATTTATGTATATATGATATTGGAAGTTCTAGTGGCCTAGTGGATAAGGAGTTGCACTGCTGACTTAAAGGCAGGTAGTTCGAATCTCCCAGCTGCCTCTTAAAACCTTCTGGAGGGTCAGCTCTGATACTGTTCTGATTTGATGGCAATGATAGTAAAAGAAAGATTAGAAAATCCTTATGTGTTATGCCTGGCATAGTATCAGTAAATATTTACATGATAGCAATTATTATTAACAGTGATGGCTTGTAAATAATGTGGCACAAATGCAGTATGAGGAGTCTATTTAAGATACAAGTGTAGCATATTTATATAGCACTGCTTTCAGCTTTAGGAGGTCTTATTTCTAGGTCCAGTACTGATCAGAAGTCAATACTGCATGTAACTTTGAAAAGCTATTTAAACTTCCCAACTCAAAATGAATGTGCTAAGTTACACTCCATTCTCTACATTATCATAAAACTCAATTTTACAGGGAATTATTTTTCTACTCATTTGTAAGGAATAACATTTTTCTGCTTCATTACAGGGAGGTAGATTAATTGGTGGTTGGGAGGACAACCCTTTTAAAGGAGAACTACAGATTGTACTTCGAGGAAATCATTCCACTCCGGATTGGGCTCTACCAGGAGGACCGAATCAAGGGTCAAAGGTCTTAGGTATGTGCCTCCCTCTACCAAAAGTGTCATGTCAATTTGGAGAATCCAAAGTACTTGTCATTAGCTCATATACTATTGTCTCAGGATATTTACTTACAGGATTCGAAAGGATTCTTGACAGGTAAAATTAAAATGAAATCATGTGGCATTACTTTAGATAATTTTATATTTATATATTTTATTTAATATATATTATATATTTATTTATTGGAGGTGCATTGCAATCCCAAAGGCACACAGTACAAGGCCACCAGCTGCTCTGGGGGAGAAGGGTGGGCAATCGCTTCCTGGGCTATTAACTGCCTTGGAAAACCCGCCTGAGGGTCAGCTATGGGTCTGTTCTGACTCTTTGGTACCGCACAACAACAAGAACAATTTATTATATTTAATGCATGTCTATTTAATATCTATATTAAACTTTTAAAACATAATTCATTATAAAGATAAACTGAAAAATTACTTCATATATATGTTTCCCAAACTTATTTTTCCCTGTAATCTTTCCCTTATATAAGTACCAACGGTTTTTCATATTTGAGAGATTTTCTCCTAAGAAAAGTACTTTCCTACATGTTACTATTTTGCAATATTCATAGGCAATATTGTGGGCCAGTCAACCTTAATCCAGTTACAATCTACCTGAACTTATACTCCTGTTTAATCATAGACATGAAATAAAGACCTTGATATTGTTGTTGGGTGCTCTGAAGTCAGAACTAACCCATAGCTCAGCCTCCAGTGGGTTTTCAGAGGCAGTAAATCCCATGGGAGGAGAATGTCTGGCCTTCTTCCACAGAGTAACTGGTGACTTTGAACCACATACCCTTGGGATTGCAGTGCAGCTTCTTTTCCACTAGGCCACTTTTAACAACTAAATGAATCCATACTAAACACATAACCATTCCTATAAAACCCATTCCAACCCACATTGACTCTGTAGGACACAGTAGAGGTGTCCTACAGGGTTTCCAAGACTGCAAATGTTTTCATTGCAGACTGACACGTATTTTTCCCATGGAGCATTTGATAAGTTTAAATCTCTGATCTTTTGGTTATCAGCCACGTGTTTAACTGGATTTCTAAATTAATACTGTTTCGTGTTTATTTAAAAGACACAAGCATTGTTTGAAGCTGTTCTACGGTGTCATACCTAAAACAGTGGCAGCAGTAAGATCATTTTAAAAGGGACTCAAATTGAATAGGTTGTCTACTGGCAGGCATCAGAACAATACAAAGGGGAAAGGTCAAAGAAAAGTATACACCATTCCTAATTATTGTTCCTTGGGGAATCTAGCATTAGTTAACAGCTCCCACAGTGAGTATTGTTGTTGTGTATCATCCAGTCAGAATTGACTCATAGCTCACCTTCCAGCATGTTTGTAGAGGCAATAAATCAAGTGGCAAATGCCCATCTTCCTCC
Organism: Elephantulus edwardii; assembly: GCF_000299155.1. NCBI lineage: Eukaryota > Metazoa > Chordata > Mammalia > Macroscelidea > Macroscelididae > Elephantulus > Elephantulus edwardii. Next base: position 3,654,907 of record NW_006399864.1, read on the forward strand.
TGTGGGGCAGCTGGTGGATTTGAACCACCTTTTCTTTTATTATTTCTTATGACTAAGCCAGCATTGTTATTGTGTTGCTATGTGTCATCAAGTCACCTGCACTTTTACAGCTTTTCTATGCTTTATATGCTTGTGCTATCTAGAGGAAGACCCTTGAGATGCATTGATTCTGTTACTGGGGTAACGGGGATAGGCGTGTTGGTGTCAATAAGATTTGCACAGGATAGAACAGGGTTTAGGGCTGTTGTACATAGGGTCACTATGAGTTGAAAGTGACTTGATGACATTCAACAACAACATCTATTAATAAGTTATGATGTTGTTGTTATTATTGTTGTTGTTGTTGTTGTTGTATAACGTTGAGTCAGTACTGACCCATAGTTGAACCTCTGGTGGGTTTTCAGAGGCAGTTAATTGCACAGGATGGGATTGCCCATCCTTTTTCAACAAAACAGCTGGTGGATTTGAACTGTGTGCCTTCCGGATTGCAGTGCAGCTTCTTGCCACTAGGCCACCATCATTATCAAATTTAACATAGTAGTATGCATCTTTTCCACTTAAAAAATTAATGTTTTCTAGATCAATACTTAGAGATAAAGCTTACCATTTTATAATATGTCCCTGTAAGAATAAGATATGACTTATTCCATCACTTACCAACTAATGTACATTTGGATTTATTTTCATTTTCTGCTAGTAAGCACCATTCTAGCACCATTGCGCTAAACCCTAGTGGGTCAAATGCTAGAGCTTTCTTTTCTATTTCCTGAGCAGATAACCTTGGTTCATTCTATAATTATAAAAATTCTCAATTGCCTATTAAAATTTGTCAATAAACAGATTAATTTATACTTGTAAGTACTTGAGTACTGTGTGGTAGATAAATGAGAGTGTCATTTTCCATCCAGGGGTATTTGGTGAGCTGGATCTTCATGGAATCCCACGTTTAATATACAAAACAAAGCTTTCAGAAACTGCAGAGGCCGGTTCCAAAGTCCTGTCTCTGGTGGATAATGTGGACTGGCAGGTAAGGAAACACCTGGTCAAAACTGCATACACAGTGGGACAGCTGAAAAGGGTGGCCTTTTTTTTCAATTTTACAATCAGTTTGGACTCCCAAAGCTGACCCAATTGCGGGTGTTTCATAATGGTGATCACGAATGTCCTTCAGAGTGTATTAGAATGATTATGCATGTATGAGTCACGAAAGGAAAGCATGATGATTTGGGGAAGAAAATATTTTTATTACAAATTCTTGCAAAACAAGGAATGATGATACATTTTATGTTGTCTTGGTTACCTCTTTGCTTTTACATTGTGATTTTACATGTTAAGGATTTGAAAAGAAAATAAATTCTGATGCCCAGAGATATTGTCTTATTAAAGTAAGATATTTTGATAAAATATATATGCTGGTAATTCTTATCCATATCATGTTCATCCATGTCTATAGACCATAGATGTTACATTTTTTACCAATATGCTGTTTAATATCAAAGGATTAGGAATATGGGTTAGGAATATGGATTAGAAATTTGGATGAATTAATCTCCCATCTCTCAGATCTCAGCCCGTTTCTTCTATTAAAGATGAGCTTTAGGGTGATAGAACTAAGACAGTCTGAAAAAGATCAATATAACTCATTCAAACCAATGTAATTGAAAATTCGTAAATAGGAGGAGAATGTATTGGGCTGGATTATCATCTCTTTATAATGTGTTCTTTTTTTTGTGATAACTCAAGTGTGATTACTTTTTAAAAACACAATAATTAAATAAAGGATTCCAATACCCCTATTATTTACCCAATTAATATTGTATAAATGCTTACTGTATACTGGAGAGATGGGCTAAATAACAAAATTGAAATGATTACATATGCATGCAATGAAAGAAAACAAGCAGGCAGTGTGATAGAGAATGTCATGATGAGAGTGGCGGGTACCATTCAGCGGAGAGAGCAGAGACGCCTTGTCACGGGTGACATTTGAATGTTCAGGGATGACAAGAAAGAGCTTCATATAAAAAAATGAGATCCTAGATCTTGGCCTTCTCCAAAATATTAAGCGATAGTTATATAAAGGGAATTAGGGCAAAAATGAAATTTTATTAATATATCTTGAGCAATTTTGAATTGGAATATAAATAAGTTCTATTTTGTAGATTTCTTTGAAAAGTAAAAAAAAAATTCTTTTGAATACTAGAACTTAAACTTAAGGAAATGCTGACATAACTAAACATTTCTAATTCATCATTTCAAACACTAGTATATTTACTTTTTTGGTGGTGCTATATACCAAGAAGTTGAAACTGACTCATAACTGACCTTTGAGTGGGTCTTCAGAGGCAGTAAATGACAAGGGAAGAGATTGCCCATCTTTTTGCTTCAGCGCAGTTGGTGGATTCAAACGCATGTCTTTGGTATAGCAGCACAGCTTCTTACCACTGTGCCACCAGAGTTCCTTTTTAGGCCTATTTACATTTAGAGCTATAAAGGTTCAGGTTTTTTCCTTCTTTAGAATACTATAATTGCTAATCAAATATAAAGGAAAGGAAAACTATTTGGTAATTATATCAAGACTACAGAAGCATATTAAAAGAACTTGGATTTTTCTAAGGAAGGAGAAGAGATTGTGATAACAACCACAAGCTACAGTCTCCAGCACACAGAAACCAGAAGGATCGTGAAAATCCTGCATGACCACAAAATTCTCATCCTTAATGACCCCCTCGCATATACTCACTTGGGTAAGTAGGTTACTCCTTATCAAGTCGTTGTTGTTGTTATGTACCATTGAGTCGCTTGTGACTCATAGTGATTATATATACAGCAGGTCTGAATCCTGCTCTATCCTGAGCCAACTTTATTGTCTCTGATACTCCTACCCTATTACCCCAGTCACTGAGTCAATTTATCTCAAGGAGGGTCTTCTCCTCCTGCACTGTCCCTCTACCCTCCCAAGCATAATGTCCCTCTCCAAAAATGTCTTGAAATACTCAATTTCCAGAACCTCTGCCTCAATTAAAATTATTTCTAAAATATCTCACAAATATATTTCAGAAGAGCATTACTGTCACATTTGCATCGGTACCCAAGTATCATTATTATTTATTTATGTACTGATTTCTAACAGGCTTTATGCTGCATATTTAATCATTCCAAAAATGCTGATTTTCTGCAATGTGTCAGGGAGCAAGAAACAAAGCTAATGTTGTCCTTACTTTGCTATTCATCTTTTTATTTATGAGACTGAACTGTAAATATATATTTGTGTATTGCTGTCTTGCACTGGAATATTTTTTTAAAATGCACACATATCTCAATCTCATCTTAAATCGTCTAAGAAATATTGATTTAATTACTGAATCTTTGATTCTTAATTACCAAAGTTGTGCCTTAAAGGTATCAAACTAACTTTTTAATTAGAAATTTAATCAATCACTTAAAAAAATGTAGACTTGTATCATTTTTATTTTTCTCTTTTTGGTAAAGCAAGGAAGACTTTCTTCTCTGCGGGAAGCACTGACAAAGACCACAGCCTCTCAAGGCTCATGCTCCATGATCTTTCTTGATAATAATTTAAAATAATGATTTAGTAACTGAAAAATTAAGACATTTAAAGAAAAATAGTACTTATTATCTCTATTTTGTTGTTGATTATCATTGAGTCTGAACAAACTCATAGCTAATCTTCCTGCATGTTTTCAGAGGCAGTAAATAGTACCGGAGGAGACTGCCCGTCTTTTTCCCACAGAGCAGCTGGTGGATTTGAATTGTGTACCTTTGGAGGCCTAACGGAGCTTTGGTGGCCAAGTGGAAAGAAGTTGCATTGCAATCCTGAAGGCAATTGGTTCAAATCCACCAGCAACACCCTGGGAGATAGCTGCCTCTGAAAACCAACCAGAAGGTCAGCTATGAGTTGGTTCTGACTCGACAGTACACAATAACAACCACTTTTGGGTTGGCAGATTTATTCTTAATCATTAAGCCACCAGACCTCCCTAACTTGTATTAGAAATTGGAAGCCAGAAGGGGGCATACTATTTGACTTTCTTTCTGAATTTTACATAGTGTAAAGAGATGATGAGTTAAAGAACATCAGTATTTATTTCATTAACAAGGTAATTCTTTTCCCCATGGCTTTCAGTAATGGCACTTTGAGAAGCCTTCGGTTTCATGTGTAGTTTCAAGTCCTACCCTTTTCTTTAGCTTGTTTTATGAAGCATACCTAGCAGATCCTTTGTGTAGGTATGATTGAAAATATGTCATATATAAATAGTTAGATTCTCTAACAAGGTCTTTCTATAAGGATAGACATAGACCACTTGCGTTGGGATGACTGACAATGGAAGAAACCTAAAAAGACAGGCCCAGGGCATCACCCCAAAGCTACATTCTCTGAGATAAGGTGTGTTGCTCTAGTTTTAAGCATGCTTCCATATAAGTCTATCCACCTAACAACTGGAAAGACCTTGATTTCAGCACCAGGGCCCTAAGTTGCACATTCCTCCATTGTAACTGCATTTAGACAAGCTACAGAGATATATGAAGAGAACAAAAAGTCATTACAAAGGGGATAAAGGAAAGACCAAACTGGATGCCAGAAGAAACTCAGAAAATTGTACCCAAGCATTGAAAAGCTAAAAGAAAGCGAAGAAGGGCTGAAGTAAAAGAGTTGAACAGCAGACTTTGAAGAGCAGCTTGGGAGGACAAAGCAAAGTATTATAATGGAATGGGCAAAGGGCAGGAGCAAAAGGGAAGAACTCACTCAGCATTTCTCAATTTTAAAGAACTGAAAAACAAATTCAAGCTCAAGTTGCAGTACTGGGAGACACGATGGGAAAAATCCGGAATGATCCAGAAAGCACCAAAAAAAGATGGAAGGAATATATCAAGTGACTGTACAACAAAGAACTGGTCAACACTAAATATTTCAGGATGTGGTATCGTATGATCACGAGCCAATGGTGATGAGGGGAGTTCAAGCGGCACTGCAGGTACTGGCAAAAAATAAGATTCCAGGAATTATTGGATACAAGGTGACGTGTTCCAATTAACAGACACAGCCCTGGACATGCTCAGGCATTTGTGCTAGGAAATTCATAAGACAGCTACCTGGACAACTGACTAGAAGAGTTTAGTATTTGTTCCCATTCCCAGGAAGGGTGACCAAACAGAATGTGCTAACAAAATATCACTGAATATACAAAAAACAACAACAACAACAACAACAAAACAAACAAACCAAAACAAAACCCAACCCAGATAGAACAGTACATTGACAGAGAACTACCAGAATCACAGGTTGGGTTTAAAAGAGACTGTTGCTGCAAGGATATCACTGCTGATGTCAGATAATCTTAGTAGAAACCATAGAATACCAGAAGCATATTTTTGTTTTATTATTAAAGGCATTTAACTGTGTGACACATAACAAACTATGATTAATATTGAAAAGGATGGGTATTCCAGAACACTTAATTATGCTTTAATGAAACCGATATCTAGAACAAGAAGCTGTTGTCCAAACAGAGCAAGGGTACACTGCATGGTTTAGAATCAGGAAAGGTGTGTGTCAGGGCTGTATCCTTTCTCCATACCTATTCAATTTGTATACAAAGGTAATCATTTGAGAAGGTATACTTTATGAAGAAGAATGTGGCATAAAGAAACAACCTGCATATGCAGATGACCCAAAACCTTGCTTACTGAAAGCAAGGAGAACTTGAGACACTTGCTGCAGAGGATCACAGACTGCAGCCTTCAATACTGATTACACCTCAACATCAAGAAAACAAAAATCCTCACCACCGGACCAATGGGCAATATCATGATAGATGGAGAGAAGACTGAAATTGTCAATGATTTCTTCTTGTTCAGCTCCACAATCAATATGCTTGGTACAGCAGTCAGAAGATCTGGAGACATAGCATTGGGAAAGTCTGCTTCCAGGGATTTCTCCCAAGTCCTGAAGAGCAGTGTGTCAGTATAAAGACTAAGGTACACCCGATTCAAGCCATAGTCTTTCAGTCACTTGCTATGCATTTGAGAGCTAGACAATAAATAAGGATGACAGAAGAATCAGTGCCCTGGTGTTGTGGGATTGGAGAAGAATGCTGAATATCCCATGAACCACCAAAAGAACAAACAGGTATATCTTGAGTAAAGTGAAACCAGAGTGCTCCTTGGAGGCAAAGTTTCATCTCACATACTTTGTGCATGTTGCTAGGAGAGACTACTACTTGGAAATAGAGACCATGCATGGAAAGGCGGAGAGTGAGCACAATAGAAGAAGTCCCGCAACAAGATGGATTGACACAGTGACTGCAGCAATGGGCTCAAAAGTGTCACAGACAATAAAGACGGCACAGGATAGGAGAGGATTCCTGTCGTTCAGAGTCTCAATGAGTCACACTGAACTAAACAGCATTTAACAACAGAAAAACAGTACAAGCATAATTTTCAAGAAGGAAAGGAATAAATCAGAATCATTTGAAGATAATTTTAAACACAGGGGCTGCAACTTCTGAACATCCTTTTTTCCCCCCACCATTTGATATGCTGTCCCTACCCAAATCTTGGGAAGTCAAAACAGAGAAGAGTGTAATAACACAGAAAGCCAGCCGAAAGCTTCTGATGCTTAAAATAGCCACAATGGGATAGACTGGTGACTGACCTGAGTGAGGGTAGAGGCAGGATACAACTTTAAAAGAACTATTTAAATTAGCAGTATTTTGATAAAAGTGTAAGTGTCTATCTTTTTATATTGACTATTTTTCTTTACATTAAGAAGAAATTTTTCTTTACATTAAGAAGAAAAGATCCTTTGAAGGATATTTCAATAGAAAAAAATGATTATTTTTACAGTTCAGCATTATAAATTCTTTCACTTAAGATGCCAAACATTTTTCTGTGCTTAGAATTCATCAGGTTGTCTTAACACTGTTGGTAAGATTTCTAGGGATACAAGTTATCACTTAAGTTATATTTTACAAATCTCTTAGGATGTAAGTGTACAGATTGTGTCTGATACACTATTACATATTTATAAAGAGTATGTTCCCCTCATATACTTTGGGCCTGTTGCTAGGAGTAGCTATGCCTTGGAGAAGGGCATGATGCTGGGAAGGGTGGAGGGCCAGCAAAGGAGAGGAAGAGCCTTGACCAGGTGGACTGATGTGGTGACAGCCGCAATGGGCCCTTGTGCATCAGGAAGTGTGAGGATGACACAGGATAGAACAGGATTCAGATCTTTAGTTGTACTTGACTCGACAGCACCTAACAAAAACAACAACAACAATGGTGGTTAATACACAATATATATTGGGAAAAGTTGAGCGAAGGTATTCGCAATAGGAAAGATGGCCTATGAAGTTATTGATTCCCAATGTGACCTTGGACTAATTATTTTACTTTTCTACTTCTTTTCCTCATCTACTAAATCTACAATTAGTTTCTCATTATTAAACAGTAATGTATATGAGTGTTTCTATGTATAATTTGAAGTGATTGAAATAATCTTCAAAATCTGTTAAGCAATATTTAATTACTAAAATTATAAACT
>NW_006399864.1:3662570-3691616 GCF_000299155.1 Elephantulus edwardii
ATCATGTCGTTTTATTCTAACATTCACCTGTGTTTAAACATGTAGATCTACTCAATCCATGCATTTATGTTGTCTTTTGAACCAGTACAAAATTCTTTGTCCTGCAAAATATCTAATACAGACGAGGCTTTCTCAGCATTGTTAGTAATCTAACTGACCTTTTGTTACAGCTGAAAAATTTGAGGTCCCTGAAACAAGTCATAGCTACACCTTAGCAGCTGATGTTGGGATACTGAGTAGAAACATCAAAATAGTAGGTGAAGATTACCCAGGTTGGGCCAAGGAATCTTTTGGTGCACGCGTCCTTATCAGCTCATTTACTGAAAACATGGTGACATTTAGAGGTTGGTACAAGTTTAAATCATATGTTCTGCATTAACTATGTGTATATTAGCAGTAAAGAATTGTGCTGCCAACACAAAGATACGAGGTTTGAATCTACCAACTAACTCCTCCATGGGAAAAAGATGGGTGATATCTTCCCATGCAATTTACTGCCTCTGAAAACTCTCCGGAGGGTCAGCTATGAGATGATTCTCAGCAACAACAGTCTCAGCAACAGCACAGTCTCCTCTAGTTTTAGGCAGTCTTCAATAATTCTCATTTTTCTTAATAGGACCAAATGGGAAAATAGCCATGAGATGGACTAAAGAGCTAAAACACTAACTTTTAATGAGATTTTGTAACATTGATGGGATTGATTTTATCTTCATACACTCTAAAAATTATCAGATTGGTCATCATTTTAGATTACAATTAGGCTAACCTCATACTCAAACAAAAATAAATTTTTTTAATAAGTAAAGGCTCTTCTGCTAGTTCTGTTTTATTTTAAGGGAAATTTCAAACATATACTCAGAAAAAAGAGAAAATCATATGACTCTAAAGTTCTCATCACAATCTTCGGGTAATTTATAGCTCCTCAGGTTAAATGTAGAATTTTATATATTCTGTTAGTGTAGACTCTAAAACAATATAGCTGAGATAGAAATGCAAATCCTCAGCAGAAGGTCAAGCCAAGTGAATCAGTCAAAGCCTTGATTTTAAAATATTCTAATCCTTTTGGTTCTTCTTGTTATGTGTTGTCGAGTTGGAACTGATGCTCCAGGGGTTTCAGAGGAAGTAAATCACATGGGAGTGGATTGTCCATCTCTCTCCCTTGGGGCAGTGGGTGAATTTGAACCTTCCACTTTTGGGTCAGCAGCGCAGCTCCTTTCTTCTAGGCCACCAGATTTCAAATGATAAGCAAAATTACCTGTTGTTGGTATTTAGAATCTTTTCATGTCAATGCTCAAGCTCTTCTGACAGGAATTAGATTTTAGCTTCTTCACCATCTAATATGACAAATCTATATTGTTATTTTCCTCTCTGAGACTTTATTCCCCCTAACCCTGGCTGGTTTTGTAGAAGCTGGTATTTGGATCCCACCATGTGAGTATTAGAAGCAAATTATCCCTTCTTGACTTGTACTCTTTTGGGTGGTTCTCACTTCTCAAAACTGACAGTTCCACTTTGCAACAGCCCTAATTTTAGGAAATCATCATATTGAGCAAACAACTCTCCATTATAACCCTTCCCTGTTGGTCCTAATTTACTAATAGAAGCATAGCCATGATCGTGATCCTGATAGAAGATTTCAGGCACTGTGTCAGGCTTTTAACATATATTCTCTCATTTAATCTTCCTAATACCATGATAAAAAAAAATACTGTCCCCTTTTAAAGATGAGGATCTAAATGGTCAATAAGATAAACTTTCTGTGGCCTTGAATACTAATCCATGTTTTTTTCTCACTTCAAATCTCTTCAGGATCCCCATAATAGCTTTTTTGTTTGTTTGTCTGCTACTGTCAATTATTTTGTGATGTGAATTAAGAAAACATAGAGATGATTTTTTGAGGGTTGAGGCTACATAGTGATAATCTCTTCTGTGTCTTCACCTTACTACTAATATATTCTCCACTATGAATCCACTAGCTGACTCATGGGTGCTCATACCGACTTCTATTATACAAAAGAAGAGCTCTTGTAGCTCTTTTCCAATCCATTCCATCCGTTTCTTAAAACCAGAAATAGCCTCAGCCGCTATTTTCTAATGCTGGAATTGTACTTCATTTTCCTCATCTAAGCAACCACAAAAAAAGGATAATAAAAGTTGATCATTCACAGGATGTTTTAAGAGAATTAAACCTCTTGTTGCCTGTTAAGTACTTAATGTAACACTTAGCACAAAGTAATCTCTCATGGATTACTGTTGCTGCAGTTACTAATCTATAAAACCAATTTGCTGCAATTACTAATCTGAAGAAAAAAAGAAGTAATTAATAAGATTTCTATGACGTTTTTTAACAACCTTGTGTGGATTTTCAGGAATTCCATATTTGTGTGTTCCCTCAGAGTGCTGGTATGATGTTGTTGTTAGATGCTGTTGAGTCGAATATGACTCATAGAGACCCTATGAACAAACGGTCTGAACCCTGTTCTATCCTGCACCATCCTCACACTTCCTGACACACCAGACCCATTGCAGCAGTCACCGTGTCAATCTGCATGTTTGAGGGTCTTTCCTTTGCTGACCCTCCCCCCTTCCCACCATCATATCTTTCTCCAAGGAATAGTTCCTTCTAACAACATAAGGAGAACACTGTTCTAAGTGATAAAGCACTTGTCTGTCAGTTTGCTGTACTGAGGTAACTAAAATCTGTGTCACTAGTGTGTCATATGCTGGTATGAGAGGAATAGGCAAATTAGAAATTGACTATCTAAAAGGAGGTTATTAGGGCATGAGGCGTGAAGTAGTTGCTTTATACACTTTCATGAATGTAGTTATTAAAATGATAGTAAGGGGGGAAACCCCACAATATACATGAATGAAATATAATGAAAGATTATATAAAACAGTGTACATGCATGAAACACAATGTGTTTGAATGATAAAAATATCAATCACTTTTTTAAAAAAAAGAATTATGTATTTGTGTCAGGATTTTGTTTTTCCTCTTCTTCCCATCCCCTAGGAAAAGCAAGAATAAGTAACGTTGAATTTTATCACAGTGGTCAAGAAGGCTTCAGGGATAGCACAGACCCAAGATATGCTGTGACATTTCTTAACCTAGGACAGGTTTGTTCTTAATTTTTAATTGTTGCACATATTCAAAATAAAATTTTTCTTTGCAATTTATTTTTTACCCAACTTTACTAAAACCCTACTTCAGAATAATCTAATTTAAAGAAACTTACCTGGATATATTTCCCATTAATCTTTTTTTGCCCTCACTCACAGCAGAAGTTGATTTAATCAATCTCATGAATTTAAGATTAGTGCAAGAAGTCAAGGAAAAGTAGCACTGATAAAAATAAAGTCATAGGAAAATGTATCAGCAGTTTCTTAAACTCCATTTGACATAAGCATAATTTTGCTTTATTTCACCATGAACTCAAAGTTTATGGAAATTTCTCATGTAGAAAAGATCTACTGAGAAAAATATTTCTTTTAAGGAAAGTAAACTGAGAATTTGTCAAGGTTTATCTTGTGAAAATCACTCAATTTATAGGAAAAGTATTTTTCTTTAAGTGCGTTTGAATTTTACTTTTAAATGTTCACTGAGTCCTAATGTTTTATAGGCTGAAGAACACAACTCATCGTATATTCGAGGCTGTGCTTTCCACCATGGCTTTGCCCCAGCAATTGGTGTGTTTGGGACTAATGGATTGGACATAGATGACAACATCATATACTTTACAGTGGGAGAAGGTAATATAAAAATATTGGAGCCCCAATCCCATTATCTTTCTAAAGCAATCTCATCTGTAAACGCTAGGGTTGGGCTGTACAATGGATATTTCTGCAGTGATGGAAATAAGTAATGCAGTCATGACTAAGCCATGAATGACTACTGTGCTCTTGAAATGTGGCTACTGTGACCGAGGGACTGAATTTCCCACTTTATTTGCATGTAATTTAACTTGTACTTAATTCCAGTTTATATAGCCATACTTGACTGCTAACTAAAAAGGTTGTAGTTCAAACCTACCAACTGCTTCATGGGAGAAGGATATGGCTGTCAGTGTCCATCAAGATTATAGGCTTTGTCATTTCCTCAAAAAGCTGAACATAGACATTTCATATGACCCAACTAGTCTACTGCTTGCAATATACCCCAAGAATATTAGAACTGAGGCACAAATGGAGGCACAAATACACACCAATGTTCAGAGCAGTGTTATTCACTATCACAAGAATATGGAAACAGCCCAAGTGTCCAACCACAACCAAATGGATTAAGAACGTATGGTACATTCTCATGGTGGAATACTACACAGCATACAAGAGCAATAATTTTATAAATCACTGCCTAACTTACGAGGGACTGGAAAGCATTATGCTAAGTGAACTCAATCCCATAAGGACAAATACTATATAAGACTATTATTGTAGAAATAGAAAGGTAACTAGTAAAATGTATATGAGGATCCAAGGGTGGGGGGGTAGGAGCAGAGGGGTGAGTATGGGCAGAGGGGTAATCACAGGGTCGCACAATCTGATGGGTAGAGGGAAGAGTGGGTAAAGGAAATGGAAAGATCCAATGTAAAAAAAAACCCCAATGTATATGAACTTTGTAAGTTAATCAGTATAAAATAAAATTCTTCTTTTTTAAAAAAGATTACAGCCTTCAAAACCCTATGACACAGTCCTACTCTATTCTCTAGGATCAGTATTGTGCTTGTCTATGGCTACCCTTGGACAGTGTACCCTTGGACATGGAATACTTATTACCTGATTCTGATTACATATGAGTTATTTAATAATAAATAACTTAAATTACTATTCTTTTTAAAATATTCTTCATGTATCATCAAAGGTTATTCACAAATAAAGGTTTTTGCTTTATAAAAATTATGTTCAACATGAGACATGTTAAGTTTTCTTGAATATCAGCATAAAACATAATGGAAACCTATTTCATGTACACAAAAATGATACATGCATTAAAATCTGAGGTACAGCCCACCACCCCACATAGTTCATAAGCACCCCAGGGGATTCTGATTCAGGGAGTATATTAAAGTGGTAGAGTTTCACTATCAAAGGTCATAGGAGTCACTCAAAAATCCAAAAAGATCCTTTTCGCAGTAAATCTAAAAATAAATAAATAAATAAGTACATACATAAATACATACATACATAAAATAAATTCCATGGAAAAAGTTATTCCTCATAGTGTCCATTAAAATTTACATCTGTTCTTTGGGGTTTTCTCTTTCTTCCTCTTTAGTTATTGCTTCCTTTTCTTTTCAACAGGAATAAGAATATGGGGTGATGCCAACAGAGTTAGAGGGAATTTGGTTTCACTTTCGGTTTGGCCAGGAACCTATCAGAACAGAAAAGATTCAAGTTCAACTCTCTGGCATGCTGCCATTGAGGTAGGAACACGTTCATATGTATAAATCACCTTCCTGCGGGTCATACTTTCTGCAGAGATTGGAAATCTCAAAATGTTACGGGAAATTATTTCTGTCATAGATAAAAATGGCTAAAATGAAGCAACAAAGGAGTGAGTGAACTTTCATAGAAGCAGAATCTCTGCTTGTTGGTGTCAGATGCCATGGGATCTTTTTTTCACTCATGGTGACTCTATCTGATGAAAGAGAATGGTTTCCTAAAATTTTCGTGGCTGTTGTCTTTATGGAAACAATTACCTTAATGTATCATATGTGAATAGGATAATCCTGTCAGATTTTCTTTCTATTGCTGCCCATGAAATTATTCTTTCTGCTTCTTCAATGTTATTCATCCCTTCAGAGTTCTGATAGCAGAATCACTCTGATACTAGTTGACAGTGACTTGCATTGATTACGTAACTCTCTGGATTTAGTTCTCTTAATCTTGTATAATTACTATGATAGACTAGCACTACCCAAACTAACACATTGCCATCAGGTTGGAACTGACTTATAGCTGACTCTTAAGTGAGGTTTCAGAGGCTGTAAATCACAGGAGAGGAGATTACCCATCTTTCTCCTGCCGATCAGCTAGTGGATTCCAGCTGCAAGCCTTTAGGTTGGCAGCACAAATCCTTATTCACTAGGCTACCAAAATTCCCGCTAATAGACTGGAAATACCTATAAAAACCAAGACTAAAACCTAACTTACACTGTCAATTCAATCTGACTTGTAGAGAGTCTCTCTCCATTTTGGAAGAAGCTGTAAATTGTTACAAGATTTGAACCATTGACCTTTTGCTTAGCAATGACCTGTTGCTCACTGTGTCACCAGTGCTTCATAGTGTAGACTCCATACAACAGACTTCAGAGTGTCTAAAATTCTAGAAAATTTCTCCTTCATCTAAAATGGTCACATTTCTGTCTTCAAGACTCCACTTAGCTAGTGTTAATGAAATTCTTCTTAGTTCCTGTGATATTGCTTCAATTGCTTCAGGTCTTTTTTAAATATGAAGTAACAACATTACAAGCAAGAAAACATGAAATGCTGCTTTTTGGTTTTATATTATTATTAACCTGTTCATACGAAAGAAAGGACATTTAATATAGGATTTCTCAACAATGAGATAAAAATTGAGTTTTTCATTGGTATTTGTGTGTATGTCCATGCCTTCATAATTACCTTAAAGTATAATTGAGAACTTGAAACTATTTATCTACTTAATGAAGTTAAAAAGAATTCTATTTCCATCTATTTATAGGTGTTAGAATATATTCAAATGTTAGTTCCAAATCCGTAACTTTAACTATAGCTTTTGCAAGAAAATTGTGTTTATTGTACATTTATGCATTCCATTTGACTATTTTTATCATAACCTTCTCAAATCATGGTATTTAGTGTGCTTCAAATGATTGAAACATTTGACTGTTTTGCTGATACCATGGGCAAGAACTAAGTCTTCTCTGCTCTATAAAAGGATCCTTGGTGGGGTAGCATGTTACTTGTTGGGCAGATAAACAAAAGGGAGGCAGTTCGAATCCATTAACTGCTTTGCAGCAAAAAAGATGGGCAGTCGCCTCCCATAACGATGTGCAGCCTCAGAAGCCCAAAGGGTTGTCTGCTTGAGTCCGAATCAACCTGACAGCAGTGGATTTGATTTGAGTTTCTTGCTCCATACTTTTACTTTCTATTGCTTTGGGGAGTTGGGTGCTGCAACCCCAAAGACACATGTTTTGAATCCACCAGCTGCCCTGGGGGAGAAGGATGGGCCACCTCTTCGCATGCAATTTACTGCCACTGAAAACCTATTGGAGGGCCAGCTATGAGCTGGTACTGACTTGATGGCACACAACAACATTAATACTTGGGCTTAGTTTATGAAGACAAATTTTCAGCAGCTACCTAACATTCATGTCAAGAAGACAAAGATTCTCACCACTGGACCAATTGGCAGCATCAGGATGGATGGCAAAGAGATTGAGATTGTTCACAGCTTCAGTTTGCTCGGCTCCACAGTCAACACTCTTGGCACCAGCAGTCAGGAAATCAAAAAGCATATCACGATGGGAAAGTCTACTGTTAGGGACCTCTCTCTAAAGTACTCAAAGCAACAGTGTCTCTCTGGAGACTAAAGTGCGCCTGATACAGGCCATGGTATTTGCAATTGCTTGTTATGCATCAGAGAGTTGGACAATGACTAGGGATGACAGAAGGAGAGTTGATGCCTTTGAGCTGTGGTGCTGGAGAAGAGTACTGAATGTACCATGGACTGCCAGGAAAACAAACAGATTCATCTTGGAGAGGATTAAACCAAGCAATTCCTTGGAGGCAAGGATTCTGGGGCTTTGTCTGACATACTTTGGACATGTTGTAAGGAGAGACAGGTCCTTGGAGAGGGTCATCAGCTGGGTAGAGTGGAGGGACAGCACAGGAGGGGAAGACCCTCTATGAGGTGGATTGATTCAGTGACTGGGGTAATTGGGATGGGTGTGTCAGAGGCAATGAGATTGGCACAGGATAGAGCAGGGTTTAGGGCTGTTGTACATAGGGTCGCTATGAGTCGCAAATGACTGGATGGCACATAACAACAACAACAACAACAACCTAACATTCATACTAACTTAGTGTTTCACTATAGCAGATATTACTTCTACTAACAAAGAGCTTTATTGAATCACATGGTCTTTTAATAAATCACATTGGTAATAGAGCATTAATCAATATTCTAAAAAAGAATGGTTAAAATACTCAAAACTTTGTCATAATACTCATATTTGGTCTGTTGTTTATAAATACTGAACTGTATCTAGTGGACTCTATGACTGAAATAAAAAGAAAAATTTTTTAAAGCTGCTTCCTTTATTTGTTAAGGCTAACAATTGAATTCTTTTTTTTTTAAATTATTAACTTTAATGAAAATTTACAGAGACTTTGGATTTCCATTCGTACATTGTTGCACTTTTCTCCCTGCCCACCCCTCCCATCCCCAGTACACTTTTTTCTTTGAAAAGTAAAAGAAAAATTCTTTCATTGTTTTACAATCCCTCCTCCCAGGTCATCTCCACTATGCAGTCTTCGTTCTGGACCCTTTTCATGACAAAAATACCTAATCACATATCCCTTTTAAACAGTTTTCTCCCTCATCTGTTTCAATGCAGTATTCATTATTTATCCCATCATTCTCAGTCTCCCCCAAATCCCAATGTCAGTCCTGTTTTACAACAGTGGCAATATACAGTATTTGTCCTTTTGTGACTGAGATATTTCACTCAGCATAATGTCTTTCAGGGTCATCCATTTTGAATACTATTTCATAAGTTTCTTGTTTTTCAATGCAGAATAGTATTCCATTGTGTGGATATACCACAGCTTCTCTATCCATTCTTTTGTTGATGGGCACTTAGGTTGTTTCCTTCTCCTTGCTATTGTGAACAAAGCCGAAATAAACATGGGTGTGCATATATCTGCTTGGATGTCAGTTATGGCCTCTTTGGGGTATATTCCCAGTAGTGGAATTGCTGGGTCAAATGATATCTCTATTTGCATAAAAATAAAATTTTTGATGCAGTCTTCTAACAAGGTTTGGTGCATGGTGTCTAGCAATCATTTTACACTAAGAACTAATAAATTTTATTTGAATTTTTTTTAATACTAATGTAGCTCTGGTGGCCTAATGGTAAGGAGTTGCACTGCCAATCTAGAAGCACACAGCTGAAACCTCCCAGCTGCTCCACAGAATAAAGATGGGCAGTTTCCTCTGGCACTGTATATAGTTTCCTCTGGCACTGTATATAGTCTCCTTGGCACTGTATATAGTCTCCAGAAACCTGCTGGAGGGTCAGCATAGGTTGGTTCCAACTTGCTGAGACATAACAAAAACAATAATGTAATTTTAGGGAGCTTGGTGGTAAGAAGTTGTTTGACAACTGCAAAGCACACAGTTAGACTTCACCAGTTGCTCCAAGAGAAAAAGATGAATGTTCTTCTCCCATGATATTTACTGTGTCTGAAAACCTACTAGAGGACCAGCTATGAGTTGGTTCTGACTGACGGTATATAACAACAGCAACAACAATAATGTAATACACTATGTGTAATAGATTGCAATATGGTGAATGATGACTTTTATTACCCTTTGTAACTGTCCTCATAATCAGAGATCTTCCTTTATTACATAGTTCTTCCATTATTCACCTAAATCTTTCTCCTTATCATTGTACTAGATCAACAGAGGGACCAATACAGTCTTACAGAATAACGTGGTTGCTGGGTTTGGAAGAGCAGGATACCGCATTGACGGTGAACCTTGTTCAAGTAAGTCTTTTAGAAAAGAATAATTAAAACGGTGATCGAAGTGGGGAGTTCTGGTGACCTAGTGAAAAGGAGTTGTACTGCCAATCCAAAGGCAGGTGGTTTGAGCCTACAAGGTGTTTTGCAGGAGAAAGATGGGCAGTCTCCTCCTGTGTGATTTACTGCTGCTGGTGGGCCAGCTATGGGTCAGTTCTGACTTGACAGCACTTAACAGCACAGGATATAAACTGTACATATTTGCCAAAAATCAATAACTTCTGGTTGCCAGTTCAGTTTGTGATGTTCTTTCCTCCTGGGTACTGGAAGAACTCAACAACCAAATTCTAGCAAGATATTATTTAGTCAAAAGAAAAATGGACAGGCTATTCATTATACTTTGTTTTTCAAGTTTATTATCCAAAACTCTAACAACAACTTTAGGCTTTGTTGGCTATTATTTGAACAGATCATACTACCTTTCACTTTTGGTAGATTGCTGAATCACTAAAATCACTGGTCTGTCTAAAATTAAGATTCTCTGTTCAAGGTTATTTACATTTCTCTGCAGCCCATCTAAGCATAGAAATGCATATATAGAGAGGGATGTACAATTCTTTTGTGTTTAAATTTAAAAGAAATAAATGATCACTATTTACATCTTAATTCTATTATTGTAAAAATAGAAGGATAATAAATCAGTAAATGCATGGGGTCCCAAGGAGAGAGCAGAGGAGTGAGGATGGGTAGGGTGAAGCCACAGGTTTGCATAATTTGGTGGGTGGAGGGAGGGGGTGAAGGAAATGGGAAGGATCCTTTGGGGACCTGAAAAGAAGGGTAATGATGGGCAAGGTCCAATGGTGATTAGTTTTATAAAACATTATGCATGGAAATGACTGTATGAAACACAGTAAGAATGAAAAACAATGTCAAACACAATGTATGCGAACTTTGTAAGCAAACCAATATTAAAAAAAAAAATTTAAAAACCCCAAACCAACCTGTTAGAATAAAAACGTCAACAGACATGAACAGAGAGTTTTGAGAACTTTCTTTCTAGCTGATAGTAAAATAGAGAAGTAACTGATCAGCTGTTCTCAAGGTTACTGGGCAGCAGGAACCTGGAACATGGTGGGTTGGAGGACAAGATGGAATAAGCCCTAGCAATATCAGCTAAAAGTACAGATGCCTTGATCTTCAACTCTACAGTCCCACTTATGGGAATCTAGTTAAGAGTTGATATAATTAACTGGACAAAAATGTATGGGTATCTAAAGCTGAAGTATTTGTTATGTCTAAATAGAGCAGCTTGAAAGCTGAGCCTTCACTCCTCCTTGAGGTTTTAACAAGTCTAGAATTCATGTGAAATTTTAAAACTACCTGTTACAACAGCAGACTCTCTATATTTCTTCTGGCCTTACTATATATTTTGAAGGAAATCTTTTCTTTATAGTCTGGCATATGGAGGATGCTGCATTCTATTCCCAGGGAGGGTGGAGTGTATGATTTCCACTATACTCGAACAGATGTTAAGACATGATAGGCTATGCCCAAGGGATCCTGAAACACAGCATTGTTGATGTCTTCTCCACAATGAACCCTAAGGAAAATGCGTGACTGAGAAGCAGTTTTAATAGCAAGTTTCTCAGAAAAACGTATCCCACATTGTCAACCTTCTACCAAATGACTGTACAGTTATTTTGAAAAACAAGGAAGAGACAAATTAGAAGAGTAAATAGTAAGAAAACCATAAATGACACAGTTAAAGCAAAGATTTCTTTAACTTGAACTAATACTGCTTTTTAAAATATATGATAGGACAAGATATATGCAACCTGTGCCTTTGTATTTCCCTTAAAGGCCCGTCAAGTCCCATGGAAAAGTGGTTTGGCAATGAAGCTCATGGAGGTTTGTATGGTGTCTATATGAACCAAGACGGCCTTCCTGGATGCTCTCTTATTCAGGGATTTACCATCTGGACATGCTGGGATTATGGTATTTATTTTCAGGTAAATGTAATTTATGATTATGGTAGTTGTAATGATCTTTCATGATACTATATAACCGACAAATTGTCTTACAGACCTCAGAGAGTGTACACATCTATAATGTGACCCTAGTTGACAATGGAATGGCCATTTTTCCAATAATTTATCTGCCGACTGCTGTGTCTCACAAAATTTCCAGTAAAAAAGTACAAGTTAAGGTAAGACATAATATCACCTTACTAAGGTCAACGATTAACTCCGAGCCTGTAAAATTATTGATGAATTAATAAGAATGACCTCCTTGACTTATACTCCTGACTAGTCCACACCTTCCTGCCTTTAATCTTATTGCCCTGGGCCTAGATGCTTTTCATTCTTCTATCTTCATCTTACTCTCTTGCAACAGTTAAGTTATATTTCACATCCTGTATGCAACCTTCCCTCAACTTGTATAGATGGTACTGACACTTCCTTCACTTTTGATCCTACTGTAAGGACTTCATCTATAAGGGGCCGCACTGTTAATTCAAAGGTCATGACTCTCTGGCAGTTTAAATTCAACAACTGCTCCAAGGGGGAATCATGGACAGTTTCCTCCTGTGAAATTTATATCCTTGGAAACCTAATGAAGGGTCACCTGTGAGTCTGTTCCATATGGACAGCAATGAGTTTTGAGAACAGGTGGTCAAGACAAAGGTTTCTCCACAACAGTCCATAAAACTCTTTAAAAAAAAATTGTGTGTGTACCGTCAAATCGGATCTGACTGGTACAGGAGGAGATTGCCCCTCCTTCTCCAGCAGCAAACACCATCACCAACCTAAAGACTGGTAGTTTAAATCTGCACAGCTATGCTCTGGAAGAAAGGCCAGACAGTGCTTCTATAAACATTACAACCAAGAAACCCAATGGAGAAATTCTACTGTCTAACACTTGGGTTTACCATGATTCAGAAATTACTCTAAGGCACCAGGTTTGGCTTGGGTTGGTACCCCAGATGTATTTGTCATAGAAACATAACATCATTCTATATAATAACATGTCTGTAATCTTCCATCTTGAGTGTCTTTCCAGTAAGGGCAAAAATCGTCTTTGTGTAATGAATGATCCACTTCTAGATACTAGTAGTCATCTATGACAGTGAAATCTGGCATTATTTCTTATTACGTTTTTACTTAGAAGTAACTATTATTCAAGTTACTACTGTATGACTTCTTTTTTAATAGACATCATTAATTGTTGGGAGCAGCCCTGCATTTAATTGCTCAGACGTCCTGACAAATGATGACATGAACATTGAGCTTACTGCTGCCCATCGAAGTACAAGGCCTCTATCAGGTGAAAATTGTACAAACTTTAATTTTGACTTCATATAAAATGATATTCAAACTTCATTACAATCTTTTTTCCCCCCTTCTGTGAAAGGTGGGAGAAGTGGGATTTGCTGGCCAACTTTTGCTTCAGCACACAACATGGCACCCCGAAAACCCCATGCGGGGATCATGAGTTACAATGCAATCAGCGGTCTTATGGAGATCACAGGCAAGTTTAAATATAGCCTTTGTTTAATTAAGCTCTGAAAAGAATTGTTGTTATTGTTGTTGATTGCTGTTGAGTTGAACACAAACTCATAGGGACTCTATGAGCAAAAGCCCTAATGCCTTTCTATAACTATCATAGTTTCTCCAAATTCATAGAGTTTCCAGAGGCATGTGGTTTAGGAAGTGGATGCCACTCCTACTTCCAAACCTGTCCTACAACTGGGAGCTCCACCAAACACTGTCCACATTGGGAAACCATTATAGTATTTGATATCCTAATCACACAAAGTTCAGCATCACAGCAAAACCCAGATTACTTCAGTACAGCAAATTGACCAGGAGTGATGTACAAAGTAGAAGAATGTTCTTCCAAAATCTAACTGCACTAGTCTCACTTAGCTTAAGTGTCAAGTGACTCATAGCGACTCTATGAACAAAAGACCTGAACTCTGTTCTATAATTAGCATCTTTTCTTTATCTAAAAAGAGTAGAATACAGAATAGAATAATGCCTGGAGAAAATCTTCCTTCCAGGATCATTTTGAGCAGTATTTCCTCAAATAAAATCCAATACATTTGAAACTTAAATTTTGACAAATGACCTGAAGTCCTCAGAATGTGGAAACTATGTTCATCATCTTTCAATCAGGATGATGGCCTTAGAGAAAACCATTTAACCAGCAATAGAGGTTTTAGTTCCTGTATGGCTTTTAATAAAAGTATGTCTGGAATACTAGAAATAAGCACATAGCCCATAGGAGAGGGCTAGAGAAATGGTTGCTGAGCAAGGGAAAACAGATCACTTGATCCCTCTAAGGGTTCTGAAGTATAAATATCACCACTGGGTTGATTCCCCACTCGGTGGGAAATCTGGTCTTTCCTATTCCCTCGGTACTCACAGGAGTTGCTGACACCCAGCGTTTTAAGCCTCGTGTTATAAGAGAATGCCCTCAACTCCATACTTCCTTCCCCTTCGTTCAGCAGCATCAAAACTCATCAATATAGGATATATTCTCCTACTTGCTGCCAGTACATTTTTGTAAAGTTCTTCGCTCATGTGATGTATAATTTCTCCCTTTTGGCCTCACAATATTTTTCTGTGCAAAGAGGAAAAGAAGGTAATCATATTTCATTAATTTGAGTTAACAGATCACCCCAACATTCTGAAACTTTAAGAATCTCCTGACTAGCTCATGATTCCATGAGTTGACAGTCTGCTCAGCTGGGTGGACTTATGCTCCTGTCACTTGGACATATTCCTTAAATCACTGTCAGTTTCCAGGGTGGCTGGGAGCTGGCTGGCCCAGGACAGCCTCACTCCCATGTCGTTAGGTGATACCTGCTAATGATTAGCAGTGAGTTTGTGGACTTGTATTACGAAGGTGATTAATCTCCATGTCTCCAGCTGTGTTACTCAAGTTTATCCACATGCTGCCCTTGTTGTTATTGTTGTTAGGTGTTGTTGAGTCGAGTAAAACTCATAGTGACCCTATGAGCAACAGATCTGAATCCTCTCCCATCCTGTGTTATCTTCACCATCTCGGATACACTTGAGCCCTTTGCTGCAATCCATCTCATTGGGGGTGTTCCTATCTTTCTCTGACCCTCCACTTTGCCAAGCATAATGTCCTTTTCCAAAGACCAGCTTCTCCTAGCAACATGTCTAGAAGTCACTTTATTCGCAAGAGCACCAAGAGAGAAGGGGAGCTAATGTGCAATTGGCTTTTCAGATCTTTGTTAATGTCTTACTTACTCATGTCCCACTGGGTATATAAGAGAGGGCCACTCAATGGTGCGGACATAGATGGTCAATGGTCAATGACAATAAGTGGTAAACTGACTAATGTATTAGAACAGAGATTTGCCCATCTCTTTAAGTAAGAGAGCAAAGTTGAATGTAGTGTCAAAGCATATGTTTGGTGAAATATGCATAAAATAAATCTGATCCTACCAATTTTTCCTTTAGTAAATATTTTTTGGTTATTTATGTCTTAGGTTTAACTTTTGTTGGATTTAAGAATATTTGTTCAGGTGAAACGAATGTAATATTCATTACTAACCCTTTAAATGAGGACTTACAACATCCAATTCATGTGAAGACCATACAGCTGGTTGATACTACTGAACAATCAAAAATATTTATACATCGGCCTGATATAAGGTATTGATTTTTTTTTCTCTGTTTCTATATTTTTTCCATTTTCTCTAGAAATAGGAGAAAGTTGCTATATTAAAGTCACTTCTAATCTCTATCAAAATTAATCAGCACTATGGAAATTAGTCTACTGAAAAATGGAAATGTAAATTTCCTCGGTTGTGTTTAAGAAATTGGGCCTTAATATGTCCACTTTGTCACACTAGTCTTTTCCTACATGTCTCAGTGATATCATGAAGCACATAGAGAAGGAGTCAGACGTATGTTCTCCGATGGAGTCTTTTCATTAGTTGTTATTAGGAGGCAAAAGACTTCACATTTTTTTCCTTTTCTTACCTCTTCAGTTACCAGGTACTTTCTAATCATATTGTCACATGCACTCTCACATGTGCTTGGAAATTAAATGTCAGTCATTATAATCACTGTCATTGTGAATATGCAGAAACTTAGAACAGTGATTTATTGTTTCTGATCAGTTGGTATCAGAGTATTTCTAAAGCTCATCACTTAGAATCTAAGTCCTAGGAATATAGAAAGTAACTGCTGCTTTTCCTCAGGGGCACAGACCATGAATTTAGATATCAAAGAATACAGAAATGAAGTAGCCGGACAGTCTGTGCCCCTATTCCCAAATGGGAAGCCCACAAATAAAAATGACCATCTCTTTATAAAAAAAAAAAGATCACCATTGGACTATGCCCCCCATTACCCTGTCTTTTGTGATCTTTGCTGGATTTCTTTCATTTCTTTTACCCACTCCCTCCACCCACCAAATTGTGCAACCCTGTGATTTCATCCCTGCCCATCCCCAACCTTCTGTACCCATCCCTTACCTCCTTGGATCCCCATATATGTTTTAATAGTTATCCTTCTATTTTTACAATTAAAAATATATTTAAAAAAATATTTAAAGGAAAACAAATATTTTATTAGAGATCTTGGTCATTTCAGTATAAGAGAGGAAGGCAAGGAATAAAACCATTAATGTAAATACTTATCTCTTCAAAGAGATATAGAATTTCATAAATGGTTTGACATGGTCTCACTTTATTTTGATAACAGTACAATATCTAATAATTGTTAAGCTGCAGATTCATTAGAGTTTCTCTCCACTAGAAAGCTATTAGTTTTCATTTCATTGTTTCAATATAGAATTTTAAAACTTTAGAACATGAAAAAACAAATACTATCTTTTCAAAGATACATTATTTTTTGTTTGTTTTTTTTTTTAATTCTGTGCTTAGTGGTTTCTCTCCCAGCATCTCTTCATCAGGCACTGTGCCCATTCCCCAAATCTAAGCATTAACAAACAACTCCTCACAGTCCCCCTTCCGAGCCAGGGTTGTATCTATTTACACATCCACACAAAGATCTCCATGGATAGATAGTAGTCTGCATTGGGTGATGAGGTTGGTAAAGGAAAGGACTGAACTTTTAATATACATTATGTATAGTGAGCATATAATATTTATATATATTTTTCCAAACCCATGAAAAGAGAAAGAAAGAATAATAAAGACTTTCTGTCAAAATAAGCATCCATGTGCTCTAGAGGGCAATGTCAGCACACTGTGAGCAATGCACAAAAATGAAATCTACCCTTCAACACAATATGGATTATCTAGATGGAATTCTAATTTTGTGTCCCATAGGTATAACGTGTCCTTTTGAAATGTTAATGAATTCATAATAATAGACCAAATCAACACAATGGAAAACCAGACCTCATTATAATAATAATTATACATGCTACTTGGTCCCACCTTGAATCTTTTCTGAAATGACAGGATTCAATCAATCAACTTTTTTCATACCCTATTATCAAATATTCAAATATATTCAAATTTTCCCTCTAAAAAGCAGAAAGAGGAATATTAAATCTAGGCATTCACTTGTCTCCCCTTTTCTCCACAGTAAAGTGAACCCCTCTGATTGTGTGGACATGGTTTGTGATGCCAAAAGGAAATCTTTGCTTAGAGACATGGATGGCTCCTTTCTGGGGAGCTCTGGTTCAGTGATTCCTCAGGCTGAATATGAATGGAATGGAAACAGTCAACTTGGACTCGGAGATTACAGAATTCCCAAAGTAATGCTCACATTCCCTAATGGAAGTAGAATTCCTGTTACTGACAAAGCCCCTTACAAAGGTTTGTTGGATTTTATTCTGTTGTTAGGGTTCAACTTTGTCAAACAAAGTCTATCTTTTCATTAATTGAAGTATTCAACCAATAAGTACATTTCCTATTGATCTTCTTTATAAAGAAAAAAGTAATACCTAGATATTTGGTGAAGAGATTCCTATTTGTTTCTAAATATATACACATGTATAATTCTAGGAATTGTTAGAGATGCTACCTGTAAATACATTCCAGAGTGGCAAAGCTATCGCTGCCTGGGGATGGAGTATGCAATGATGGTGATTGAAAGCCTAGATTCTGACTCAGAAACACGAAGGCTCTCACCAGTGGCTATAGTGAGTGATGGCTATGTTGATCTCATTAACGGTAAGTTGTCAATGAAAATGTATTAGAGTTACACAAAGCATCCACTCTCAATTAAATGCATAGAGCCATCTCACAAGTTATTTTCCACATAAGTCTGTCAAACATCAGAACTTTCTTTGTCTTCCATTGTCAGAAAGATTTCTGTGTGGAGAAGTCATGACTCCATGGCAGTCCTCCATTGTGGACACTCAGGTCAGCTCTTCCTAATTGACCACTAGAAGAAAAGGAGTGGGGTGAGGAGATGCGATCTTGGAGTGATTGCTCTTCCTATCCAGTTTGATTATATGTCATTTGTATTTTGGAGGGGGGAATAAAGAAATTGAGATGAGGATCTCCAAAGAAAGAAAATTTGCCTTAATATAGATTTTTCTTAAAAATTAACAATGTGATGTGTGGATTATTTGAGACAGCTGTTTTCTAGTCTATTAATTTTTCACTCTGAAGCATCTTGAGAAGATATATCTTGAAAACAATGTGCTTTTTCTCATCTCCATTTAACTGAGAGGAATTGTTTGATAAGCCCTACGCGTCTACATTCCTTCAATTTCTGTTCCAAGTGGTTCTAGTCATGGTCTCTATAAAGGATGCAGGTCAATTTAAACTTTTTAAGTGAGTAAAAGTTACTGAAAACGTAGGCCAGTGATGCATTATATATCCTTCAAATGGCCTTGGGAGCTCAAAGAATAGTCCCTGAGCTGACTTAGGGTTTCTTATGTGTCAAAAGGTCACATGCCCTGGATCAGATAGATTTCTGTATCCTGGTAGTACCATAAATGTTCTAAGAAATTCTACGATTTATCAAAATAAGCAGTATCTCATAAAATTGTTGTTTTTGTTATGTGCTAACGAGTTGTCTGCGACTAATAGCGCCCTTATGTACAAGAGCTCTGAACTCTGACCTATCCTGAGCCAGGCTTACTGACTCAAACACACCTACCCTTATTATCTCAGTTACTATATTTCATTCTGAGTTTTCCTCTCCTGCACTGTCCCTCCACCTTTATTCATGATGTGCTTCTCGATGATTTGGTCCCTCCCGGCCACATATCTAAAGTATATGAGATGGAGCTTCAAAATCCTTGCCTCCATGGAGAAACTTGGTTTCACCCTCTCCAATACAGACCTGCTTGTTCTCTTGGCAGTCCATGGTGTACGTTCGATACTCTTCTCCAGTACCATGACTCAAAGGTATCAATTCTTCTTCTGTCATCCTTAGTCATTGTCCAGCTCTCTGATGTAGCAAGTAATTGTAAAGACCGTGGCCTGGATCAGGCACACCTTAGTCTCATAAAATTAGAGATACTTAAAAATTTTAAAGGAACGTAGAATGAACCAAATTAGGATATCCCAGATTCTGAAGCTGTAAAGGCCCTCCCACATCTCCCACCCCAGCATACAATCTGCCAGCTTTCTGTGACCTGCTATCAGCTGACTTTAAATGCCGCCTTTCAGAACCTGCTAAGCAGAAAGATCATGACAAGAAATCCTCCAGCAGTCAGTGAATAACTGAGACATTTTAAAAATTGTCCTGTGATATATGGTGGAGAAAGATTCCATGATATTTATTTTGACATTCTCTTTCCTGGCACTCAGTATACGTTTTCTATCTTCAAACTGACATAAAGTTTATCTTTGAAATTTTAAAAATGATTGTCAATTTAAAGAAAACATGAAGGTGTTAGAATAGTCAATGAAGTTCAGAATGTGCTGCAGCAGATGGAGAAAAAGTCCCAAGATGGAAGTTACTGAATATTAACAGGAGCTGTGGTAGCCTAGTCAGTAGAGAGTCGCATTGCCAATACAAATGCTGGTGGTTCAAAGCCAGCAGCTGCTCCTTGGGAGAAGTTTGGGAAGTCTCCTCCCATATGATTCACAGCTTTTGAAAACCTGCGAGAGGGTCATTTGGTCCTGACTAGACAGTGCAATGTTCTAAGAAATTCGATGATTTATCAAAATAAGCAATATCCCATAAACTGTTGTTGTTTTTGTATGTGCCATCGAGTTGCCCATGACTCATAGAGACCTTAGGTACAATAGTTCTGAACTCTGTCCTATCCTGAGCTAGTCTCCCTGAGTCGGACATACCTACCCTTATTATTTCAGTTACTATGTCAATTTATCTCATCCTGGGTCTCCCTCTCCTGCACTGTACCTCCACCCTTAAGCATGATGTCCTTCCCCATGGTTTCAGTGAGTGAATGACTAACACTTCAGTTTAAATCTTCATACTCTATCTTCCAAATAAAACTTTCAGCATTATAAATTTTTCATTTTCTACCTGTTGTTGTTGTTGTTGTTGTTATGTGCCGTCGAGTTGCCTGCGACTCATAGCGACCCTATGTACAACAGCCCTAAACTCCGCTCTGTCCTGTGCCAATCCCACTGTCTCCGACACTTCCATCCCAATTATCCCAGTCACTGAATCAATCCACCTCATAGAGGGCCTTCCTCTCCTGCGCTGTCCCTCCACCCTCCCAAGCATGATGTCCCTCTCTAAGGACCGGTCTCTCCTCACAACATGTCCAAAATATGTTAGACAGAGCCTCAGAATCCTTGCCTCCAAGGAGCCACCCAGTTTAACCCTCTCCAGGACAAATCTGTTTGTTTTCCTAGCAGTCCATGGTATTCTCAATACTCTTCTCCAGCACCACATCTCAAAGGCATCAATTCTCCTTCTATCCTCCTTGGTCATTGTCCAACTCTCTGATGCATAACAAGTGATTGCGAAGACCATGGCCTGTATCAAATGCACCTTAGTCTCCAGAGAGACACCATTGCTATTCAGTACTTTGGAGAGGTCCCTAACAGCAGACTTTCCCATGGCAATGCGCCTTTTAATTTCCTGGCTGCTGGTGCCAAGACTGTTGAACTATGGAGCCAAGCAAACTAAAGCTGTGTACAATCTCAATCTCTTCACCATCCATCCTGATGCTGCCAATTGGTCCAGTGGTGAGAATCTTTGTCTTCTTAACATTGAACCTCAATCTATATTGTAGGCTGCAGTCCTTGACGCTCTGCAGCAGGCGCTTCAGGTTCTCTTCAGTTTCAGCAAGCAGAGTTGTGTCATCCGCATAACACAGATTGTTGATAAATCGTCCACCAATCTTGACCCCACATTTCTCCTCATAGAGCCCAGCCTCCTGGATAATCTGTTCTGCATATAGGTTGAAAAGGTATGGAGATAGGATGCATCCCTGGCGTACACCCTTCCCAATTTTGAACCCTGCAGTGTTCCCTTGCTCTGTTCTGATGACTGCCTCTTGGTCCAAGTATAAGTTTCGCATTAGAACGATCAAGTGTTCTGCTTTTTAAATTTCCAAAACCAACCAAGAAGGTATATTTTTTAAATAGAATGTTTATTGTGCATGATACAGCAAAAGTTAGTTTTTTAATGAGCTTTAGGAATATATATTGATTTAAAACGCAACTGAAGATCAATTATAAATATTGATAATACTTCCAAGTAAGCTAGGACGTTCAGCAAAGCTAATGAATAAATATCTCAATAAAATTTATCATTCCATATTTTATACTCTGCGGGGGTCTTTGGACATGTAGTGAGGAGAGACCGGTCCTTGGAGAGGGACATCATGCTTGGGAGGGTGGAGGGACGGCGCAGGAGAGGAAGGCCCTCTATGAGGTGGATTGATTCAGTGACTGGGATAATTGGGATGGGAGTGTCAGAGACAGTGCGATTGGCACAGGACAGAGTGGAGTTTAGGGCTGTTGTACATAGGGTCGCTATGAGTCGCAGGCGACTCGACGGCACATAACAACAACAACATTTTATATTCAATGTCTCCTATGTATAATTTCAGCCACTTTAAAACTGAAGTCTAATAGATAAATGTGCTATGAAAATCTTGCCATACTTATTCTGGAAAAATCTAGATTCAACTAGGGAAGTTTCTACTATCTCTTGACATGTATATAGGATTTGATAGAATGTTATTCTCAGATGTTGGCCTTTATTTTTTTTAGAAAAATTAAAAATTATTATTTTAAAGAATGTTTATAGAAATGTTAGGTTTTCATTCAGTCATTATTGCATATTTTCTCCCCTCCTTCTTCCTTCTCCCTCCCCCAAACCACTCTGCAATGCACTTCATGTTCCCTTAAATGTAAACTATTTCAGTGCTTATGTACATACTAAACGTAGTTAGGTGCCCTGGAAACATGGCATGTTGTGCTGTTAACACAAAGCTGGAAGCTGGATTCCATAGGAAAGAGCTGAGTTGTCTCCTTCCATAAGGATGTAAAGCCTCGTAAACCAATGGCAGGTGGCTGGGAGTTGGAATGCAGTCAGCAGTGGATTTACTTTCTGGGTTCATATAACTGAATCTTTTAGCAAAAATGTATTAAATAAAAATATAAGAGAGGATGATTAACACTTTAAATACTTGTTGAATGTGTAAATTAATGAACAAATGAGTGAATGGAAGAGTTAGTGAAGCAATAGTTTAAACATAGGAATATTCCCATTTTCTACAGATCCATTTTTTCTTAAATTTTATTTTATTGAACACTTACAGAGATTTTGGATTTCCATTCATTCATTCTTGCACTTTTCTCCCTGCCCCTCCCTACCCCGCAGTTCACTCCTCTCTTCGAAAAGCAAAAGAAAAACTCCTTAGTTGGTATACTATCCAAACACACACACACACACACACACACACACACACACACACACACACACACCCGGCCTGAGTGTACTCCAGTATGCAACCTTAATTCCATTTTTGACAGATTACTTTTGTTCTATAATATTTCTCAGCAAATATCCTAGGAATGTTTCCTTCCCACCCAAGCTCACAATACATAGGAGACAAGATGGAGCATTTTTGTTGTTGGTTGGATTTCCCCTCTCTTCTTCTCCCTGCTACCCACCCCCACCAAATTAACTGGGCACCTGAAATGAATGGCATGGCAAAATGGTATCAGAGAGAAGCATGCAGACCTACTACTTTCCTCAATGACCTTCCATTGAAACCTCACCAATACATTCCAATACTTTCTTCCCTTGGGCACTAAAACTAAACGTATTAGCAAGGAGATTTTTCCTTCAATTTCTCTTAAGCCCAATGTTTGAGAGAAGTAGCTTGATTGTTTGTTACATGAGTTGACAAATACTAGGTATAAATCTTAACCTTGACTATTGTAATATGTAAGATATTTCTTTTTAATACAAGGCCCTCTTAGAGATGGACCGACAGTGAACCCAGGGGTATCAGAGATGGTGAGGATGCCTCGGGATAGGACTGGATTCAGATCTATTGTTCATAGGGTTGTTATGAATCATACTCAGCTCAACAGCGCATAACAACAACAGCAATGTGTTAGATATTGCAGTAATTGTATTTCCAGTACTGGAACATGAACTTGGAATGTGTGTGGATTTAGGCCCGCAGGATCATGGCTGGTGTGCTGGATACACATGCCAGAGAAGACTCTCACTGTTTCATAGCATCGTCGCTCTGAACAAGTCCTATGAAATTTACTTTACTGGCACCAGCCCTCAGAATCTCCGACTGATGTTACTTAATGTTGACCAAAACAAGGTAAGGAAAGACATAATACCCAAGGGCTACTGGTGTTAATCATTTGCATATAATTCTGGCTCCGTCCCTGTCCTCTAGAACACCAGCAGCCCAGTTTACACTTGACCTTACTGCTCCAGTTATGTGGTATGACTGTGTGGGACCTACGGTTTGGGCACTTAGCAGGCAAACCAGACTTTTACACAAAAATAGTGCCTGTCCAAAACAAGACACTTTAATTCTGTACTTCTGCAGTGTTACTGTTCTTTATAAATGTCAGAAATGTACCTTTGGCATTTACTTCAGAGATGGTAGCACATGACTAAAATGCCTCCAATAATGTCCAACATTTGCTGTAAAATGAATTTAGCTGTGTCTGTTTCATTTCTATACACTATGATAGTAGAATGCCTCTGGAAACTATGAACTTTGATAAATGACGATAGTTACAGAAAGGCTTTAGGCCTTTTGTTTATAGAGTCACTGGAGTTAGGCTTGACTGACAGCAATCAACAACAACAACAAGATAGTATAAAAGAGTATGAGGTTAAGCAGTACCTTTATAATTTCGATTTTCTTGTCTGTGAATGTGAGCCTTAAAGAGGCCTTGAGGGCCAGGAATATGAAGAACAGGCCATGCTGAGATGAGGCAGGGAGTAGTGAAGAAGGGAGGCACGTCCTTCCCTGTGGAGAGCAATTCCTTCCTTTCCAAGAAAATGTTGACCTCTCTCTTTCTCTTGCATTAAACTAATCTGACTGCAAATCCCGTTGACTCTTCTTTCAATATAAGACTGTGACTCTGAATGCTCCTTTCCACCTCCACTGCTAATCATCCAGTTTAAGTTACAATCGTCTCTTACCTGGATTGAGGAATTGTCTCCCAACTCAGATCCCTGTTTCTACCTTTCCTCTTCTGTGACGGATGCCCACCTGGATACCAGAAACTCCTTTCAGAACACATACCAGAGCAGGTCACTCCTCTACCCGAAACTCTGCAATAACTTCCCCGTCTGCCTTTGCACAAGAGCCAGAATCTTCACAATGATTTCCAAGGCCCTATGGGAAGTCCCCCACCCCACCCCTCAAGCCCTAACCTCTCTGTTTTCCTTTTTCTCCTCTCCAGCCACACTGATCTTGCCATTCCTTAACACACCAGGAAAGCTGCCACCTGGGCCTTATTTTTACTTACTGGGACTGGCTGGGATCCTCTACCTCTGCAGCCAGCTCACCACCTCCTACAGGTGTTTGCTCAGATACCATCCTCTCAACAGTCCCCCTCAGCACCTCTTCCAGTGTGGCCCTCCCAATTACTCTTAAGCAGACTCTAACTTTTCTTGTTTCCACAGCACGTCTCATCTTCTCACATGCTTCATGCTTTTTTTTTTTTTACTTCTGTTATGCATAGGAAGCATTGATGGCTTGTTGTTGTTCTTGTTTACCATTGAATCAGAACTGATTCATAGCTGAACCTCCAGCGGGTTTTCAGAGACAGTCAATTACAGGGGAGATTACCCATCTTGCTCCCAAAAAGCAGCTGGTGGATTTGAACCTGGTGCTTTTGCACTGGCAGCTCAGTCCCTTACCACTAAGCCACCAGATGCTTCTCTGCCAACACAAAGGTAAGAAGTTTGAATCCACTAGCTGCTACGCAGGAGAAAGATGAGCAGTCTCCTCCCTGCCTCTATAAACCCTCTCTCAGGGTCAGCTGTGGGTCAGTTCTGACTCAACAGTGCCCAGCAATAATTTATGTATTATTCCCTTCTCCACTGTCAAATATAAATTACAAGATAGCAGAGATTTTTTTTCGGGGGGGTGGCGTTTTGTGTATGTGGTTTGGTTTTTTTTTTGTTTGTTTTTTTCAAACACTGGCATAGTACCTCCCTTAGGTTTGGGCTTAAAGAAAATTTGAATGAAAGATATTTTTGATTGAGAGCATCAGAAGATAGGATCAAAAGACAATTCCTAAACAATGTTTAACATAGTCGACTCTTTACCCTCTTTTTACTAATCTTTCCCTGTTCTTGCAAAAGCCAGTTTCTCTACTTGATAGCTGTATCTTATAGCATGATATGTGAGGAAAGTAAACATGAAAAATTAACAGAATGGAATCAGAAAGGGTAGTTGTTTTGACTTACTGTAAAAGGCTGGTTGCCAGTTCTTTTGGGAATTTTTTTTCAACATTGATTAACTACTCACCTAATTTTTGGAGTATGTATTATTCAGAGCACTACTAAGCTCCTTCACCCCCATGGTTGGCATTGAAAGCACACTACTGTCTTTAAAAGGAAGACTTCCTCTCATTTAGAGATGCTGTAGTCATCATTTATACCTTACATTAAATGCTTCTACTCATTACCAATAATTAAAAGCTAATCTGTAATTGTCTATAGTAATGGTTAAATGTAAGCCCATTTAAAAATTGTAATTCAACATTTATCTTATATTGACAAAAGTCTGTCTTAATATTTTACTCATTTGTGCAGTCAGTTGATATTTTTTTTAGTACTGAATTCTAAATATTCTCTTTTTTACTCTTAGACACACATATATTCTTTATTTTTAACAGGCTATTCGAGTGGGAGTGTTTTTTTCTACAAGTCAGCGTTTGGATGTCTATGTGAACAATTCATTGGTTTGTCCCAAAAATACAGTGTGGAACTCCCATCAAAAACAGTGTGAGCTAATCAGGCATCTATACGCAGGTATTTTCCTCTAGAAAAACCAGTTCTTATAGATGTTCATATAGTTTATTGTTAACTATAAAAGTCTTAATGATCTTTATTTTTTTTCTATAGCTGTATATATTGGTTGCTCCGTCAGTAATTGCTCTTGAATCATAACTGACTTATAGATAACCCACCCATAGGTACTAGAAAACTGTAAATTGCATGGGAGGAATCACTCATCTTTCCCCTATGAAGCTGCTGATGGATTTGAACCATAGAGAAGTGTGTCCTTTCAGCTAGCAAGACAGATCTCTATGGACTTTGATACCAAAGCCAGTGAGAGAGCGAGTGCATGGCCTTGGCCTTGTGTCTCTCAGAATCTTGTTATTATGAGTCAGAACAAACATCATGGCAGTAGTTTTGATGTATACACACGCACACACACAGAGGTATATACATTTGCTTATTCAAGTTCAGTCTATATTTTGTATAAAACTAGAAAGGTTGATCTTCTGGCTTTGGTTTTTCAATTTTTAAAAATTGAGAAATTTTGAAATGTGGAAAACCCGTCTTTACCCTAAAAATGCAGCAAAACAGTAGAGTGATTAAAGCTATAGGATTTAGATCAGGCGCATTTAGCTGCAGACCCTAATTTCTTCCCCTTACAAGTACGTCTTGGACAAGCTGATTAACTTGACTAAACAAGTGTCTTTACCCTTATAATCGTTGTTGTTGTTATTGATTGCCACCATCTCATGACTCATAGCAACCCTATGAACAAAAGACCTGAAGCCTTTCTATAACTATCGTGGTTTCTCAAATTTCATAGAGTTTCCAGAGGCATGTTGTTTAGGAAGTGGATGCCACTCCTGCTTCCATTATAACAGTAATAACTATTTATTCTATCTTACACATTATGTGGATCAGTGATGCAAAATAAATAGTGATAGAGGAATTGATTTTGTAGGGTGCCCTGATGGTGAAGTATTAAAAACACTTATCTGCTAATCAAAGGTCAGTGTTCAGATTCACCAGCAAGTTTGTGGGAGAAAGATGTGTCAGTCTGCACTCATAAAGATTTACATTAAAAAAAATATATAATATGACTGCTCTCTTGCAGATCTGTTTTATTGTTGTTACTGTTTATGGAAATAGCAATGCTTTTTATGAACTCGTTACATTAGTGCTCAGGATGCAAAATTGATAGCTAAATATTTATTCGTTGTTGTTGTTAAGTGCTAGTTACCCAAAATTTATTATTGTTTATAATAGTATAATAATAAAGTATTATTTAAATACATTTTACTAATATAATAATAAAATGTTTTATTGTTATGTTATAATAGTATGTTATAAAATAATAAAATTTATTGTTATCTATGTTTCTACTCCTTCCATTTTATTAGAAAATTACCTAGGGTAAATTAGTATGCACAGTAACTCGAGTTCAGCTTGAATTTATAATACAAAAGTGTATCATTTAGATTCACAAAATGTTTAAGGCAAATTGCATCTAGAATTTATACTAGTTAAAGAAATTAAACTAATAACAAAATGACTTTTTAATGTGACAGTCTATTATATTTGTGAGTAACACTTTTGCTTCTAATATTTAAATTTCTTGTTCTTAGTAACCTTTTTTGAAATGTGATGAAAGGCTGTGTGTCCATTATGCCACTAGTAAACAATATTAACTTTGGGCTTAATATGTATTAATGAATTTATTACACTCTGAGGCATTGCTGATGAATAAAATCATATACATATAATAATTTCAATCACTTGCTCAAAAGATCATTCGCACAAACAACAAATGTTGGTGAGGTTGTGGAGAAACTAGAACCTTATTCACTCTTGGTGGAGTGTAGAATGGTGCAACCACTATGGAAGGCAGTATGGCACTTTGTCAAAAAATTTGGAATAGAAATACCATTTGACTCAGCAATTTTACTACTGGGAATATACCCCAAAGAGACCATAACTGCCACCCAAGCGATATATGTACACCCATGCTTATTGCTGCTTTGTTCACAATAGCAAACAGTTGGAAACAACCCAAGTGTTCATCAACAAATGAATGGATAGAGAAACTGGTTTATTCACACAATGGAATATTATGCAACACTGAACACCAAAGAACTCATGAAATATTATACAAAAGGGTGACCATGGACAACATTATACTGAGTGAAATATCTCAGTCACAAAAAGACAAACACTGCATAATGCCACTGTTATAGAAAATGAGTGACATGGGGACTGGAGGGGATAAATAATGTTTATGGCATTGAAACACATGAGGGAGAGAACTGTATAAAAGGGATATATGATTAGATATTATTGGCATGACAAGAGTCCAGAATATGAGTTGCATTGTAAAGTGGCCATGGGGTGGGGGAAGACTGTATAACAATGAAAGAACTTTTTTCCAAAGAAAAAAGCAAACTGGGTGGGGGGAGGGGAGAGAAAAATGTGTAACAATGAATGAATGGAAATCTCAGGTCTTTATATACTTTCATTAAAATGTAAAAAAAATTTATTCCCTATTTGTTTTACATTAACTAAAGATTTTTCAGATTGAAATATAAAGCTGTTCCTTTGGTGTAAGATAATCAGATATGTTTCAGGTCTCTCATTCATAGCGTCACTATGAGTCATCTACGACTCAATGGCACTTAACAACAACAACAACATTATATATTTTTGCTCTTGTTAAAAACAGAAGCCACTGAATTGTAGATGTTCTTTTAAGGATTGGTTTATGTTCTTGTTCATTGCCATTGAGTTGGAACTGAGTCCATTTATCACATAAAAGGAGATTTCCCATCTTTCTCCTGCAGAGCAGCTGATGGATTTGAACTTCATACCTGTGGGTTGGCAGCACAGCTTTTAGAGCGTTCTAAAGTCAAATTTATGTTCCTTTTTTTTT
>NW_006399864.1:3692881-3720671 GCF_000299155.1 Elephantulus edwardii
GTGATTAGGCATTTTTATCATGACAGGAGTCCAGAGCAAAGGCTGCATAATGGAGTTGACCTGGGAGGAGGGATTGTAAAACAATGAAAGAATTTTTCTTTTACTTTTCCAAGAGGGTAGTTTACTCAGGGGGAGGGTTGGGAGGGGAGAAAAGTACAACAGTGAATGAATGGAAACCCACAGTCTCTGTAAATTTTCATTGAAATTAATAATAAATTTTAAAAATAGATAGTGTATACTATTTAATATACTATATTTAACTGTGCTGTTTGGCTTTTTTTCCTATATAGAACAATTTCTTCCTTCTCTGAATTCCACTGTCCTTGGGGAAAATTATTTCAACAGAACCTACCAGATGCTTTACCTGTTGGTTAAGGGAACTATACCTGTTGAAATCCACACTACTGCGGTCATATTCATTTCTTTTGAACTGCCAGCTGTAACAGAAGATGACTTTTATAGTTCCCATAATCTGGTTCAAAATCTCGCCTTGTTCCTAAGGATACCAAGTGACAAAATCCGTATCAGCAACATAATACAAGGGGAGAGTCTGCGGAGAAAGAGATCAACAGGACTCACAGTTGAATTAGAAATCGGAGATCCTCCCACTCAGTTCATGATTAATGACACCACTGGTAAGAGGAGTAGAAGTCTGAATGTGCTACACCGTACCCTGGGTCTTCTAAGGGCCCACAGAAGGCTTCCCTTCTCTACTGCTATAATCTCCACCTATTTCAGGTCTTTAAAGACTCTCAGCCTCTCTTTGTTATGGCAACAATGGGTAAATTTAGTGAAAGAATTTGAGCTAATGTAGAAAAGATCCAAGAAGGTCTATTCAAAGAAGTCACCTTGTAGCTGAGAGATTAATCAATGAAAAGAGGAGCAGTAGAGGGAAAGGGGTGTTTAAGCTGAGAATATGGTTGGTAAGAGTTTTGCACGTCTAATGAACTGAAAGAGTCTAGAGTGGAGAGAGTTAGGAGGTACTAGATCTTAGCTTTATAAGCAGAAAGAACGGTGGCTGGTTTCTTAAGGGTAAACCCTTGGAGACTCAGTAAGAGAATGGTGGGTTGGATTATTATAGTGAAGTCACAAGCACAGACGTACAAAGAACATGCTCTTTGTTTCTTGTGAAACAATACCAGCCCTCAACCATGCCATTATCTCTGGTGGTCAGGAAAATTTAAGCTTCAAGGCCCCTTACTCTCCGGTGACATGACTGTCCAGGCAGTGTTCAATACTTTTTGTCAGCACCTTGATACTAAAGCTCCAATTCTTCATCGGTCTTCCCTATTTACAATCTAGCTTTCCCATGCGCATGGACAAGGAAAAATAACACTGCTTCGGTCAGTAACATCTTAATCCTCAAAGTGACAGCTTTAGCATCTTATGTTGTTGTTGTTGTTGTTGTTGTGTGCTGTCGAGTTGGAACTACTCATAGCTGATCTTCCAGCAAGATTCTGAGGCTGTAAATCACTCTGAAGGAGACTGCCTATCTTTCTTCCAAGGAGCAGCTGGTAGACTCAAACTATGTACCTTTGGATTGGTGGTGCATATCCTTACCAATAGGTCACCAGTATACACACTGCTAGTTTAATAAATACTAATTAGTCTCCACTCCAAAATCAACACTTTTTTCCTTAATTTATATAAAGTGATAGTCATATGTATTATTTCACTTCTAAACAAAGATGTAGAAAAGTATTAAATTTAAACATATTTCTACTATGTCTCCGTTTTTTGTAAATATTTTTTAAAAATTAATTCCATCTTAAAATATATATTCTGAGCTTTTCATTTCCCCACCATCATCAATAAGACTACGTCATGTTTAGCCAGAGTACAGTTGGAAAGCATTAGAAATCTATAATGTGAGTGGGGCAGTAAAAACAAAACTAAAATTCACTAAAGTGAAAAACTCACATGCTATTCTAATTCCATATTCTGATAATCCATTGATTCCAATATTGTTTCCCCACAGATGACATGCAGCTATCTGAACTCCTAGAAGTTGCCAATTCTCTTGGACAAGCTGTAATCTTAGGAAAAATCAGTAATGTCCTTGGAGTTAATATCTCTTCCATGTTTATTACTAATCCTATTCCCAGTCCAAGTGACTCTGACTGGGAGAAGGTAAGAAAGTGTAATGACAACAATTTAAAAAAAAAAAAAAGTCCTCTTTGTTCCATGAAGATCATTGCTAAGTTCTTATTCTAACTTTCCTTGCTATTTCTAGACAGTACTTGAAAGGACACTAAGTTAGTGTCCTTCTAATTTGCCATTGGCTATTTTTCTATTAAATCATTAAACACTTAAGAACTAGAAAGGAAGACTATATATTTTAAACTTACTTTATTGGTACAGTGTTCTTTGCTTTGATATCTATAACAATTCTTCATGAAATTGATTGGAAGGAAAATTGTAATAATGTTCACTTGACATTGTTGAACACAGCTTGTAATAAGCAGGGCTTAGCATCAGCCTGGCTAAGATACGTTAGTTGCTGACTCTCACGTATGTCCGTTTACAGGTGACTACCCAGCCAGTTGAACGGTCTGCATTTCCTGTCCATCATGTGGCACCTGTGGCCTCACTCGCAGTGGTCACACAGCCAGTGGCAGCCCAGCCAGGACAGCCATTTTCCCAGCAGCCCTCAGTAAAGGCAGTCGATTCTGAGGTGAGTCATACAGCTTTATTTAAGTGAAGGACATCAGCTGTAAACTCTAGATAGCCGACTGTATTATTCTTGATGCTCTTCCTACTTGAGAATTACACTGACTCTGAAATTGTGACAATGGCAATGGATATCATCTTGAAAGAATTAAATATTATTTTGTGGAAAAAAAAACCAACCCAAACAAACCAAAAACCAAGTGCTTTTTAAATGAACTTGCTCTACGGTTCATATTTATGAGTTCCTTGAGTGAGTAAAGGAAGATTTCTTAAATTTTAAGTTTATAATAGAGGTATTTTTAAAAAGAAAATTTGCATGTCTTTTAAAAATGGCCAATAGTTATATTTCTCCACTTTTTTTTCTCCTCTAGGGTAACTGTGTATCAGTTGGAATTACTTCACTCACTTTGAAGGCCATACTAAAAGACTCCAGTAATAACCAAATCAATGGTTTGGGTGGAAATACAACAATCCCATTTAGCAACTGTTGGGCCAACTACACAGACCTTACTATCATTAGAAATGGTAAGTATACTACTTTGCATTAATATGTGTCTATAAATTGGTATAGTTATAGTTTTCCTTAATGAGCAAAGCATGTTCTAATACTCTGGCCAATAAATTCCAGAACTCAGAATACTTTACTCAGCTTTGTTTCATTAAATATGTAGTCTTGCTTAAACAATTATATTTAACATGCAAAAAAAGAGAAATTAACACTGACGAGGAAATGAAGAAAGATAATTTAAATGTATGCATAGGAGAATTCTATCAGGAATTGCATTCTCCTTTGTACTCATTTGTTTAGAGAGATCTAATGGCCTACTGAGTAAGGGGTTGTGCTGCCAAGCCAAAGGCTGGTAGTTTGAATCCACTAGTTGATCTGAAGGAGAATCAAGTATTCCTAAGAAAAAATAATCTCCTCCCGAGGGTCAGCTATGAATTAGTTCTGATACCGTCACACATATCAACGTCCATTTTTACTAAATTTTCTCACTATATATAAAATTTATAATAAGAAAATTAACATAAAGATTTTAAAAACCAAGAAGGACAACAACATATAACTTTAATGTCTCATGCAGAAGTTCAGAGCTGAGCTAGAGAACCGGCTCTAGTCTTTCTAAAAGCCAATGCAAAGAAGAAAACAAGAACATTGCCGAGATTGACCGTACTTTTCATAGACCAGTTTCTAAGTAAAATTATAACTTGCTCTGAGATCAGGAAAGACTCCAAGTTCTTATGAAGTATACTCAGTGACTTTGTACTAAGTTTTATCTGTAACATTATAACAAGAAATAACAGCCATTAACTTTCACAGTGATATTTTTAACATTTCTTGTAAATGACTTGATGACATAAATCCATTTACTAAAGGTCTTAGTGTGGCCAAAATGTTGTCAGCTGTGACCAGCTACCCTAGCACAGCAGAAGGAACCACTGCTTGACCTATAGCCCTGCTCATCATCTTTCATGAGCCCTCATTACAGCCATTATTAAGGGTCTTCCACTAATTTATGCTGACACGTTACTTTAACAAGACATCTTTCTCCAGAGAATGCTCCTTTCTGATAATATGCTTAAGAAACGTGAGATTTTGGCAGTCTATGTTGCATTCACTATTCTTTTTTTAAAAAATTTTATGTGTGTGTGTGTGTGTGTGTGTACCGTCAAATCGGATCTGACTGGTACAGGAGGAGATTGCCCCTCTTTCTCCAGCAGAGCATCTGGTCAATTTGAACCACATATCTCTGGGATTGCAGTGCAGCTTCTTGCCACTAGGCCACCAGAGCTCACCTGCATCCACTAGTCTTAATCAACACAACAATTCAAGAGCATCAATTCTATTTCAGGGTTCCTGCCTCATTACTCAACTTCCACATGTATATGAGATGACTGAAAAAAACCATGGCTTGAGTCAGGAGCCCTTTAGCACTGAGAGTGAAATCCTTGCTCTTTTGCACTTCAAAGAGATCCTTGGCAGTAGATTCACCCAGTGCCATCGGTCATTTGATTTCTGGACTGCTGCCTCCATGAATATTGATTTTTAATCTGGGGCATAAAATAATACATTAAAAAAGAGATCTCTACTGGTGATGGAGAGGATTTAATTTAAAAGAAGGCAATTTACAAACTGTTATCCCTGAAATGGGCTTCTATTTTGTTTCTTTTTTTTTTTTTCCAACCTGGAGTCCACTTTTAGAAGCACTGCTTTCTGAAAGGGTTTTATATAATGTTGTGTTGTGGGCTGTCGACTTGGAACTGACCCATAGCTAGCTGACTCTCTGGTGGGTTTCAGAGGTAGTTAATCACAAGGGAGGAGACTGCTCATCCTTCTGTGAAGAAGCTGGTGGATTTGAACTGTGTGTGTCTTCAGGATTGTAGTGCAGCTTCTTGCCACTAGGCCACCACTCCCTAAATCTTATCACTGGTTTCTCAAACACACCCACACAAAGTTTGTAAAAAAACAACAGTCAGAGGAATTCCAATGAGAGTCTAATATGCATTGTAACTACTATTAACAGAAGGGTGGCAAGTGAAATTTTGCCACAGGAAAATATCGTCGATAGCCTGTATTCAAAAATATATG
Source organism: Elephantulus edwardii (assembly GCF_000299155.1). Taxonomy (NCBI): domain Eukaryota; kingdom Metazoa; phylum Chordata; class Mammalia; order Macroscelidea; family Macroscelididae; genus Elephantulus; species Elephantulus edwardii. The sequence goes on from NW_006399864.1 coordinate 3,698,142, forward strand.
AATTTAAAAATGTTTCTAAAAAAAAATGTTTCTGTGAGATCTTTACCTTTCACATTAGGAACATGAGACTCAAGTGTTTCTCCTGGTATAGATCTGAAGTAATTATAGGTCACAATCCAGAAATACACACAGATACAAACAGCAGTTAATGCAAGGCAAATGTGGAAAATGAATTAAAAAAAATATTGAATCTAAGTGAATGCATATGAATGCTGTAATATTCTTTCAACTCTTCTGTATATTTAAAATTTTTCCAAAATAAAAATTGAGGAAGGCAAAAGAATAACATCTGGATTGAGTCCCCAATATCAAGGTCCACTCTCAAATTATTTTGTTCACAAGCAAATCTGCAGCAGCAAAAGCCCCCGCCCCTCTGCCAGATAAAAGCCAAAAAGCTCTTACATGCCAGTTTCTGCCCTCCAGCCCTTCCCATCCTGACTGTGCTCCTTTCTGGGCGACTCTGGTGCTGTTAGAACTCTGCTGAGAGCCCTCTGTGCCAGAGTCTGGGAGGAGCCACTCATACGCAGGTGCTACCTCCCCAGAATTCAGTGTAGAACTTGTTACCTTCAGATTTGTGTTCTCACAGCTTAGCCACTACAGAAGAAGCAGCAGCACACTTTACCAGAAGACTTTCCAAGGCTCTCTACTAGACGTGACAGGTCTTCTTGACCTGACTAGAATAACAGTGATGTTCAGTATCCCTCTACATAACAGTGATGTTCAGTATGTATCTCCATTTACCCATCAGAGGATAAGGTTGAGTCTTCTCAACTCTGAGATCAGGTCTGCAAGGATTAAACTGAGATCCAGTGTGTGAAAGGAGCAGATGGGATGTAGGGGTGGGGGTGGCTGAGGCCGACTTCTACCTGCTTCAAAAAGGGGAACTGTCCCCATCAATAATATCCATAGCAGCAAACAGATAGCTGCTTGACCAAACCTGCCACCCTCCATGCTCCTGCATCTCTTTCTACAAGTCATTCAGGACCAATATTCATTGCTGACTCACAGAGTTTGCTCACAGTTGTGGAGTATTGAAAGTAGGAATTATTAGGGAAGTAAGTTGGAGAGTTGGGGAGACCAATAATAAAACTCAGTGCATTATCCAGGTTGTAGTCAAGCAGTCCCAAGGCCCAGTTCTTCAGTTAGTCCAATTTTAGCTTTAATCTCAGTTCAGCCATGAGTTTTTCCTTCCATTCTATACTAAAAACAGTAAAACCTTTAAGTGTGGCCTTTTATCTCAGGGCTTCTCTGGTTAAACCTTGCCATAGTTTCTCCATGGCAATGCCACAGTTTCTCCATAACCATCACCAAGGTCTTGCCACCACATTCTCACTCTGGTTTCCCTCAACTCTTGTTGTTCAGTGTGGGAAGCACTCACGCTCTCATCCTAGTCTCACAGCCGTTGATGATTTGCAAGATCATGTATCTGCAGTTAAGGTACCTGGACACCAGAGGGGGGAAATGTAAGGCAAGAAAAGCCAACTTTCAAGCTAACACCACATAATTCCTTCCCTCCCTCCCCTCTAGTCTTCAAAGAACTTATCTCCAGCCCAGGACACCAGCCATAAATCTCTACGAAGCAGCTATTGATGCTGCCGCAAGAAAATCTACCCAGGTCCTCCTTGCCTGTCATTGATGGGAAAGTGGAACTTTTCTAACTCTTGCAACTCTTACTTATTTATACTTGTGTGAATCATTCAACTCACTCTCTAAAAATACTTCTCTTTACAGTATGTTTGAGAAAATAAAAACCAAATTAGAACTGTATGGAAAAATAAACTCATAAACCTAGTCAGAAAGGATGATGCTTTTTTCCCCTCTCCTAGGGAAAACCTATACTCTTGAATTCATCCTGGCTGGTGTTGCTCGGGCTGAGTCAGGGGCGTTCAGTCTGCTAACGCAGACTGTCTCCAGCAGCGGCAGCGGCAGCGGTGGCAGCAGCAGTAGCAGCAGCAGCAGCAGCAGCAGCAGCAGCAGCAAAGCATCAACTGTGGGTCCAGATGCCCACATGACTACAGTAATTAGCTGCCTCATTGGTCGAGTGCTGCTCTTGGAAATATTTATGGCTGCAGTTTTGATTTTAAATGTAAGTACGTTTCTTTCTTTTTTTCCTCATCTGTGTTCCTACATACTGAGGCACCAGTAAATGTTACCAAGTGCAAACGTGCTGTGCAGCACTTGTGCATGGTACTGCTGGGCTCACAAAGACGCAGTTTCCAGCAGTGAGGAGGTAACTGCTTCATTGGTGAAGACAAGTCCACACCACGGGAAATGGTATTCACACGCTATGGTGGAATACAAGAATGTTCAGTATAAGAAAGGTTGTCAGCACTCTTTCAGTTGCAAAGGTCAGAGGCTCAGCTCAAAGTGATTTAGGTAGTAAAATGGACTCATTTAACCAAGAGGCTGCAAAGAATTTAACTTCTGCTATGGCTGGATCCATGATCTCATATGTAATCATCTGAGACCTTTGTCTCTATGCAGGATTCTAGTGTTAGGTTCCCTCTCTGACAAATTCCCTCCCCTCACCTTCAAACCAACACCAGCCTCTGACACCTTCAGGTTTCTATTCTACTAGCCTGGCAGCTACTGCCGAAAGAGCCAACCTCTTTTTAAGTGGTTTTGAATGGGAATCAATTTGTAGCTGACCCTTCAGCGGGTCTTCAGAGGCAGTAAGTTGCATGGAAAGATTGCCTGTTTTTCTCCTGCAAAGCAACTGGTGGATTCGAGCCACATGACTTTGAGATTGAAACCCAGCTTCTTACCACTAGGCTGTCAGAGCTCCCTTGCAAGAGGGTTGTTGTTATTGTGTGCCATCAAATCAGAACCCACTCATAGCTGGCCCACCCGTGGGTTTTTAGATGCAGTAAATTGCACAGGAGGAGACTGCCCATCCTTCTCCGGCAGGCCAACCAGCTAATTAGAACCGTGTGCTTTTGGGATGGCAAGGCAGCTTCTTAACACTAGGCCACCAGAGCTATCTTCTTTCTCAATAGTTAAAAAAATAAATAATCCCAAATCTGTTCCATCACCCTGATTTGGCTCACATGTCCATTCTTACAGGCATCACTGGGACCTTGACATTCAGTGTCCTAAGTATCTTGCTCTGGGTCATGTGAGGTGAGGGGCTGACAGTGATGGAGATGTGCTCTCACCAAAGGAAAACAAGATATTGTTACTGGAGATAGGAGACAGATCAAAACAGTGAATATTGGGGAGGTGAAGAGGAGACAGAGGTCTCTTTGGGCTGGGATGAGCAGAGAAAAAGGTCGTTGTCATTCAAGTAGTGGTACTTTAAAATTGGAACTATAAGAATCTCTCTATAGATTTAAAGAGCAAGAGAAAAGAGCCTTCAGAACTAGGCCCTAATAGGAACGGTGAAGAATGAAGAAGTGAAAAAGCATCTCCAACTATACACATGAGCATAGAATTGCTTGTCTTCCCCTTTCACATGCTCTTGTCCCACATGCTGTGCCATCTCAGTGCATGCCAACGCCACACTTCTCAGCCCTCAGGCTGCTAATTTTAAGATACTTCCATTGCCTCCAAGTCCCATATCCCTTTATCTGGTCCATGGCATCGATTCTCCATAACAATGTCTCCTGTTTGTCTTTCCTTTAAGGTCTCACTTTTCTACTGAAAGCCTTCTCAGGTCTAACGGGACCCTGAAGAACAAGTCCTGAGTTCTTTGTTTCCAGAGTCACTCACATTCACTCGGTTCATTCAGGGATAGACATTTTGATTCCTAACACCAGCGCTCCTTGTGAGGATGGCACAGGACAGGACCGGGTTCAGACTTGTTCATAGGGTCGCTGTGAGTCACACTTGACACAGTGGCATCTGACAAGAACAACATTCTAGAATGCAACATGGATTCAAATCTGTCTTTTTTTGCAAGATAAGAACATATACTTTATATATTAAGGGTCTTTAAGATGTTTTAATGGAGTTTAAATTTTAAAAGCAGCTAAGTCCTTTTCCTTGATTTAGAGGAAATGTTGAGTGGGGAGATTACGGGCAAACTGTAAAGCATTTCACTGGCAGATATTAATCAGTTTGCAGATGTTCTAACGGTGGAACAAGTAAAGACTGACAGATTAATCAAATTAAAGCATCACCAAGATACAGCAGTATAATTTAGAGAGAATTTTACATGGTATTTTTTTAAAGTGTCAACTAGATTTTAAACAAATTTAAAAGAAGGGAGAGTGAGGGGACACAATAAAGTTGATTTTGCGAGTGACACATTCACTGGCTGCTCCCTGGAGAAAACAATCTGCCCTGCAATTTACAGCCTCTGAAAATCTACTGGAGCATCAGCTATCAGTTGGTTCCACCTCAAAGGCAATGAATGAGTTAGAGTTTCTGTGGAGGAGTGGCCAACTAAAGGAGGCAGAAACCTACTGCTGAAGTTTCAGAAACAGCCAGTGAGCAGGAAGGAGAAAATTGTTGCTTCCCTTCAAAGGGCAGAAACTAATGGGAAGTAGCTGTTAAAGGAGAAGCGTGCTTTGTAAACATTTAGCTATAGCCTCTCACGTCTGAATATAGAAGGGTAGGTTCATGATGAGAACTCATAGATTCACGACTAATACACATTAGGGAGCACAGGGGGCTGGCAGCCTAGTGTTAAGGATCCATGATGCCAACCCAAAGGAGCACAGTTTGAATCCACCATCTGCTGTGAGGGAGAAAGGGCACTCTCCTCGCATGAGCTTTACTGCCTCTGAAAGCTGCTGCAGTGTCAGCTAGGCGTTGATTCCGACACAATGGCACGTAACAGCAACAAAACACATAAGCGTGAAATTTTTATGTTCATTTTATGTGAGTTCTTCAAGACCTGCTATTTTAATGCTTCTGAGAAGAAAAATTGAACTTGCTAAAAATAATGTTTCCTCCAAATTTCTACCAAAATATGCATTATTCATTTCAACATTAAATGGGTAAACTTGGAAATATGAATTTTCACATATTATTTTTGTCCTTGTAGCCAGGTTGCAGAACAGGTTTGGAAGCAGGAGTGGCATCCACTTCCTAAACCACAAGTCTATGAAAACTCTATGAACTTGGAGAAACTTATAGAAAGGCTTTAGGTCTTCTGTTCATAGAGTTGCTGTGAGTTGTGCGCGACTCAACGGTAATCAACAACAACAGCCACGTTGTTGGTGTGTACCGTCAAGTGCAAACCGAATCATAGCTGACCCTTTGTGGGTTTCCAGAGACAGTAAACTGCATGGGAGGAGACTGTCTGTCCTTCTCTCATGGAGCAGCTGGTGAAGTCAAACTGTGTCCCTTTTGGGATTGCAGTGCAGTTTCTTACCACTGGGCCACCAGAGCTCCCTTGCAATTCTAACATAAAATAGGCAAACTTAGAAATATTAATTTTCACATATTATTTTTGTCCTATTAGAGATAGTATGAAATCCTAGAAAAGTTAAAATTAAGAAAATAATTATGTGAACTATTATAACCACTTTTTTTAAAGAAAAATCTTTTGTTTTCCTGTTTTTATAAAATTTTTATTTTATACTGGAATACTTGTATTTTTAAAAAATTAATTGTATTTGTTTTTCCTTTTCAGGAAGTCACTAATGTGCTTTACTGAAGAACTAGCTAAAAAGAAAAAGAACATAACTTCTTATTTCCTGGCTATTACATTGCACAACAAAAAGTCCACAGCATTCTTGACTCAATATATTGAAAATATTTTTATAATCCATATGATGTACTCATTAGCTTTAATCACAGAAACCAACATCTTCAAAATAAATTTCTTTCGATTGTTTATGTTTGAATGTTATTTCATTTCTAAACAGCTTTAAAAATCTCTGGGGAAACGAGCCTGCCACTTCAAGGCGATTATCTCAACAAGTCATCAACTATTTTAGAGAGTTAAGATCTTGCCTCCTTTTTTTAATTTGTTTTTACAGCTTGTCTACTTTTGATTTAGCATCTTTAGATCAGATTTCTAGAATTTTGAAATTTTGCATATGCTGTAGATTTTTATTTTCCTGCAATCACTTTTAAGGTTCTGATTTCCAAAGTGCTAAACTAGTCTTCTCCAAAAGATGGATTGACACAGTGACTGTAGCAATGGGCTCAAGTGTTTCAGAGATGATGAGGACGGCACAGGATAGGACAGGGTTCCGATCGTTCACAGCGTCGCTCAAATCGGTGGCACCCAGCAAACAATAGCTAGGCTCAAGGGCACCCTGGTCACACAGTGGTTAAGGTCTCAGCACTCACCAATCGTTGGGTCTATCTCAATGTGTTGCAGTTACGTTGTTGAGGATCCTCTTCTTTAACACTGACCTTCTAGTTTCTAAGAATGATGTCCTTCTCCAGGGAACTAGTCCTTCCTGTTAACATGACAAAAGGAAGACAGCATCTCACCATCATCACTTCTAAGTAGCAATCTGGGTGAAAGTCTTCCAAGACAAGTTTGTTCACTTGTTTGATAGTCCAGTATTCAAATCGCTTGTTGATTTCACCACAAGCCTGCTTCATGCTTTCACTAATCAGTGAAGAAGTAACCATTTGTGTTAGACATTCTGTTGAATGTTGGGGGAAAATGCTGAGTTAAGGACAGTTCACTGCCTTCAAGGAGTTTGCAGTCAAGTTCACTGTCCAGTGCTCTTTTAGCCTTTGCTTTTGCCTGCATATCCCTTCTATTTGAAACGTCCTGCTTCGGCAAAACTAATTTTTTTATTCTTCAACATCTCTTTTTGAAAGTTATCCTTCATCCATCTCATCCTTCCAGAATGCTTCTTTCTCCCTCTTCTATGCCCCCTCTGTTACTTACAACTTTCTCTCTCACTTAGCACACTACACTGAAATGATGCATTCTCAACTAAACTGTAGACCCTTGGGAGATGATTACAAAATCTTATACCATGAGGTCTTCTCACTCACTGAAGAACACCTGCTAATAAACAGTTGCTTAATTGAACCCAATGCCAAGCATGTGAAAATAGTTGTATAATATGTATATTGTTTTGGTAAATATTTGGAACAATTCTGCTAAATAAGTCTAACAATGGACTGAGATGAGTATATTGGAAATGCTGTGTTGAAGTTAAAGGTATAGGCAAGAATTCACTAGGAGTTCCAAATTCTTGTTGAGTGTCATTTGCTGGAAGGTAAACTTTCTGAGCATAAAACCCACCTGCTCTGGAAAGATAAACCTAAAAATCCACTGCCTCTGTAATAGCAACCCTAATAGCAATCCCTATAAGACAAAGGTTCACCTAGAGGAGAGAGGATCTCTAGGCTTTATGTCTTTGGAGAGTTTGTAAGGTTACAAACTGTAATGAGAGCTGACTGACTGCTGCATCTTCTCTTGGAGAGGTTTGAATTTCAGATCTTTCCATTAACAGCCCAGTGATTAACCTATTGTGCCACCAGGACTCATTGGTCAAGGATGGATATATTGGTAGATCTACCTTTATGTATAATTTCTATAATATGCAGTAGGAGATATTTGGTAAATTTAGTCACATTAATCTATGGCTTCCTTTCCCTCCCCTAAACCTTCCACAGTTTTGTTTCTTCTTGAAAGTATCTGTTCTAATGTTCCCTGGGACTGGTTAAGTCTTAATAGTGGCAGAACAGAGTAGGAAGGAGAGATGGAGTTTGGATTTGTTGGAACAATTTGTCCCCGGGACACCAATTAATCTCTCCTTGGAAGACTGGCTAAACTTTGGTAATGTCAGACATACAGATCAGTTTTAGGATTGCTGTGTATCTGACAAAAGGCAACCCAGTGTAGGATAAATTACAAAGCACCAGTCAAAGATATAAAACTTTAAAAGTTGTTATGTGCTGGTGAGTCCGAACTGACTCCTGGCTGACCCTCCAGTGGGTTTTTAGAGGCTGTAAATCACAGGGGAAGAGGACATTGCCCAGAGTTCTCCCTTGGAGCAACTATGGATTTGAACCACTTGTCTTTGAGTTGGCAGCACAACTCCTTACCACTAGGCCAAAAGAGCTCCCTTTCAAGTCAGGTAGCTTTAAAAAGAAGGTTTTTTTAGAAGGGGAGTTCTTTGAGATGATAACGCTTTCAGTGGGGAAGGATTAAGGATACTAGCTTCTAAAGATTTTCTAGGCCTGATGGAAAGGTCCCTAGGTGTCCTGGGAAGTTGTGGGTACACATTAGGTTGTGGTAAACCCAAAATCTAAACTAGTTTCTGTTGAGCCAATTTCATGTCCCATTTATGCTACCCAGCTCTTACTATTGTCATCCTGAGGCTGGCTGGCTTCCTCCTGTATGTCACAGGGAGTCCTCATTGCATGTTGCTCTGTCTCTGGAGAAAAGAAATGAAGATTAATATTGCTATCACTACTCAAATCTCAAAGAGAAGTTAACTTTTAAACTATTAACTTTTGAAGTACGCAGGAAATAAAACTCCCCCAGCAAGTGCTTCAGCTGAGAAAGCAGTTAAATCTGATGTAATATGAAGAAATTATTTTTTTGTGCGCAATCTCTTATTAAACTCAGTGGTTACAACTCTAGAGAAACTTCTCTTTTAGAAGATCAGAGCTGTGACCTGATTAAAGGTGTTGCATCTCACTCTAATCCTCTTATAATTAAGAGGCCAAGCACAACATGGGAGATGATTACATCATTGATAACTGCAACCACTGAGCTTCATGGGCCTGCCAACTTGATACATATTTCGGGGACAACAATTAGATTCACAACATAATATAACCATTCCTAAGTGAGGAGTAGGTGTAATCTATGTATAGTGATTGTTGTTATGTGCCGTTGAGTCGCCCATGACTCGTAGGCACCCTGTATACCACAGCTCTGAAGCCCATCTTATCCTGAGCCTGTCTGACTGACTACAACACACCTACCTCCATTACCCTAGTTACCGTATCAATCCATCTCATCAGGGCTCTTCCTCTCCTGTGTTGTTCCTCCACACCTCCAAGCACGATGTCCTTCTCCAGGGACCGGTCCCCTCCTGGCCATGCGGTCAAAGTATGCGCATAGTGATTGTTGCTGTAGTTGTTGATTGCCATCAAGTTGAGCACGACTCATAGCAACCCTATGAAACGGAAGACCTGAAGCCTTCTTTAATTATCATTTCTCAAAGTTTATAGTTTCCAGAGGCATGTTGTTTAGGAAGTGGATGCCACTCCTGCTTCCAAGCATATAGTGATGGAAAATTCCTCAAGAAAGCAGTGTTGTGCTTCCAGGAATACTATTTATAGCATGCTGACTTTATTAGAAAAAGTCCTTTAGATAAGGGCTATGTGTTCCTTTGGCTTTTCTGACTTTTTACCAGCACTCTGTTGTAGTGCTAACCAAATCCACCATCTGCTCCATGGGAGACAGACGGGCAGTTTTCTGCCTTAAAGATCTACAACCTCAGAAATCTGCTGGAGAATCACCATGATCCAGAATTGATGCAGTAGTAATGTTTCTTTTGGGGGCAGGGAGAGATTTGGTATCAAATAATCTGTTTATCTGTTTAAATAAATAATAAATGATATCTTGATGAAACTTCTACCAGATTTTTGAGATAAAAAGTTCCTTCCAAATATCATAGAAAGTGCACTTTATCCTTACAGCCTTAACATTTCAAATGACAGTATGTAAAATTCACATCTAGTTACAGACCAACCAACTTTGGTTGCTATGGTAATGGGCTCAGTGCCTATCAGCAGGGAAAAAAAACCTCAACCAAAACCAAAAAAAAAACCAAAAGATTTTTTGGTGGGGCAAGATATTTATGAGTCTTCTTGGCTACGTAGTAAGAGTGTTTTTCATTGTTATTTTAGTTGTATCTCATACATTTAAGAAGATGATTCTTAATACATATATTTACTTAGGAAGGGACAATACATTTTTTCTACTAAAAGTTTCTAGTGATTAAAATGTAGACTTAATTCTCACTTTAAAAGAACTTAACTTCATATAAACATTGCAGCAAGGAATATATTCCATGATAAGATGCATGATTTTCACTGTTTAAAATCTGCAATATATGTTGGCACATAACCATTTATACAATATCCAGCATACTGTACTGACAAATAAGATTACCAATGTGTCTAGTACTTAAAAAGGGTCAGATGGGATAACAGCAATTCAAAATTAAGAGTTTCATAAACAACAATCAAGACACATATCCTTCTAAGTGGATTTGAACAAGAAAGAATGGACAACACCATAAGAGAAATACTGGGTATTGTCAAGTCTCAGGCTGATTCCAACTCATTGCATTCCTGTAGGACTGAATAGAACGAGCCCATAGGGTTTATTTTTGTTTTTAAATTTATTATTAATTTCAATGAAAATTTACAGAGACTTTGGATTTCCATTTATTCATTGTTGTACTTTTCTCCCCTCCCAACCCCCCCCCCCAGTACACTACCCTCTTGGAAAAGTAAAAGAAAAATGCTTTCATTGTTTTACAAACCGTCCCTCAGGTCCACTCCACTATGCAGCCTTCACTCTGGACTCCTGTCACGACAAAAATACCTAGTCACATATCCCTTTTAAACAGTTTTCTCCCTCATCTGTTTCACAGTATATATTATTGAACCCATCTTTCTCAGTCTCCCCCCAACCCCGAGATCAGTTATGTTTTACAACAGTGGCACCATGCAGTATTTGTCCTTTTGTGACTGAGATACTTCACTCAGCATAATGTCCTCCAGGGTCACCATTTTGAATAATATTGCATGAGTTCCTTGTTTTTCAATGCAGCGTAGTATTCCATTGTGTGAGTATACCACAGCTTCTCTATCCATTCATTTGTTGATGGGAACTTAGGTTGTTTCCAGCTCTTTGCTATTGTGAACAAAGCTGAAATAAACATGGATGTGCATGTATCTGCTTGGATGTCAGTTATGGTCTCTTCAGGGTATATTCCCAGTAGTGGAATTGCTGGGTCGAATGGTATCTCTGTTTGCAACTTTTTGAGAAAGTGCCATGCCGCCTTCCACAGTTGTTGCACCATTTTACACTCCCACAAACAGTGAATACGGGTTCCGGTTTCTCCACAACCTCGCCAGAATTTGTTGCTTGCGCCCACAGGGTTTTTAAGTCTATCCATCTTTAGAGAAGCTAGATGCCACATCTTTCTCTCAAAGAATGCAGTGAGTGATGCTTTGGAGTACCCACTTTTCATATAGCAGTCAAGTACTTAAACATTGGGATGGACAATAGGAAATCATTATTTCAAACAGGATAGTTACCATTAAGAAGGCTGTGTCTTACCATTTTACAATTCCACCAAAACCACTGCTTGGAATATACCCTGAGAGAACTGAGGCACGTTATTCACCATTGCAAGAACGTGGAAACAGCCCAAATGCCCAACCACAGTGGAATGGATTGAGAAATTATGGTATATTCACACAATGGAATACTAAGCAGCACGCAGGAGCAACAATTTTGTAAATACTACCTAACATGGAAGGGACTGGAGAGCATTATGCTGAGTGAACTAACTCAGTCTCATAAAGACAAATACTGCATAAGACCATTATTGTAGAATGAGTATGAGGAACCAAGAAGGGGAGGTGGGGGACTTAATCACAGGGTCACACAATTTGATGGGTGGAGGCATGGGTGGGTAAAGGAAAGAGGAAAAATCTGGTGTGAAAACAATGTATATGAACTTTGTCAGTAAACAAATACTGCATGAGACCACTGTTGTAAAATGGGACTGACAGCGGGGTTGAGGAGAGAATGAGAAAGATGGGATAAAATATGCATACTACATTGAAACAGATGAGAGAGAGAATTGTTTAAAAGGGATATATTATTAAGTATTATTGTCATGACAGGAGTCCAGAACAAAGGCGGCACAGTGGAGTGGACTTGGGAGGAGGGATTGTTACCAATTTCAGCTTGCTTGGTTCCACAATCAATATTCTTGGCACTAGCAATCAGGAAATAAAAGATGAATTGCAGGAAAACCTACTGTCAGAGACCTCTCCAGAGTGCTGAGAAGCAATGATGTCTGTCTAGAGACTAAGGTGCACCTGATCAGGCCATGATCTTTGCAATTACATTTTATGAATTGAAGAGCTGGACTAAGGATGACAGAAGAAAAATTAAGTGGCCTAGTGGCAAGAAGCAGCACTGCAATTCCAAAGGCATGTGGTTTGAATCCATCAGATGCTCTGCCGGAGAAGGAGGAGCAATGTCTTCCTGTGCCAGTCAGATATAATTTGATGGTACACAACCAAAAAAAGAGAAAGAAAAAGGAGAAGAAAAAAAAAGAATTGATGCCTTTAAGTTGTGATGATGTAGAAAAGTATTCAACCACCAAGAGAACAAACAAGTCTGTCTTAGAGAGGGTGAAACCAAGCTGCTCCTTGGAGGCAAGGATTTTGAGATTCTGTCTCACATATGCTGGGCATATATAATCAGGAGGTACCGGTCTTTGGAGAGAAATATCATGCTTGGAAGGGTCAAGAGACAGCAAAGAAGAGGAAGCCTCTGGATGAGCTAGATTGACACAGTTACAGGGGTAATGAGGGTAAGTGTGTCAGAGACAGTGAAATTGGCTCAGTATAGAGCAGGGTTCAGAGCCATCATGCATAGGGTTATAGTCATAGTTGACACATAACAATAACAACAACAAATTAAAGATATGTTTCCGTGATTATTATGATGGCAAATATTCATTTAAATGTCTTAGGGAAAGTTAACTTTGTTTTAATAGAAATGAAATGTAAAAGCTGACTTCAGTCTTTCTGGTTTCCCTATGAAGCTATTGACCCTAACTAGTAAATGGTGTTGATGGATAGTAAAAGCAAGCTTATAATATTCCCGGATATTAAAATAAACTGTTTTGAAAGCAAGGAAGATTCTGTGAAAAAATAAAATTTTAAAAAACCAACTCAATTCATTAGAATGATCATCAGTCCATCATTTACCAAGGTATCTGTTCAAAGCTGTCACGCTCTGAGCTGCAAGGCTTTGTCAAAAAATAGATGTGGCTTTATGATCTGTATTCAACCATGAGCAGCTGCTCATTAATAAAAAGCTGTGAAAGTGCAAATCAGAACAGGAGGTCTAAAACTGTGCTTGAGGGAAAACTCACCCTTTGGTAAAAAGCCAGGAAATTTTGGGTTGAAGGGATGGAAAAGTAGTGTGCTGGTAGTAGTAGTCTGGAAAGTCTGTCCTACCTTCTGGGCAAGGATGAGGGCAGAGGAATCATTGACTAGACTGTACCTAGACTCAGCTAGAGAACTCAGAACAGCAAAGCCTACACAGAGCAGCAGAGACAGTGAGAAGTTGGAAATGAGTGGTGTGAATAAATCAAGATGGAGATGAGAGAGAGAGAGACAGACATGAAAGCTTTAAAAGGGCAAGATGATTGAGACAGAGTAGGAAGAGGTAACTATACCTCATGGAATAGAGTCAATCCAGAAAGAAAACTCTTACGTCGTAGGTTTATCTACTATATCCCTCCCATTGGAATTTGATATGTCACCTGACCTCCCACATTTCTCATGTACAACTAGGGAACCATGGAATAAAGCGTCATATTCTTAAAAGGTAGTCTACTAACAATACTCAAAACAAAGATTCCCACCACTGGGCCTACTGGCAGTTTCATGATAGATGGAGAAAAGTCTGAGGTTGTTGATACCTTCAGTTTGCTTGGTTCCATAATCAATACTCTTGGCATCAGTAGACAGGAAATAAAAAATGAATTACATTGGGAAAGTCTGCTGCCAGGAACCCCTCTGGAGTGAAGAGCACTAATATCAGTCTGGATACTAAGGTGTGCCTGATCCAGGCCATGGCCTTTGCAATTACTTGTCATGCATCAGAGAGCTGGACAATAAGGATGACAGAAGAAGGATCCATGCCTTTGAGTGTTGGTGCTGGAGAAAAATGTTGAACATACCGTGGACTGCCAGGAGAACAGGTTTGTCCTGGAGAGGGTGAAACCAAGCTGCTCCTTGGAGGCAAGGATTTTGAAGCTCTGTCTCAGTCCTTGGAGAGTGACATCATATTTGGAAGGGTGGCTGGACAGCACAGCAGAGGAAAACCTAGGATGAGATGGATTGACTCAGTGGCTGGAGAAATGTTAGTTTTGTTGGAGATGATGAGATTGGCTTAAGATAGAGCAGGTTTCAGAGCTAATGTATGTAAAGTTGGTATGAGTCAGAGGTGACTAGATGGCACATAACAACAACAACATGATCCTCCACCATACAGCTACTACTATATATATGAAGTGTTCAGTTGATTTAATAATATTATTTCATAGATATTTTTCAAGTAAAACACGTATTTGCCATATTTAGCAGACTGTTACTTTTGTTTTGCTATATGTTATGGGTTGGTTCCAACTTGATTATATACAACAGCAACGTGCTGAGAAACAAGCACTAATTGATTCGTTTTAGGAGCATGCGTTAGATAGCGTACTTGAAAGTAACCAGAGAGAAAGAAAACAAGCTTATAGGCAGCTTTATTAAGGGAGCTCCCAGGCAAGGTTCCTTGGTCTGGACGGAGAGATGGAGCAGAGAAGCCGCACCAAGGTGTGTCTGGGCAGGTTTTTATATAGGAGTCTTAGGGAAGGGGGAAGGGTAAAGACATTCTACTGTAGTTAGTTGGTGGTGAGTGAGTCTGTTCGTTCTTCTTGCTGACCTGCAGCAATTCCCTGTTTTCCATCCTGAAGGACCACATTCTTCAAGTGACCGTTTATAGGACTGAATGATGCAACACATCGCCAAAGGATGAGACAAATTCATCACTGCTTGTGGCTTCCATTTCGGTCCTACAGCTTGTTGTTATTTTGTACTGTTGAGTCGGAATGAACCCATTTCAGAGACAGTGGAGACTGCCCATCTTTCTCCCACAGTGTAGCTGGTGGCCTTGAACTGCATGGTTTTGGATTTGCGTCGCAGTTGCTTGCCACAAGATATAGTTCTCAAAGAAGAAAAACTGTCTTTGAAAACTAGTTTATATCAAGATGTAGGCTGTGTAACAGGTTGTTTTTGTTGTTGTGTACTGTTGAGCTGGACACTTAATCCATTATGCTGTTGGGGCTCCTACAGAGTCAAGAGGAAGTGTTTTCAGAACTGTAAAGGGTTTTAATGGATTAGGGGAGGAAGGTACTGAAAGTGATGAGGAGACAGTAGGAGGAAGAGGAGCTGCTGCAAGAACAGCTATTATCTGTGAATGATTTTCTACGCCTTTAGCTCTCTGCTAGGGGGAGTCAACTCGTCTATGCAATACGCATCACACTGCTCATTTTACTGATGAAGAGCTGAGCTTTTACAGAGATGAAATGAATCCAAGGTTGTTGTTGTTGTATACCATCGAGTCGGAACTGAACCATAGCTAACTCTCAGGCTGTTTTTTCAGAGGCTGTTAATTCCCAGGGAGAAGATTACCCATCCTCCCTCAGAGAAGCTGCTGGCCTCGAACCATGTGCCTTCGGGATTGTTTCTCAGCTTAGAAAGGCATAAAAATATAACTTCAAAAAATTTTATACTGATTTATTTACAAATTTAGAATACATTGTTTTTCACACAAAATCCTTTACATTTCCTTCACACACACCCCTCCATCAAAATGTGTACGTTATAATTATAGAAAGTATATAATTATAATTGTGTTAATTATAATTAACACCCTCTCCCTGTGCCCTCTCTGCTTTATTTTGGGGACTATAGTTGTTGTATACGGTGGAGTCAGAACTGACCCTCCAGCGGGGTGAATTATTAACAGAAATACACCGATTGGAAGTGTAGAGGGTGTGGAGGTGGAACAAGGTACAAGTAGGCAATTAGGTGTCGGATCAGGGTCGGAAAATAACCAAAGATGATTTGTTTTCAAAGTACAAGGAGGTATGAAAAGAAAGGACTGATAGGGGAACACTTTACATTAACTGCTTCCCATATTTGATCATAAAAACTATCTTCCTCACGAGTTGCTTTGCAACAATGGAGCTGAAACTTTTACTGATCATCTCTCAAGTAAAGAACCTTAGCTTCATAGCAAGAGAAATCGGACCACAAAGACAGAACTACTTAAAGGAACTTAAATTGGGGCTGCCTGCAGAGAGCAAACACTGACGCGGGCAAGGGACAATATCAGAATGCTTAGTTGGGAAAAAATGCAATTAAAAAAAATTTGAAGATTTGAAAAAAAATTATAATTTTGCACCTCTTGAGTGTGAAAACGATTGGGATCTGGCCTAGGCACGTCTAAATAAATCTTCCAGAGACGGTGGAGGTTCCAACCTAAACACTTCTCTTGGCCCCATCTGGTAGAGGAGTTTCATGGGTGCCAAGGAAGGGGGAAGGATTCAGGGGGATGGGGAAGGTTTGCATAGAAAATAGGGGAACTTGGAGTGAACCCAGTGAATGCACAATGAGAAAGATCACAAAGCCACCAACAACCTCAAACCTAACCTACCAGAGAGCAGACCCGGGACGAAGGCGGGCCTGTCTCCGTTGGCCCCGCCCCGCACGCTCATTGGCTTTCAGCCCAGACACCGAGCCACAACCTCGCGCCTATTGGGTCAGGCCGATCCCGGGGCGGGGTGCGGAACAGAGGGCCTGGAGACAAGCGAGCACCGCCTTCCAGGAGGTGGTGGAGAGGAGGGGCCGGGGAGGGTTTCCCGAAGAGGAGGAGGAGGTGGCTATGGCAGCTGCGCGGCGGCAGAGGCGGCTGCGGAGGAGCGCGCGCCCGGCTTTAAATGAGCGCTGCTGGGACTGAACAGGCGGAGCGCGAGCTCGGGGAAGCGACCGGCAGCGCGCGCACGCGCCTTGAGTGCGCGCGCGGCCCGCGGCAGCTCGGAGCCTCCGCCGGGCGGGCGGGGGAGGGGCAGGTGAGTGTGTGCGCTCCGCGCGCCAAGAGGGGCTTCCCGACCCCTACCCGAGCCCGGCCCTGCCTCTGCCTTGGGGGTATCTTCTGCCTTTTGCCCCGGCTTCCCTTCTAGCCCCACACTTCCTGCCCTTCCAGTTTCCTCTTCGCCCCTCCACCGGGCCCGACCCCGTGCTTAACGCCGCTTCGGGGTACTGTTTCCGGGTCAGGGTGACCTGTGGGGTGGGAGCCGCGGCTGGCGGCGGGGACAGCGTGGAACCCTCGCCGCGCTCACGCGTGGGGAGGCCGACTCGCGGGGCGCCGGGCAGGACACCCCAGCTCCGGATTTGCCCCCCGCGGAGAAACGTGCTGGCCCTTCGTGGCCTCCCTTTGCAGGCCCCGCACTTCCGATTTTCCCCAAATCTCAACCCCGACCCGCCGCTATGACACCTAAGTGTTTCCACTTAGATCGGATTGTGTAACCTGAAAACGGGCGTGTGGTTTTCTCATCTGTGTAGTGGGCATGATGACAGCCGCCTCCCCCCAGTCAATTTCAGAGAGAGCGTCTTCAGTTCAATGATTTTAGTTATAAAACTCTATTTTGCCGTTTAGGAAAACCTCATTTTATAATAAGGAGCTCTGGTGTCCTAGAGGGTAAGGAGTTGAGTCACTAACCCAAAGGCTGGAGGTTCGAATCCATCAACTGCTCCAAGGAAGCCTCCTCCTGATTTACAGCCACAGAAAACCCCCTTGGCGGCTGTGTGTGTGTGTGAGTGAGTGTGAGTCAGCTGTGCTAATAGGAGGACTTGGAGTCCCAGTGGTAATTGGGGGCCTGATTTGGTTACCAGATATAATAGACACTTAGAGTTCACTGCCACTTTTTCATTCCACTTCTGTTTCCCTTTTCGTGCTGCTTGAACCCATGTTTTCCACATTTAAGCGAGTCCAGGTAGACTTTTATTTTTGGAGTTTTGTGACATTTCTTAAATACAGAGTTAGAAAGTTAGACAGGGTATGTATTGGACTGGACTAGATCATGTTGGGTTTATTTCAGAACTTGAAATGAGAAATTTGGTAATATATTTCATGGAAGTTTGTGCTAGAAAAATTTGTCAGTTTTAGGAAATGTATGTTTAATATGTAACAGTATTGGCAATGGTGTGGCTTGGCTGGTGAATTGTCATGTAATAGATTTGTTGAAAGGGCCAGTGGTTTATGGTAATTATAAAGGGGAGATACAGTTGATCACTTTCTAATGCAGAACTTTATTTCAATTTTAGGTCTGTGTTTTTCCCTTGACAGCATGTTGATCTCTGCAGTATTATTTCTCTATGAGTCTGTAGCACAAATTTGCTCCATAATTCTAAACCACCTTCTGCTATTGGTCTGACTCAAGTTTTTGTATTTTCTTAGAAAAACTCTTTTAAGGGCATTTTTATTTTTGAGAGTAGATTGTATTAGCAGTTCTGGAAAGTATTCTAAAGCCACCAAAGTGCAGATGAGCCTAAAATACCCACTTACTAAGTTATTGATGAGTGACTGTATCTCTGAACCTCACCGCTAGCTTCCTCTGTTAATGGAGAGTGAAATTCACCTCTTCTGTTTACCTTCTCATTCTAGATGAGTGCTAGTACATATGCTGTCTAGGACCATTTCTTGAATTTAGTACGTGCTCAAGACACCAGGGCTCTACTTACCTGCTAGGCCACCAGAGCTCCCACCAGCCTGCCTTCCTGGCCTGGTATTCTAGAGTTAGTATATACACAGGCACGTGACAATTGAGAGAATAGAAGACCTGTACAGGGTCAGTAGCATTTCTCTGCACTGGGTCAGAGGGTAAAATAGTGTCTAATGTGCGGTTGTTAGTTGCATTCAAAAGGTCTGGAGATTCATGGTGACTTAGGTAAAACTTTGCATGGTCCAACAATATTGAATGTTGATCCAAGTAGAATGAAATCATTGACAACTTTAATTTCTTCCCCATTTATCATGACATTGTTTTATCAGTGTAGGTGTACCATCATCCTCATTTTGGTGTATATGCATCCATTGCTCTGGCTGTTCTGTCTTACTGAGGGTTTTCTTCTCACTAACTATAAACCATTTTGTCATTCTCTGAAGAGTGACCTTACCTGATGTCTAAAGTGAGAAAGCCAACATCCTCATCCTTGTGTCAAAGGAGCATGAGTTTTGAGTCTTCATAGAATGATATTTTTCTGACTTTATTTTGTACCATCAAGTCACCTGCAACTCACAGTGATCCTTTGAACAGAGAATTTCAGCCTTGTTTTATTCAGTGCCGTCCTCATCCTCTGTAATACACCCAAGCCTGTGGTTACAATGCTGTGTCAGTCCATCCTATTGTGGGCCTTCCTCTCTTATGCTAACCCCCCATCCTTAAAAGCATCGTGACCATCTTCAAGGACTGGTCCCTTTTGGCAGCATGCTCAGAGTATGTGAGAGTTTCACCATCTTTGCCTCCAAGGAACGTCCTCTTTTCACTTTGTCCAAGACAGACCTGTTCTGGTTGTTGGTAATATATTCACTATTCGTCCCTAACATAACCATTGAAGTGCATAAGTTCTTTTTTGCTTTTTATATTGTCCAGCTTTTGAATTTGTTTGAAAAAATTGAGAAGACCATGGATAGGGTTAAGTGTACCTTCTTTGTCAAAGGGATAGCCTTGGAGTCCTTTTATAGATTTGCCAATGCAATGAGTTTGTGGTTTGATTTCTTCACTTCTTCATTTCATGGATATTGACTTTTGATCCAATTAGAATGAAATCGCTGACAACTTTTAATTTTCTCCCCATTTCGTTTATCAGTCTAGTGAGAGTTTTTGTTTCTTCATATTTAGTTGTAATTCGTACTGAAGGTATAATCTTTGATGGTCATCACTACATGTTTCAAGTTTTTGTCAAGCAAGGTTGGATTATCCACTTATCTCAGGGTCTTAATGAGAGTAAATATATATTCATTAAGTTGAAATTCTGCTGAATATTATCCAAAAACAACTGGAACAGCATATCAACAGAGAACTGCCAGAAGTGCAGGCTAGGTTTAGACAGGGTTGTGGTACTAGGGATATTGTAGCTAATCTTCAGTGGATCTTGGCTGAAAGCAAGGAGTACCAAAAGAATGTCTGTCTTTGTTTCATTGATTATGCAAAGGCATTTAACTGTGTAGATCACAACAAACTGTGGCTGACTCTGAGAAGAATGGGAATCCCAGAACACTTGACTGTGATAATGCAAAACCTATACTTGGACCAGGAGGCAGTCATCAGAACAGAGCAAGGAAATACTGCATAGTTCAAAATTGGGAAGGCCGTACGCCAGGGATATATTCTATTTCCGTACCTTTTCAACCTGTATGCTGAGCAGATTCTCCAGGAGGCTGAGCTCTATGAGGAGAAGTGTGGCATCAGGATTGGAGGAAGATTCATCAATAATCTATGTTATGCAGATGACACAACCCTGCTTACAGAAACTGAGGAGAACCTGAAGCACTTGCTGCAAAGGTCAAGGACTGCAGCCTTCAATATGGGTTGAGACTCAATATTAAGAAGACAAAGATTCTTACCACTGGGCAAATTGGCAGCATGGATCAGTATGGATGGTGAAGAGATTGAGATTGTTAACAGATTTAGTTTGCTTGACTCCACAGTCAGCACCCTTGGCACTAGCAGCCAAGAAATTAAAACACATATTGCTGTTAGGAACTTCTCCAAAATACTGAAGAGCAATGGTATCACTCTGGAGACAGGTGTGCCTGATACAGGCCATGATTTTTGCATTCACTTGCTATGCATCAGGGAGCTGGACAATGACTAGGGAGGATAGAAGGAGAATTGATGCCTTTGAGCTGTGGTGCTGGAGAAGAGTATTGAATGTACCATGGACTGCCAAGAAAAACAGATTCATCCTGGAGAGGGTTAAAGCAGGCTGTTCCTTGGAGGCAAGGATTCTGAAGCTTTGTCTGACATACTTTGGACATGTTGCAAGGAGTGACCCATCCTTGGAGAAAGATGTCATGCTTGAGAGGGTGGAGGGACAGCGCAGGAGAGGAAGACCCTCTGTGAGGTGGATTGATTCAGGGATTGGGGTAATCGGGGTGGGTGTGTCGGAGACAGATTGGCACAGGATAGAGCAGGGTTGAGGACTGTTTCACCTAGGGTCGCTATGAGTTGCAGGTGACTTGATGGCACATAACAACAATTCTAAAATAGGGGTTTCTGGTGGCTTAGTGTTAAGAATTTGCACTATTAGCCCACAGGTTCAGATCCACCAAGTACTCCAAGTGAGAAAGACGAGCAGTTTCCTTCCATGTGACTTACAGCCTCTGAAAATCACTGTGAGTCTGTTCCACAGCTGTAACAACAACGTTAAGGTTATTCCTTCAAAACAATGTGACCATAAAGTCAGAAGTGTTGCTTGATTTTCAGTTAATTGCATTCCCTATTTAATGTAGTCTTACCTTAAAAATATTCACTATTGCATTACTAAGACTTAAAATTAGGAATTGATTGTGAGATATTCCTTTTTATTTCTTTTAAATATTGTAGTTTGAGTGAAAGCTTAAGAGCTTTTACTTTATTCATCAGTGTAACACTGTGTGTGTGTGTGTGTGTGTGTGTGTGTGTAGTGGCAAGAAGCTGCACTGCAATCGTAAAGGCACGCAGGTCGAGACCATTTGCTCTGCAGGAGAAGGATAGGCAGTCTCCTCTTATGTGCTTAACTGTCTCTGAAAACCCGCTGGAGGGTCTGCTGTGGTTTGGTTCTGACTCGATTACACACACACACATTTATATGTGTGTGTATGTATATATGTGTGTATATATATACATATATATGTATGTATGTATATATAAAACAAGCACTCTTCCATTTCCTTCTGGGTTCCCATTTCCATTACCCCGTCTTCCCTGCCACTTCCTGCATCTGAACTTAGTATTTGGGTAGATGTGGTCCTTTTGGTCTCATGTGGTTGATTGTTCCAAGGAGCATGTTCCTCAGAGTTGTGATTGGTCACTTTTGTGTTTGGCAAAAGGTCATCTCTGGGAGTGGGTTCAACTTGACAATTGAAGAAGTTGTCCAGAGGTGACAGTCCAGCGGCTGGCTTCCACCAGTGTGCCAGACCAGTAAGGATAATCTTTAGGATAGATTTGAATTTTGGTTTTCAAATTTTTCTCCGACTTCAGGACCTTTTATTGTGATGAACAGAGCAGGCAGTAGTGGTATGCAGCACCATCTAGTTATTCTGGTCTTGTAAGATGTTCTTATCTTTTGAATTAAATAGACCTAGGTTGGAAACTCTGCTGGCTTAATAGTAAGGAGGTACGCTATCAACCCAAACATTCGACATTTGAATCCATCAGGTGCTCCATGGGAGAGAGATGGGCAATCTCCTTTTTTGCAGTTAAACTGCCTCTGAAAACCCTCTGGAGGGTCAGCTATGAGTCATTTCCAACCCGATGGTACACAGTAACAGGTCTGAATCCAGCAGGTGGTCATTGGAAGAGAATAAGGAGCATGATTTATACTGGGATTGTATCCTTTCACATCATAGTCAGGCTGTATGTTGAAGAAATAATTTGAAAGCTGGCTTGTGTGAATAATTGCAGGAAAATTTTTTAACAACTTGCCATATGCAGATGACACGACCTTATTTACTAAAAGTGACGAGGACTTTAAGCACTCTTAGCACCAGCAGTCAGGAAATCAAAAAGCATATCG